>NC_137466.1:48452548-48803188 GCF_964235325.1 Thermobia domestica | reverse complement strand
AATGATTACTTCACGCAACAATGGCTAGAAAACCCTACCATTCCTGTCAAGACTTGGAACTGCAGCGGCCAGAGGCACCGCACGAACAATGGTGTGGAAGGATGGCACCATCGGCTAAACAATGCAATTTCCAAGAACTCCCCACATGTTTTCACACTGCTCAAGACCCTAAAGGAAGATGCAAAATCAAATTATTTTACTTACAACAAAGTTAAATTACAAGTTCCAGCGAAGAAGAGGAAGCTAGCCTACACAAAAGTTGACGCCAGGATCCAAGTAATTCTACAAGATTTGCAAATCCATGGTAACTTGCGAAAATGTCTTAGAAGTTTGGGCTACATACATAAATTAGAGTAGTCGTCAGTGTATATTATAGTCATTTTTGTAATGATTTTTATATATCAGTATAAGCCAGTATATATTAGAGGCATTTTTGTAATGATTTTTATATATCAGTATAAGTCAGTATATATCAGTATAAGCCATTATATATTAGAGGCATTTTTGTAATGATTTTATTTTCTTTTTTACTTCACGACGTAGTATTGAACAAGTCTCCTGGACGACGTGCGTACTGAAGAAAGCAAGTGACAAGGTTCCTATCGGAGCCGCCTGAACCTATGGATTAAATGTGGTGTTAAAATTCATCGCGTTTCTTTCATGATTCTTGGCGTCCGGTAACGTTACGTCTAGCAACTTTCTCTCAGGATCGTGGCAGTCAGCACGCCGTCGTGGCAGTCAGCACCTTGTTATCGCTAATCAGAACAAGTCGTGGCAGTCAGCACCAATAATTGGCTGTGGCAGTCAGCACCCGTGGCAGTCAGCACCCCACCATACATATAAACAACTTTCTTCAATTAAAATATGTCTACAGTAGTTTAAAAAAGTTTAACATTCTCCGAACAAACAAAGATAGCAATAATCGCCTAAAGAAACTAGTTCCGAAATAGATAGACAGACGCAATCAATATTATGCTAAGCGAATTTGTACTCCAAGGTACATTTATTACAATTATTGTCGAATGTTATATTGACTTCGAAAAATTCGATAAATCGATTGTATAAACGATATAAATCGAAACGTTGATGAAAACTGCATGTTTGCAATATTGTTGTCAGTTAGAGGTGTGGAATTTGAGCTTGATATGACTTGAATTTGTTTAGATGAACAAGTTATTTTCCAGAACCTCGGACATTGGTGCACGGAAATCCCTATCACTTTGTGGAGATTTCTTCTGGTACTCAGTAACTGCATCTACATGAAAGGACTTCGTGTTCTTTCATATTATAGTGAACGTGAATTGCAAGTAGAAAAAAAATCATACTTTTTTTTAAAAAAATCTAACCGACGGAAAGATAGCAGGCGTTGCTTTCAACGAGATGCTATACGCGGACTACACATTTTATACTCTTCTGATTAAATAGTGAGTGGCTTCTATATTCTAATAAGGCGTCTCAGATTAACGGGTAATTAATATTTTTACTTTGCAAAAGAAACAGTTTTTATATTTCTGTGAAAGAAAACTTGCTTTTGCAGAATAGTTTATTCCACTCGCTGAACCTTTCTCAGCTGTATTTATTATTTACAGAAAACTACTAGACAGTACAAGTGTCGTATTAATAGCGCAGCCATGTACCGAGACGAGTCGAGATGAACTAGTGTATCTTCTCTATAGACGTGAAGATTTCTGGCTACTTTCTTCTTCTAAGTAAAATTAACTTTTTCTGTTTGTGCAAAACAAAAACCTTCTGGAAATGAAGAACCTGGACGAGATAATGAAAACGTTGGTTCTATATTGGTTGGTTGAAATATTTTTCTTTGTTGATCTATATCTTCAAAGGTATTCTTCTTTCTGGTGTGAGCTTATGTTCTATATATAAGGTCTCTTTTCTGTGTGCTGCCTTATACTTATCGAAAGGGCAAAATCTGAGAAAATCAGAAAACTTACTGTAAAAACTGTGTTGCTTGTTAAAACTTTATTGTGTTCTATTAATTTTTTATGGATTACTGTTTACGAATGGCTATACTTGCAATGTGCAGTGTTGTAATGATTATGTTTAAGCTAGTTGCTAAATATAATAGAGAAAAAGTTGGGTGGGACGTAGTTATAACCTTCAATCCACTTTTTCGTAGGAAATCACTACTAATGAATGTTTCTGAAAGAAATATACCGTTTGTGGACTAGCGTTTTATCTGAAAGGATCATCGGAGAAAACAATCAGATATAGCCTCCACCAGTAAGCGTGTGGCTAAATGTATTACTACGAATAGCCACAATGTTGAATAGGTGTAGTTTGAGTAGCAATTTCTTCACTAGCCTGCTATTTTTGGTTTCTTCTTAGACCTTGATATCCTTACGGGGATTCCACTTGCGCATATTCCAACGATGTTTCAAGGAAGACTTGTCTTTTTTTCTTTTTTACTTTCTCAGTATGTCACTCTATTTGATCGGAGTAAACTTTTATCCGGATCTTTAGATTAAGTTTTCCAAAATATCCATAAGAAAATGATAGAAATTAGCTTATATTGCACAGAATCATAGAGTTTCTATCAGCAGGAACCAGTTTTCTTCTTCTTCTTCTTCTTCCTAATTTGATAAGTTCCACCAATAGATCATAGGGATATGAATGATTTGTTTTATGAACGACAAAGTTGTAATACAGAACGAAACTGGTCTTGTGAGTCACTATTCAAAACAGACCACTATCAAAATATCTTTTCTGCCAAGCTTCGATATTAGCTATTTAAAATGTTAAGTCAATCACATTCGACAATACTCGGGCTACATGATGGAATTTGGGCATATCGCTACAAGAATATTTTCTACTGAAAATGTGAATAAAAATGTAAATGATACGGTAATCTGTTAATATCTAGTATATCTGTTAATATTCGACGCTTAAAATATTTACAACACTTTTAATATTCAAAGAAGGTTCGAAGCGGATATTAAATTGTCTAACGTATTTTATGAATATAAAAAATATGGTATAAACATTACAAATATAAAAGAGGTTTATAAGATAGATTGTACACGTGGTAAATATCATGTATGTCAAACAAAAGAAAGATTAAAACAAGACGAGGAAACATTTGAAATACAGAGAGAAGGCATGCAGCTCAAAATTACCTAGCATGTTGTAGGTCATAGACACAAATAACATGTTACAGCACATATCTAGGTAAATATTATATTTTGCGAAAGCAGAAAAAATATAAATTAATGCTCGATAATAGTAAAGTTAGAATGGATAGAGGTGTTACGAAAGAGGAAGACAGTTTAGTATGGACAGAAGATAATTTAATTCATAAAAATAATCAAAATTATCCCTGCTTAGCCTAAACCAATATCAGATGAAAGAACCTAACAACCTGATTTTCATTAACTGTTTTCCAGAGAAAAGAGCCTTCTTTGCATTTACCGTCTCGGTAGTTTGATATGATGGTGTGAGTATATTAGAAATATCGTAACCCTTTTATCGTAGAATCTTGACAGGTACCTAAGAAGCATAGTTAGAAGAATGACCCTTGTACTATACAATTATTTCCTGTAGGTAGATTGTGAATATAGTTTAGGAAGTTCCTGCGAGTAGAATAAGATATCTTACAAAATAAAAACATTTTGAAGGACGTTGTGGTTCCATTATAAGCTTTTTTCCCTCTCTCTCTGAGATGCTGTATAATCAGTAGTAGGCAAGCAGTAGCAAGAGAAAGTATTTCCCTTTATTATATAATGCATTCATTCTAATATTCTATTTGAAGTACTACATTTTCATATTATATGCAGCATGTAACCATAACGCTTCCGCTAAATTTACTGGTACGCGTTAACCGCTGTGATGCGGCTTCTGTAGTTTTTTTTTTAAAGAGCTCCTCTTGCTAACGAAGATATACAAATAGAGGATTAACGAAGCATGTACTCATAGCTACAGTGTACCACGTAAATAGCTAATAGAATGACAGTTATATCCTTAGAAAGAGGATGTAGGAAAATGCGCTCATAAAAGAAAACGCAGATGCGAGAAGGAAACAAAAAATGTATTTTTTACAATGAAGTCAGGTATACGCAAAATAGCATAGTTTTAAATAAATGGTTCCATTGCTGCTCTTACAGAGAGCTAAGCGACGTAAAATTGTGAAGTTCAGCATTATGAAAATTCTCAGGTAAAAGAAAGGTGTACTAATTGGTAGGTCTATACTACAGGTATGTACAATGAGAAAAAATGTAGGTGGCGTACTTAAAAGGATAGGTTACATGCGTAATTCCTGTAGTTTTTGGACTTAACGTACAGGAGACATATAACTGAAAACGCATGTTTTATAATATCTTCTGTATAAGTGTTCCATCTATACGTACTTTCCGTATGAAACAATGTAAGCGGTCAGGATCTCACATACAAATGGACGTATATAACATATAGCTGACGAAGGTAACATAAGTATATGTATGTGATATACGGAAAACTGTTAGATGTCAGACATCCTGCAACGGCATGATGTAACATCTAAGGGCAGTGCCTATATAGCATACGGATAACGTATGCTCCGTACTGATTTCTATAGTAAGCAAGAGGATACCGTATATTTGCACAATATACCGCTGTCCGGAGAACGAATTTTTCTCTGTGTACGTACCTAGACAGAAGATTGAACAATTACATTACATAAATGCACAAAAATGTTTCTTTTTTCGAAACAATTAATGTGAGCATGGTATCTAACAATATTACAGGTTTTTTTTTTGTTTTTCAAACCTCACTAGACAGTTTATACTAATTAATTCCATTATATATATATAGTATCTTAATTGTCCACTCACAACCCTATTTTTTTTCTTTTACAGGCGACACAGTGACTCAGTGATAGAGTCCCTCGATTACCGACTTGGTAACTTTGTGGTGTACAACATCGTGTTTGTGGGTTTTCCCTGGGTACTTCCATTTCCTCCCACATTCTCATTCCATAAATTCTTCCATCATCATTCATTTACTTTACCATCGTCTCCCTTAGTGTAACGGACATATTTATGGGACGTTAAACTGAAAAATTTCATTTAATCTCTCTTCTAGGTTAAATATCAAAAGACGCTGATAAATGTGTCTAATTATTCTAAATAAAAAAGCCCACATATCGAATTTCATATTTTTCAAGGGATAAGGAAATATGCAAATAACCAACTCCATTTCACCCATTCCAGTTCGAGTATTCAACCTCTTTTTCTCCCTTTCTAGGTCAAATATCAGAAAAAGGCAGAAACACGTAGCTAATAATATTAAATGGAAAATCCTAAATATCCAAGTTCATGAATTAGTCCCAGAAGCGACAGTCCTATTAGCGACAGGAACTGTTATTTGTCCTATGAGCGACCGATTCATTTACATTGAGATGATGGAAGATGATATGATTCCATCTCGTAAAATATGTTTGCCTCTGGCGTTATTAGCGCCCGAACAACCTTGGTATGAAATATATACGTGCCAGTGATCCTGTTCATCAAATATATTTTTCCTCTACTGCGAATGCAAATAAAACTTATTTTAATTTTGAGTTAGATTTGACATAAACATATCAAATAACTTAACAAGGCAACAGGGATATTTTCATGAAAAGTATATTCCTAAAGGTAAAACAATCCAAAAGGTATACAAACTCTAAACTACCGCACCCCCCCCCCCTATTGTAAGCTACTAAAACGTAAACTAATTGCTTAGTTTGCCTTCCTCCCTTGTTTTGACTTATACATAAAAGCTTCTCGTGAAGCAATCTGAAATAATCCCTTATAACTAGACGAACTGTTATGTTAAGTCCTGCGAGAGATTTGTAACTTGTGTAATAATTTCTTCGAATACACTGTGTTTTTAGATTTCTTTGATATCCTCCAATGGTGAACACCTTTTTTCCATGGGCACCCGATGGGAAGGAGGGTTCGCCTCCCTGGCTCACAAAAATGTATACGTAATATAGCAAACCACGTATATTAAATACCAGATATACCAGACATGATACAGCAACCATGGAGATGCCTCTCCCTAGAAAATTTTCTTCGGGCACCCATACCTCTTTCTGATTTCTTTCTTATGCCATAAACATATTGAATCTAAACTTATGCTACGTATCATATTAACATGACATTTTTAATTATATTAGAATCATAGACAAAAGCGGAGCTACTCTAAATATTTAGTTAGTTTTCCCCTTGATGGAGTCAATGTATTCATATAAATTAATTGAAAAATATAATATTAGGAAAAACGTATAAAAGGTTGTTAATATAATGAGAGCATTCTCACGTATTAAATTCAGGTACAGCGAAATTTTTCATAGTACATTTTGTTAGGCTCTAAATCATTAGCGTGAAACAAGTGAAAGAAGAGAGAAACTTATCTTCTTCCATTATCTTAGTATGAACGAATCAGTGATTCATAGAGCACTTAATAGATCGAATCGGTCGCTCATAGGACAGTTAACAGTTCCTGTCGCTTATAGGACTGTTGCAAGTGGGAAGACACCCAAGTTCATGGGTCTAACTTTAAGTGATTCTGAGATATGGATTTTTTTAAATAATAACTGCAACCTCCAATATACCCTTTCCGCGCAGAATTGCCAAAACTCCTTCTTCAGGGCTCCTTACAGCACAAGTTTTATGTATTGCCTAAATTTCAAGCTTGTTCCTTAAGGAGTTGTCCTAAAAGTCCATTACGAAAAAGAGTTTAGAGATTTTGAATTTATCATGTGAATTTGTTCTGAAAATTTCTACTTGATTTGCAAATAAAGCGACTTCTCTGTTTCATGCGAGGTTACTGAGTACAGTGAAAGGGTATTCCAGTTACTGTAGAACTATTAACGAGCTTCGAACCAACTTATCAGTTGTAACTGGTTTCTGAACTATCAGCAGCCTTAGGTAACATTACAAATATTTATAAATAGAAGGAGATAATATCCTGGTAATAGAAGAAGATTTGCAATACTATGAATTGTGTGGGTATGTTTGTACACATTTTAGTATGGCAGTTAAAGATGCACCTCTAAGCTTTCTTTTGCGGGAAATTTTATATAAGTCACGTCATTAGATCACGCTAGTAAGCCTTATTAGATTATAATGTTAGTATACTTTAGTCGCTCCTCCACAAGGTAACTCTTCAATGAAGGAACTTTTTGAATTATGTTTTTCTGCAATAGATAGCCAGAGTAATTATCTCGGTCGAGTCCATTAATGGATCAATGAAATGAAATCTTTGAGGTTTACGTCCCACGGTTATGTCGGTTAGGCTAAAGGAGACGGTGATGATGAGAGATATGTGAAATGGTGGAATGAAGAAAGTGGGAGGAAACGGGAGAACTCCGAGAAACCCACGAGCACGGTGTTTGTCCACCACAAAGTCCACACGGCGCGAGCTGGGATCGAACACGGGACCCCAAGCACTGGAGGTGAACGCTCTACCACTGAGCCACCGCGCCCCCCACATATCATGGTAAATAAAGTGCTGACTTACGCGTAACGCTAATATTCAACCCATAACCATGTAAGAGTTTTGGGTTGCATAAACATCTAAGCGAAAATATTTAGATTCGCGCAATTTTTATTTTAAAAGGAGAATCAGTCACTCATATACGTAGTTTCACATGACCCTCTTTACTCTCTTTAAGATATCACAAATTCGCTTCTGTAGGATATGAGAACAACGCAGAGAGTAATTCAGATAAGACACAGACTTCTACCGTAGTTAAGAAAGAAAGAAAGAGCGATGAATATGGGATAGATTATGAAGATATAGATAATGGTTATATTGATAGATTGGTTGTAACAAGATTAGTGTAAATGTGAATTACGTTTGATTGTTTAGCAAATATATAAGGAAAATATAAGGGCACAGATTAAGAATAAAAGATTACTAGAAGAATTAAGTAGTGTGTTAATTCTTGATAAGATTTGCAAAAAGTTTCGTGATTATATTCAAGTGATTACGATTTTCAGAAAAGTACACCAGATATAACCTTGATACATCTTTGTGGTGTGAAACCTTAATGTGCCAATCTGAACCTGTACACTTCGTGGCACCCAATCAAACAGGCGTTAATAATGTCTGTATAAAAATCTCCCTACCTCTTCCAAATTTCACCAAAATAGTCTCAAACATTTGTGTATTGTTTGTACACAAAGCAATTTTAAGATATTAAAGAACTAATTTTAGGGGTCTGTCTTAATAGCAGCCCCTCCCCGATTGTGACCAAAATGATCTCAACCTTTACTGTACGTATGTGCACGCAAAAATTTAATTTGCATATAAAAGTAAGTGTCAGATATTGGCGTCTATATATTGGTATCTATTTTAGGTGCTAGCCCCCTTACCTCTGCTGAGTGGCCCCAAAATTGTTGCAAACGTTTGTACACATAAGAGACGGTGTAAGAACTAGATATGCGAATACATGCCATTTCTTTTGTGCACAAACTATAAAATTTAAAATTTTGCCTGCACAAACATGCACAAACGATACATTAACAATGAAGACCATTTGGTGCCTTAATATATATATATATATATCCTTGCACGTACACACTGGGGTCTGTGGGACCCCAAGGCACATTCATTTTAATACTATAACAATTCTATTTATTTTTGCAGTTTGAGCCATCAATGTACATTAAGTTTGCAACAGTGTCTATGCGGAATAATAGCAGTCTAACCAGTTTAGTGAGACTCATTGTTGGAAATAGACGTTATTTTCGCTCTTGCGTTGATTGGGGTCCAGCATACCCCAGTGTGTACTTTAATTGAGTGATTTTTTAAAAAAAATGATAAAAATGGATTTGGAAACAGTTTCGAAACTCTAGTTGTGTCTAAAATGTTCTGTTTACGTATACTACTTACAACAAAGTATCACAAAGTTTAGTTTCATAATTGTCAGAAAGGTCATAACATTTACTGCTGTTGGGGTCCCACAGACCCCAGTATGTATTTTAAAGGAAGAATTATTTTATAAATTTCCCTCATTTTTTCAAAATAATACAGTAATTACAAGAATGGCATTAGAAATTCTATTTTCAGTAAAATGTTGGAGCATTGTTGATAGATATTGTGTAAAAATGTAGGAGTTCATTAAATAAAAAGAAACTCCATAACTTAGAGAAATACGATTGGGGTCCTACAAACCCCAGTGTGTACTTTGTGTATAAGAAAATAAGTGTGTACGTGCAGGGATATATATATATATGAGAAATCGACTACTGCACTGCTTGCATACGCGTAGGTAAGATATACATACTGTCTACTGAAGAACCGTAATGAACAAGGTGCGACCAATCACGTATTCCACAAATGTTCCATGATCGATGTGTTAGATGACTGAAGGTCTGGGAAGCAGCAGTACCTCTCGTTTCTTGAAAAAAAGCTTCTTGAAAGCACTGAGACATAAATGGATAGGTATGCTGAAGTGCGACCGTCCGGAGGTGCCTGAAGGAATGGTAACCCATAACCTTGGCCTCGGCAATGGAAGAGTTACAATTGAAGTTACCCTCAACAGTCTTCTCAGAAACCAAACCGGAAACAACACTATACGCCAAGACCACCACTGCTTGAACAACAGGTTTTTCTTTCAGGTATTTGTGCAATTTGGCCTGTCTTCTGGTCCTATTCTTAATATATCTAGGCAGGGGCGCCGTAACCGGGGGGCAGTTGCCCCTCCTGAAATTTTCAGAGAGGGCAAGATACTCGTTTTGCCCCCTCAGTTTCAGACTGTTAAAACATCACGCAACACTGATTATAAGAACTAAATTTTGCTTTTTATGGTAATGTGAAAAAATTCTCTATTCCAGATTCATCTTTCTCTTTGAAACAAGGGACCGGGCGTTTTTTCTGCCCCCATGTTAGACAGAAAGAGTTAGGAAAAAGAATTGAAAAATCTCTTTATTTCCATTGGTGTACATTCTCAAAACACTGTAAATTCTTTAAAAATTGTTGTTTAAGTAATCGTAAATCTGCAATATGAAACGAGTCGTCGAGCGAGATTTTAAACTTTGAAAAATATAACAGTTTAAAGGAGTAACAGGACATTTAGGGCCTACATTTAGGGCCTAAATACATTTTCAACAAAGTGAAATTAATGTTCTTACAAACAATATGCAGAGTGCAGTAAGTTTTATAGTGAGGAGGAAAAATGTATAAGGTAGGATTAATAATTCAGAGCACATGAAAAATGCGAACTCCATTGTCGTTCCGTTCGTTTAACCCTTTCACTACCATTTTTTTTTCGGAGTGAAAAACATTAATATATGGCTGCTTTAAGTTGTTTTCAAACATATAAATCTATATATAAAAACATTTTCCGCCGTTTCGTTTTTCGACGTGGGAAGGGCGAGATATTATGTATCCCATTGATATTTTTACGTGGAACCTATATGTCCCAGTGCTAATGACATGAATGATCATCTTGTATTTTCAATTATGATACGTATATTGCCCACTACTGTTTATTTGATAATGTTCATAACAATTCTGTGAACCATTAGCAGGCTTCTCTTTACTAGTGGAACATCGATTCATAGCAATAACATGCGGTAAAGTATCACGGGTCCTCTGAGAATGTATCGTGGGACACATATGTCCCAGTGGTAGTGAAAGGGTTAAGATTGAGTGCAGAAACGGAACACCTGTTTCAGCTCTCCTTTCAGATCAAGTTCGTAAACAACAATAAGGAAGACAGTCGCTGCTTGTAATAATTAGTAGTCTGCAGTGGTCAAGCAATCAGTGGACATTTGCAGAGTACGGATAATTTGATGTTGCTCCTTGCTGAAAGAAAAATGGATGTGCCTGTTCTCAATTAATGGATTAATCGACGTGATAACTGGCTTAGTGCTGATTGAAAGAATGAAATTTTAAAGATTGTGGGACATGCAATATAGAGAGACTTGGTAGCAGAAGTTAGAATCTGCATTTTATGCAATCATAGCCGACTCCACGACTTATATTTCAGAGGAAGAACAGTTATCTCTGTGTGCGCTGTTCTTTCCTTAAAATTTCTCAAAATATTTTTGGGAATGATCATCCCACATGGCACAAACAAAATTCACGATCAAAGATATTCTAACGAAACTTAACCTAAATGCAGAAAATATACGCGAATAGTGTAATGATGGTGCAGCTATTATGTCAGGACGAGTGAATGGTGTGCAGAAGATAATTTCGACTCAACATCCGAAAGCTGTATACATTCATTGCAATAATCATGCATTAGATCTTCCATTGCAGGAAGTAGCACGAAAATGCGACTCTTTGTGTGACGTACGGGCCATAGTGAAAGACGTTTGAAACATCAACCTGGATTCTGCAAAACGATAGACAACATACGCCGGCATTGTTCTTGAGCCCTGTAAAACTATCAACAAAAGTAATCCTAAACATTTGCTGCCTCTTTGTCCAACTCGAGCTCCTTCGTGGCTAAGCGGTTAGCGTACGCGCCTTTGGCGTGGGAGACCCGGGTTCGATTCCCGGGGGGCTCATGTGGTTCGGATTCCACGTTAATCAGTAGGTCCACGTCTCATATAGCCTCGCTGCTGAACGGGACGTAAAACTCAACAACTCAACTCAACTCAACTCTTTGTCCAACTCGCTGGTGTGTTAGGCGAAAATCTCTAATCAGATTTCAATCTACTACAAACGAATTCAAATCACGTTGGAAAAGAATCATCAGTAATACAAGCGGTCCAAATGATGATCAAAAAGTAATTCTAAAAGGGTATTGAAAGTAATGAACAAATTCGGAATGATATTTTTTTCTGATAGTCAATATACGTGTTTTTGTACCTTGCTGACAACTGGCGAAAGTGCTTCAAAATTCTGAAGCTTCTGCTTCTGGAGCTAAAAGAGCAGCAGCAATTCTATCTAGAGGATACTCTGGGAAACCTACAAACGGACAGTGCATTTGAAAGCATCTATAAGTAAGCAAAGGAAAATGCAGACAGACCACACTTAAAATTGCCCACTTCATCAAGATCAAACAGACCATCAATCAGGTTGGAACAGACTGATAACCCTTCTATAGCATCTACCCTAGAACCTGTATCAGATCTTCCAAAAATGTACTTCGAAGTCATTGACTATTTGTTGAATGAAGTGCAGCGTTGTTTCAATCAACCAAACCTCAAACTACTCATAAAACTCTAGAAGATACTTTGTGAAGGAGCTATATGTGCTGGTGGCCCTCTCTCAAGAGATTATTTGAAGCAGGAATTGGGAGTTTACGCGTCGGATTTTAACCTGGATAGATTATGAGCTCAGCTCAGGCTGCTTCCACCTACTTTGATGACGACTGAGGCGCTGACGACCACCAGAATATTAAAAATTATTAGTGCTGCAACCCCAACTGTTCGCAGCCTTCTCGACCAAATTGTTCGTCTAGGGACTGTCGTTCTGACTATGCCATCTTCTTGAGCATTTGCGAAACACCATTCAGCTGTTTGCGTCGTCTAAAGACATATTTGAGGACGTCCATGATGCAGGAAAGATTGGCTCATCTGCGGTTGTTGCATATGTGTAGCGACCAGACTTACATTTAAACATCATTGCAAGAGAATTCATATCAAAGACAAGCGAAAGAAAAGATACTTTTGGTCAGTTTTGAAAAGAAATAAATGTAGAATTACGTAAGCGGAAATGTTATGCGTTATATAATCAATTATTTAAATTACAAAATAGCACTTAAAATTCAACATAAACATGAATTATTCCTTATTAATTGTGTCGTACTTCATTAGTGTGAAGTGAAGTGAATATAATGAGATTAGGAAGAGAGGTGAATGTAATAACAAACTGGATATACTGAAGTAAGTGTAGTAAAAAATACAAATAACTTTGGGTAATTAGTGTAATTGAATTTTCTATATAAATTTTATGAAGTCTTTAATGAAAATTCCATTTTTCCATTTCTGGCACGAAGTCAAGGAGGTAGAAAAAATATATTTTCTTATTTTTTACTTGATTATATAGTCTGTTTTATAATGTTCAAGTTACTTTCTACTACAAAGTGCTACAAAGTTTGTAGTTCTAAATAGCAATTTCTAATATTACAGTGTACTGCAACACTAGAACAGGATTTTTAAAAATATAATTTTAATTTTCTCGTTTCCAAGTAATTTAAACAGCTTTAAGATTCTTTAATAGTGTCCGTGTGACCTTGTCCAATACAGTTAAATATATGTACCAGTATATAAAACGGTAAAAATTGTACTTACGAATAGTCATTGTAAGCAGTACAAATTTTACAATTTTATGTTTTTAATTCTGATCTCAGTGGTTGAAAATTTCTGCACTAGACCAAAACTCAGCACAGAACTGACACGGGATTAATTAATCTAAAGATGTAAACTAAGATGCCTCTCATAGATGGAAATCACTCTCACAGAACTGTTTACAGCTTCATTATATTATTATTATTATTAACCAATCAAATCAAATTATTGTTACATTACAAACATATATTTGTATTATCTTACCTATGTTACATTCCCGTGTCTATTTTCAAGACAGCGGTTTGCCCCCCAGCTGAAAAATACTTCCGACGCCACTGTATCTAGGTATATATAGGGTGCAAAATTTCAAAGTCAGACGCACTCGCCAATCCAAAAATCATGGTTGCCAGTATCTCTCACGTACAACATATGAGATCCTCACCCACCTACACATACGCACACGGCCTTTGGTTTGACAAAGAAAGAGATTACATCAGGGCATAAAATTTCGAAACCAGACAATTAGATTCAGGATAATCAATTTTGAATTGAACAATTCATATACATGTTAAAAATATTTTACATTAAGTTGTGACAGAAACCATTTCTACTAACATTGGTCGCAAGCTCTAAATTTCTAGTCGCCAATGGCAACCTGGTGACCGGAAATTTTGCGCCATATATATATATAGTCCTATTTATTCTTAATTTCTTTCAATAAATTATCATCGATTTCCTTGTTTCGTTTACCTTAATTTTAACTGGTGCACTTACGAATACTTGTATATGACCTATTGTGTTCTGATAAAATGGATTTTTAAAAAAATCTTCCGTGGACAATCTAATGATTTGTTAATGTTTTTACTCATTCCTACCCGTATAATTCTTCACACCTATTGTGAAACTGATTTGCTGAAATTCTTATGTTAATTTGTAGTTTCTGTTGGTGAAGATATATTGATTGATGATTAATTATGCCTGGTTGTGACTGTATGCAGCTCCAATGTCAATATCTGTTACCGTAGAGTATGAATACTGTGATATCTGCGTAGTGGTTAAGCTGTGTAGTGGGGCATCCACTAATTTATTTATATCACAAAAGTCAAGATTGCATATTGTAGCCAATGGTGTCTCACACAATCACACTCACTACGCTATTCGTCTTGTATGACGTTCGACAATTCCTGTTGGCAGATTGCTCTCAGCATGATAGTGTCTAATGAGTATACGACCATCAGTATGGGAAAGGATGAAGAGAGACTCGTTCGAAAATATAACTATCCATCACTTAATATGACAATGACGGTGTGCACGTGCCTACTATATCATGAAGCGTTTGTGTTTCTGGACCAATAAAAGAATATGCACGGCCAGGCCAAGGTTCACCAGGTGAATTCGAACCGTCGGCGTAGACAAGTCCATACCTTTTACAGTGCTCCAAAATTGAGCTTACAGTTTGGACGATGCTGTACAACTCGCCTCGCTCCCAAAAAATCTGTGTTGTCGCATGCACGTTCCATTGCCAGATTGGGGCTATGTATGAATCTCTTTGTTAATACTTCCACAAAGGCATAATTAGTATGGAAACAGCCTTCCTTATATTACATACATATGTGTATGTTACCTTCGTCAGCTATATGTTATATACGTCCACTTGTAAGTGAGATCCTGACCGCCTAGATTGTTTCATACAGTAAATATGTATAGATGGAACACGTACAGAAAGTATTATATAACATACGTTTTTAGCTATACGTTTGCTGTACGTTAATTCCAAAAACTACAGGATTTACAAATGTAACATACGATTTTACGTATGCCACATAATTTTTTCCCAGTGTATAATGACTAAATAAACGTACAGTCTGAATTAAATTTATGAGCATTAATGAAATATATTTTTACAAGTAGTCATATAAACAATGGAAATAGTAACCATATTGAACTTGGTACAGTCAGTTAATTACTTATATTAAAAAATTAAAAGATTTAATAGAATGGATAAAATAAGATTGAATATTTTTTCTACATGTTACTAAGTGACGTTCTTTCAATCAGATAACTGTATTATCTCCAGGCTAAATGGTTACTGTTATTTCCCTTGTAGTGAGAAAGCAGGCTTCGATCCTCCTTAATGCGAATATATAAAAATCGGATCCTACGTTAAGCTAAAAGTTAGATGATTTTGCTGCTAGAAACAGACAAATAGCCATAGATTAAGAAAATGTGTATAAAGAAGATAAAACAGGACTTGGTTTTGTTCATAGTTATACATATGCTATAAATTCTGCAATTAAATTCAAGCTAAGGCTCTACGTAAAAGAGATATGACGTACCTCCATTGGCGTACTTTCCGCTGAGAGAGAAGTGAAACCAACAATGTCACTGAAGTAGATAGTAACGCTGTCATACGATTCCGCAACTACGGACTGACCAAAAATCAGCTGTGTCGCAACTGACCTGAAATTAGAAAACAAAAAACCAGTCAATCATAGCTACATGATCATAGATAAAATTAATTTTCAAAATTTGCCTATTCAGTTTTAAATTAATTTTAAAATAATGATCACTATTGAGATTCTAATATTTTTCTCTGAGTGTTATGTTCAAAGGTAGATCCTAACCCATTTACCTAACTGGTTAGGCGGGGTACGTAGTAGCAGAAGAGACCATTAATCCACGTAGGAGTAGGTGGGACAGTTACGTAGGAGTAGGTGGGACAGTTAATCCAGTTACGTAGGAGTAGGCGAGATCGTTAATCCAGTTACGTAAAAGTGGGCCGGACCGTTAATTCAGTTACGTAGGGGTAGAGTGGCCAGAGTCTACCCTCTGTGGCTCAAAATAGTAAGCAAAACTTAAAATGTTGGAGCTCGACTGAAGGAATAAATTGAAAATTAGGTAAGGGACTGTAAGAACTGTATAGTTATCAGAGACGATAGTGGTAAGGAACCAAACATGTTTTGGGTGCCGGTTCCAGAATCCAAATAAACGTTTTAATTCGCTTTGTTTTGAGAAAAAAGACCGAAATACATATCGATATATCGGTACTATTCACGGAACTGAAAACCACTATTCGACGTGCTTTGGGAAGGGTATTGAAATAATTGCAACATATCAATTCTGTTTACAAAACCGAAAACCATAATTCAGTGTGTTTCCAGAAGAGAACCAAAATCTCCTCTGAGATCATCATTCATAAATTTCGTTACTAGATACAAACGACGTTGAGCAACTGTGAAAGGATAACTCGATGGAACCATCTACAGCAGTTATTTTTGCTACAAAACCCATTTTGCTTCCAGCAAACACAAACGCAAATCAACATATTAGCTGAACTCCAAGCAGACTCTGAATACCAAAAAAGTACACCCTCCTTGTAAAGAACTAATACGACACTAATTAATCTCGAGACTAACGCTTGACTAACGAATTCTCTCTGAATACTACGCATAAAGCTAAACTAAATTTGTTCAAATTTATAAAATATGTAAAGAGGCTAAGTACAAAACTCTACTACTTAACTGCCCTACATCTTACTGGATCCTCACAAATATTTTCTTTCCCCGTTACCTAATTTGCTGGTTATCTATGCGCAGAAAATCTTTCCTTTCCTTTTCATCTTTGCCGAGTTGCAAGTTTATGGTCATATTGAAATTAGGCATGATGGTACGTATCTAATTATCCACGTTTGAAATCTATGTTAGAAAAACATTTGAAGATCCAAAGACAATATTTATAACATGAATATTGTACGAAAGAGAAAGGAAAATAATACAAATAAAACTATGGAACTGTAATGTAACTTGACAAATAAAGCATTACAATTTTATGTGAAAATAAACATTTTTATATTAAGATATGATGCAAACACCTGAAAGAATATTTGTAATATTATGTAGGTAGAGTCAATAACGTATACGGGAATTTAGTCGTTTACCTTTTTATTATGAAGATCTCGTATATAATTATCATACAAAGTCACAACATCTTTCTCTAAGTCTCTAATCACTCTAAATAAATGTTTTCAGTTTTGGATAAGAAGGGCTCCCTCGGTGTATAATGTTGCCTCGGGTTGATAAGAAGGTGTCCTAGTCCAAAGCTGCCTCAGATGAATTGTTGAATCCGTAGCCCATAGCGGCTTCAGGGGTAGGTTTTGTAGGTTACGTCTTCGTAACCCATAGTGGCCTCGGGAGTAGGTATTGTATGTGGATGACTAGAACAAGGCACTGAAGACTTCTTAGTCCTGATGTCCTCTTTTATAGATGTCCTTGGAGGGAGAATCTGTGAAGGGGTTGTCGGATTTTTTCGTGGTTCTCCGTGTCCTCTTCGTCTGTTTCTGAAAGTATAGTTTCCTTCTGTCGTCTGCCACCATTTATTTACAATTCGTGAAAACACGTGCTGATAGTAAAAACATATGGCTTATACGCAGTACATGTGGATGTGCGGATCTTGAAACATAAACTTGGGAGCTTGAATTCTCTCCCTTTGATGAGATCCTGCGTACGCCGCTATGAGACACATCAGTGTTTTGTTTTGCAACATATATTACAAAGTAAGTGAACTAAATTGATTGGTATAATCATAACGATTAGACATTATAAAGAGTAAATTGAGAGAGGGGGGGAATATACCTTAGAGTAAAAACGTTCACTTCTGGTGCAAAAGGTTCTCATTCGATCCCTGGTCATGTGAATTTTTAATAAATAAGCTTACTCTATCACCATTGGCTTGCATATATCGAATGTTAAATAACATGCAAGAATTTATTTCATTTCACATTGAGCATGCTAAAAGCACGAAACATCTATATTTTAATGGTAAAGTGTATGATACCTATTTGAGAGATAATAGCAAGTATCGCAAACTATAAGAATCGATTTAGATGTAGGAAGAGTGAGTAGATTATTACCAAAAAAAATACAAATATAAATAAAGGAAAATATGTTGCACATTAAACTCGATAAGTTGGATTTTATTATATGGGATGTTATATCACTTCCCATTCAATTAGCGAGAGATATAAGCTGTACTGGGTGTCAACGGAGAAGGATTGCAGTATGAAGGGTTACGAAAAGTTTAACAGATCTTTTAATATTCTATGAAATTTAGTACATACCTTACAATTAACCGGAACTTGAGATTCAGATTTCTAAAATAATCTTTCTTAATGACTTATATTCCTGGATACGGCAATTATGTGGTGATTAACACATAGGCTTTTTAAACTTGATTTACTTATTTATGATTTTCATACCTTAAGTGATCCTCACGTTATTGTATCAAAATGTCAATTTGAATATTGATATTCATTAAAAAATAGCATTTCCTACTGTTATTTTGGCTTTAAGACGCATATATAAGCAACTCTGGAATTAACTTCTCAGTTAGTATTCTGGATTCAAGTTCTATATAACCAGGACGCATCTTCAAATAAAGATGCTAAGTGTTGCAAAAATGACTAATTTTGGCCGATCATCCATAATATCACCATCAAAACAATAGTTGAATTTTGCAAGTATTAATCATAATAAACAAACATTCTGAAAAAACTCAGAGCAAGCATCTTAATTTCCTTAAAGCTAATGGTAATCTACTTTAAAATGCTAGATTACTCAGAAAAGAACCTGGTCTATATTTTATCTGCATTTTTAGTGGGCGATAAATCACCGTTTCTGAACACTTAAGTACGGACTATTTGTTTTCTGTTTATAAGAAATACATGTATGAACAACGTCTTTTGATTCAGAAAGCGTGCTGAAGCTATGTAATATCATTTCGTTCCTTACGATGCTCCAGAGAGCCTCCGCGAGTTACTTTTAGAACCTGCTACATATATACTTAAAGAAAGGAAACGATAACAAATGATATTATTATGAGGCAGGTCTGATATGAACAACGTGTAGTAATTTATACCTTTCCCTTTTAACCTTGTAAGATGCGGAACCAGGTGAAGAAACAACCGCTGTTACGACGCCATAAAATCTCTTGGCTTATCTATTGAACCAGCGGTAAAAATATAGTCGTAATTTCAGTCGGAATGAAGAAGGATCATCATCAGTTTCTCCAGATGCGTTTTCACGTAAAGAGAGCTATTGTTTAATGAATTCTACATCAACTTAAAAAAAACAGTTCCTTTTAAATATTCAGTTTTTACCTCGTTTGAGGAACTTGTATGCTCATACATAACTTCGACATAAGAGCACCAATTCTGATAATTCTTTATTTGAAAGAGCATATTTTTCTGGTGATCCTACATGAATTTCATAAGAGATTCTTTTATTTTTTCTAAAAAAACAACAACAAAGAAGTAAATTACAAAGAATAGTGTACATCGTACGGGATCAATGGATTTCATCAAACCTTGATCAGATTTGGTATAATGTGGGACCGCAATGAACTTCATGGGAGTATTAAAAGAAAATTCGTTAACCCAAGCGCTAGTCACGCAATCAATTAAAGTCGTATTAGTTCTGTACTAAGGAGGGTGAACTTTTTGGTATTCAGAGTCTGCTTTGAGTTCAGCTAATAAGTTGATTTAGGTATGTTTAACTAATATAACCCCAACACATCGGGTGAGAAAATTAATGTGGCAACTACGGAAATCTTGACATGCGTTGTCTGTACAAATGAAAATACATGAAAGACGAAATTCTAAATGTTCTCTTTGTGGTTTGACGTCACAACAACTTATAGTTACGAAATCGAATTTTAAGTAACGTATTCATTTCTGAGGGATGTATTTATGGCAGAAATAAGTAGAAATCAATTAATATTAGCGACAATAGAAGGATTGTGTTGTAGGTATAAGGGGAGGTAGTTTATCGATCAGTTGTATGTATCCCTCAGAAAACTGGAAATTTTCTACTCATCTCTCATTGTTCACTTCAAGAAATAGTTCTGCTATTGTAGAGGACTCGGCTAAATAGCTTTTTTTTATAGTTAATTCACTCGATGAGGTGAAAGCAAAGGAAGAAAGACAGGCAATTAATTGCCTTTGAATTCGCATAATGTAAGCTTATTGTGGCTAAACCAGGGTACCTTCAGCTCTAAATTAATTAGTTTACATATGATTAACTTACTACTACGGGAATCAACTACTACGTGCTAATAAGGGAATCTGAATACACTTCTGAAAGCCATGCGTTAGTCAAACCCTTAGAATGGTGCTAATCATATGTCAAAACCACTCTGCACAATGAAATGAAATGAAAATGTCTTTATTGAAGCGGGCGAGGTTCAGCCATGGCTGCTCTACCACCTAACCCTTGTCAAAATAATACAATATTAAACATTACACATCAAATGGAACGAAAGAGAAAAGAAAAGAAAAAAAGTAAAAATTAGACCTACAGTACACGTAAAAGAATAAATCAGAAAATAAACAAGTCACATAAGCAATAAAAAAAAAGTATCGATATTGTTGGATTTAGCTAAGTTGTTACATAAAACTGTACATGTCGTAAATGCCAGAGGCCAGTCGCTGGGATTTCATCAAATGTGATTTTAATAAATTTCGAAGTGAACTAAATGACTATTTCCGTGAGTGCATTTGGTATCGCATTCCATACTCTCGGACCTGCTCTAGAAAATGATCCTTAAATTATCTTCAGGTTAAGTCTTTGTACATTGAATTTCTCACTGTTACGCGTAACGTGAGAGTGAATTTGTGACCGCTTTGTAAATTTACAATATAAATATTGTGGGGATTGAGTTTTAAGGATTTTATATATCAGACAACTATAGCACAGGTATCTTCTTCTCGACATTGTTAAAATGTCGTTTCTATTTAGCACTGGTAGGATGTGTTCCAATTTCTTTAAGTTAAAGGCAGACCTAATGCACCAGTTCTGTATTTTCTGTATAGTTTTAGAATTGTAAACGGAGGGAGATGGTCCATATACAGCAACACAGTAGTCTACTAACGGTAAAACAAGAACTTCTATGAGATATAATTTCATAACCTGAGATAAAAAGTATTTGGCTTTGTAAAGTCGACGTAATAAAACAATAGCTCTATTACACTGAATAGATATATGATTATTATAATTAAGTTCGTTATCCAATATGAGTCCTAAACTTTTCACATGGGTAGAGTAAGAAATATGTCCATAATTTTTATTTTTAGATCCGCTGCCTTGAATTTACTCAATTGTTGTGAGGTTCCTATAATCGTAAGTGTACACTTACTGAGGTTGATGACAAGACCGTTATCGGTACACCATTCAGATATAGAGGCCTAATCTCTATTAACAAGTTCTACAGTTTGTTCAATATTTTGTGGTGATGACATGATGCAAAGTTGTGTGTCATCCGCGTAGTAATGCACAGTAGAGTATTTAATGGAATCTATGAGGTCAGGAATGTAAATAGAAAATGAAAGGGGACCCAAGATTGATCCTTGAAGTACCGGTACTCCTTTGATTATAACGAGGGACGAAGATAAGGGATTTTGAGCTGTCCTAAGATATACTTGTTGCTTCCTGCCTAGTAAGTAGCTTTCAATCCAGTTTAAAACGGAGTCAGAGAATTTGTAATACCTTAGTTTAACCGACAACAGGTTATGATTAACTAGATCGAAAGCCTTGGTTAGGTCTAAGAGGACTAAGAGGAGTTTCCTTCCAAAATAATCCACTGTACCAAGACTTATGGACCACCCTGTACATTAACTGTGTTCAAGCAAGAAAATTATACGATATATTTAAAATAAACAGCTAGTTCTATTTTAAGTAAGAACTCAAGAGACTGGGAATATTAAAATCTGTTTTTGCAAAGTAAAATATTGAGTTCTTTCTAAATCCACATCACTTCTCTCCGTCATGCCTCGGAAGTAGCCTAGTGCTTTTTTTCATTTCAGGTTTAAACTGAAGAGTAGCACAAGCACCAATATAACAACTAATCGACTTATTTTGATTCGTAACAACAGTTCATACAATAAGGCAACAAGTAACACAGTGACTGGAACGTCTTGTACATATAACTAAATCAGGAGATGCATAGACTGGAAATTTACAATACAACACGTGATTTATGTATTGTGAGTTGTATTGGGTATAGATTTGTTAAACTTAAGTATCTAGATGAAAAATACGAAAATGGAGGAAAAAGAAGCTGTTTGTCGTTTATTTAGTGCTCTTTATTTATTTATTTATTTGAGAAAGAAGAAAGATTCTGAAGATCTAGCAAAACAAGATGTGTGTTTACTGTTATCGGAAAACGGAACATCCAGCATTAATCACTTTAAACTCGAATAAGTTATGACTCATATTACAGGACGGATGAGTATCGTATATTATTGGGGTATATAACTGCGCCATCAGACGTTCCGAATTTGTCCTATTGAATGTAATAATTGATATCCATACTGTTCAGACTTAATTTCTTTCAGATACCGATGCAACATGATAACTCAATCAACATATTCACAAGGTCTCGTAGCTTCAGATTAGCACCAATTTCAATCTGTAACGGAGGAAAGCTCCAAGTGCCCGGAAACCTACGAAATCCATCTTGATCCATTTATTTTCCGGAAATACGCCAATTTGTGGGAGGATGGAATGCAGAGCAGCCACGCAGATGGCGACAGGGATCTACGTAGATAATTAAACGTATGTCATACATATGACAATATTTTTACCTAATCTGCTATAAAAGTTTTTGTTACAATTGCGTTTCGTTCGCCTAGTAAGTTTTTAAAAGTAGTTTTATACAGCATTACGGATACATAGCAACCGATGTCAAGTAGTGTTAAATATAGCCAGATTCAGACATCCTCATCATTGGTACTATCCAGGTACTTTTGACACTGGCGGGCGGCGTCCATCCAATGTCATCATGACAATTGATACGCTACTTGAATGAAAGGGCTACTTGTAAAAAAAAGTTATGATAATGAAATAATTTTGTAAAAGATTTTTTTGAAGAGTAACAAGCAAATAATTTAGCTTTGGGAGTGTATAAATTATTACATGATAATAACAGAAACTTTATTTACGTTAATTAATTCTAAAATTCCTTTCTCTAGGGAAAGAGCAAAGATGCAATTTCACATATTATTTCTCAAGCGAGACAGCAAAGAAGTGATTTCACATCTGTAAGGCATTAAAATACTATTGTAAAAATTAGTTGTAATACTTCAATACTGTAATTGGCAATCTACCTGAATTAATCCCAATTACATCCCAAAGTTACATTTTTCTCGCACTATTTTTAACACTTTCCCATTGGTTACTCGTTCAACTAAGCTTATCCTCTTCGTTCTTCTCTTCAATTATTACATTTCAAAAGCTTTGTCTTTTTTTCGTCACTTTAGCGTAGCATTCATATTTCTGCACCACGGAGTACAACACTCCACACGAAATGAATAAGTACGATTTCTATTATGTTAAATCAGAAATGTCGATTCGAAGTATAGATAACTGTTTGAAAGAAACGAACTAATCTCTTAAGTGGATACACGTACCACAGTAGAATAATTTCTAGAATTGTTTAATTTGAGTAATCTCTTTCTATTCTCATAATTCTTTCTAAGTTCGTCTGAGAAATTCTGCTTTTTGAGTACTTTCTTTTCTTCAATTGTATATGCAGTTGTTCATCGCATGCTTCTTCTACCCACGTTACATATAAATAGTCAACGATGCCCATTGACTGAATGAGATGATAAAAAGTTAAGCTTCAACTTCATGATAAAGAAAACTTCTATATATGCGTGGTTGACAATAGGATTAAAATAATGCCTGGCTGAGATTACAGTTTACAAAGCAGTCTCTCTTTGTTTTCTGTCCCTTGCTATTTCTGGAAGTAAAATGCTGTATAAATGAATAACAAACATCCGGCACAAAGCTATGGATAAACCAACATATTAAGCATGTTAAGTCTTGGTTAATTGCTTTCCACTACCTCGATTACACAAAACGAAACAATGAAAACAGCGTACGAGTAGCCTGCATGAATACAACGTACTAAAAAGGGAAGATAATTAATGATTTATAATGTAGAGTCTGAAACTACGTGTGCTTCTATATGTAGATATGATCACATGTATTTTCTGTTTTGATTTAAAGACCTAGGATACGTAGAGTAAAGTTTATGATCATGTTTAATAAAGCGAAAGTTTTTAAAGTTAGTACCGGTATCTCTGAAAAAATTCGTAAACCACCATTCACAATTTAAGAAAAAGTTTCACATTATTTTTATTCAAGCAATAATTGAAGCGAGTAGGCTATAGCAAGCTTGTATTTTTTCGATTGTTCATAACTCTCGTAAAACTTACTCCAGCTTACGTGCTAGTAAAACACACACACACACACGTATATATATTCCTCCAACTTTCAGAAATAATATTGTTGGGGTTGAAAGCCATCAACAATAAAGTTTAAAAGTGGTAATATCCACATTAATAATAATATTATTATTATTATTATTATTATTATTATTATTAAGTATTCTGCCTTTCGGCATGTCCTGGGATTAATGAGGATTTATTATTATTATTTTTTCAATTTGTAGATTTCGGCGTGGATATGTTTCTTCCACTTTTCTCGATCTTAGCTACCTCTTTTAACTCCCAGTATTTTCTTCTAAATATTCACCTTATATTGCATTTTAATAATAATAATAATATTAATAAATAAAATTAAAAAAAAATTCTAAGTCCCTTAAAATTGCAACTTCGGCAACAACTCATTCTGAGTGAGAGAAGGGGAAGGAATGGAAAAGGAAGCAAGAATTGCGAATACAACTCACAGTTTGCTGTTTGAAATTCTCAGCTTCCCTTTTATTACTTCATATAATGATACTTTCAGTATAAAACTGTACCTTAGCATTAATGCAGAAAACTTTGTTAAAGAAAACACAGACACTTCTCGACGGAAAAAGGGATTGTGATAAAAAGAAGGGCCCGTTAAGGCGTTCGTTCTCGGTCAATACAACTCCAGTTCTCCAGTTGTTGCGATAGCCATGCTTGTTAAATAATATATTTTTGTGTTGATGCAATACTTTTGAACCTGGTTCGAATTCCACTCGATACTTTTATATTTTTATTTTGTAATTTTTCAGTTATTTTTGCCGTTCACTTTTGTAGTATATGTATTTCACGGAGGTGATGGACAACTTTCTAATTTATCCAAAAATAAGGTGTACTGGCGTGAAAGCTTTTCTGTATATCCCAATGTGATTTCTCCTTAGTGCAAATCACTTCTTGTATCGATCCGTAAGATTTTCGTAAACCTGAAAATAACTCCGGAGTAGGCCTACTAGTGTCATGAGTTCACTATCAACCCTAATACCTCCTTCATCACTACCAGAACGCAGTTCACATTATTATTATTATACATGCTTTTGGCACGGGAGACCCGGGTTCGATTCCCGATGGGAGCTCATGTGGTTGGGCGTTTATGTTGAGATGTAGGTTCACTTTTCATATAGCCTTGCTGCTGAAAGGGACGATAAACTCAAAATGAAATATATTATTATTATACGCGTCTTTGGTGTGAAAGACTCGCGTTTGATTCCCGATGGGTGCTCATGGGGAGCTACGTTAAACTGTAAGTTCACTTCTCATATGGTCTCGCTGCTGAAAGGGGCGTTAAACTCAAAATTTATTATTATTTTTAAGTGGGAAATACAAAAAAAGGTTTGAAGATACTAAGTTTGGTGAGACATTTTCTTTCCTCCCTGTTTGTTGTTATGCCTATGGACTCTGGAACATTAACTGTCTGCCGACTGTGTTCAGCATTCAGATTTGGAAACCACCCTCGTCAATATTTTCTTCTTTATCTGCCATATATTTATATCTTGAAGATTTCATCAGAGGATGTTATAACGTCTGATACAAACTGCCTATAATTTCTATAGCATACCAAAGGTCAATACTATGTCATGGATAACGTGAATGTTTTCTGAGTCAATATTATTGAAGGTGCACCACAGCGAAGGTCATTAACAATGAACGTCCGACCTTTTAGAAATCTTCAACTCAAATTCTGACAGTAGCATTCAATAATATCTAAGGATCTAAGGACTGTTACGAAACAAGTTCTTGTAAAATCAGGTGTAAATTTCCAACTCGGTAAATTTCTCGTGTAGCTATCTTGAAGAATTAATAGCTTTAAACAGTGTTTAGTAGTTTTTATCGGTTCAGGTGAGTAGGGCCACGGTTTTTACTGGACATTAGAAAAAAACACTATAAAGAGAACGATATCTTTTTTATTGAAAATGAAACTTCACAGTTTTTGTTTACAACACCATATTTCGCACCAGGATTTTCATTGGAGAAAAAATATTCAAGTGACAATTAACACACATTTTCTTTACTGTTAATGCACTCTGCTGTTCTGTTGGAGATGTTAATAAAAGTGTTTAATGAGTATCAATTTGGACAACAACGACACGCTGATGTTCTCTCAGGCTTCACAGCGTGAGCGTGCAGATTCATGGATTATCGGAAATAAATTTTATAAAAGGTAGTCCAAACTTTTAAATATAGGTCTAATATGGGCACATTAAAAGCAAAATGATAAAATATTTCATTGATATAAAAATATAATTTGACAGAAACGTGAAATATTTTGTCTAGAGTTCAATTTGTTGGTTAAGTTACTTTTAAAATGTAACGCGTTACTTCGTTATCAACTTTTCCTTATATACAGTACATGACACAAGTTATACTAGGTGATAGTTGTTACTAATATAACTTACAGTCGGTTCGGAAGTAATGCGCTAGTTGTACTACAATTTTGTAGCTCTAGCTGTAGTGGCGCTACAAGTCTAAACTTGTAGCTTGTAGCTGTAGCTGAGCTACATATTTTTTTATGGTGTGTAGCGAATTTTGCACTACAGCTACAAATAAATCTTTTCCAGGACGGAAAAATATTTTGTAACTCCAACATTTCCTCACACTTTTAGTAAATTTTTATATGATGATGATAGGGAGAATATGTGATTGTCTTCTGATTTCTGTCTCCAATTATTTTGCAAAAAATACTACAAGAAAATTTTCTGAAATTAATTTTGTGTTGACGAAGGATTAAAAGGATAGTCATGACTCTTAAATTGTACCTACATGTCATTCTAGCAGCGAAAGCCTATACATTTTTTTTGGGGGGGGGGCGGTGGTAACATATATACTTCAAGAAGAAAAGAAAAAATGCATACTGTAAAACGGGATTACTTTGCACCAGATTAAAGGAGTTTTAAAGGAAATCGCATGTAAATTACAAACGTAATGATTTAGAACGCTGTATTTTAAACATATAGCTACATACACAGTATAAGGAAAACATTTGTGCAGGTGCATTATAAATATTTAGTATAACCACAGTTATTGAAATGTAAACTTTGGTGCAAAGTAACCCCATAAGTGGAAATACTCTGAACAACATCCAAAAAAAAAAAAAAAAAAATGTATGTTCAACATACAAACACAATGTTTCTGAGCAGTGTTTTCCCTTCAGTATTTATACATTTCACTTCCTACACAAAACTGCATGCAGCGTACAAATATTGATATTAGAATGATGGTTCTGGTACCAGTACTTAGTATGAATTATCGATATTTGTAAAGAAAATTATGTATTTTCTGGTACCAGCACAGGAACCACATTCTGATAGTTTAACATATGCCCCACAAAAATGCCAACTCAGAAACAGAAAAAAAAATCACGTGAACTGACTTGCCTTGGTTACTTTTTATGTCCAAGAATATCATCCCAAATGTAATTAGTGGAATATTTACGGGGTTTGGGACTTTCAGGCTGAAGCTCACGTAAATTACATGACTTCTTTTCTTTTTTTTAAAAAAAAATCTAATGTTAGTCATTCCTATGCGTATAAGCGTCAAGCTCCTCCAAAAGTCTACTGATTTTTTTTTTTAAAACTAAGCTTTTCTGAGTGAAGTCCCTCTCAAACTAATTTCCTAGATCCGCCACTGTTCGAAATTTATTTTCCAAGAGGAAATGCATTCCGGAATTTACTATCTAAATAGACAATTTACCTAAAATTAGAAGGCAGGAGGTACCAGCAGTAGTAATTTCCTATCTTAGGGATTACTTTGGACCGGTGCGAAGTAACTCCGATTATAGGCTGAAACCACCTTCTCCCAGTTTTATCGTTTTTATGACTTTAAAACATTTTTCACTTCAATTTCAACTATTGCTTCAAAGTTCCATTATACACAGTAGTATTCTACGAAACTGACATAACTTTGACGGAAATTCTTGTAGGTGATATCTTTCAAATTTTGTCGGCCTTTACAGTGACTGTTTTTCATCTCTCTTCAACAACAAACACTGCCGGTAATTAGAGCTGAAGTTAACCGCCAATATTATAGCCAAAATACAGTTAGATGTTCTATCTTACAGTGGCAGTTGAAACTTTCTCTTTACAGTTCATGGTTTTACTGACAGAGGACTATGCAACTCTTTTCATATTTTGTGCAAAGTAACCCCGTCTCATACTGCGAAATGCAAATTCACAGACAAAGTTTTATGTCATATTTTAACCAAACTTCAAGTTCAATTCAACGCATGTGGGTGTCATGACATATATTACGATGCATGATGCCAAGTAAACTGTATTTGTGACAAGAGCTTAAGTAGCGGATAGCTGTAGAGACAGCTGTTCATTTTAAAAGTAGCCATAGCTCAGCTAATTTTCTGGGAAACTAGCTAATAGCTGTAGCGAGCTACAATTTTTATCATGTAGCTGTAGCTGTAGTGCAGCTGCTTTTGAAAATTAGCTTTTCGATCACTGCTCACACTAAAATAATATTGGCAAATGGTGAATATATAATATACTTGCCTTCTACGTGTGTCTCGGATCTATTCTCGGCGGGCTTGCTTGTCTCGATTCCAACAAGCGGTAGAAGGAAATTTTTCACCTTTTTCAGTTGGTTTTCTGGATGCTCAGAAAAATCTTAAAGTTAAGGATATGATTTAGAGTACATGTGTCATAACTAAAGGAGGGGCAAGAAAACCATGGCCCTACTCACCTGAACCGATGAAAACTACTAAACACTACTTAAATCCATTAATTGTTCAAAATAGCCTTGCAAAAACTTTATCGAGTTGGAAATAACTGATGTCAACCTGCTCGGATCAGCTCGAGTTCCGGCTCGGTTCAACTCAGCTAACAGCTCGAGCCGGCTTGATTGGAATGAGCCATTGGCTCGGCTCAGGTGAGACATCGACTCGATCCGGTTCGGTTGCGTGAGCCATCGGCTCGAGCTGGCTTGTTTGGGATGAGCCATCGACTCGGTTCAGTTCGGCCCAACTGAGTCAAAGGCTTGAGCCGGATCGGTTGGGAAAGGTGTTGGCTCGGCTCGATCGTGACTGAGCCGTGAGCCGGGCCGCTCGAGCAGTTGACAACACTACTACCTTGAACCTGAGACAAAACCGATTTGAAACCAGTAGAGAACACATCTCATCTTTACTCGCAAAATACTCATGTGAGATTGTTCGGATTAAAGTGATGGACAATGTTTCATGAAACCGAGGGCATTCTTGTGAGATAGACTCTAACAAACGGTGATACATTTTTTCACTTAAACGTCTTAATAGCTCTCATTAGTGAGATCGTCGTGGAAACCTATCTAAATTGGTTTTGATACACCAAGACAACATTAAGTCCATAGATGTAACAATAAATTGGGAGGAAATAAAATATCTCACCAAATTTAGTACTCTCAAACCTTTTATGTATACCTTACTTAATAATATTATATGAAACGTGAACCTTTAGCTTGACGTAGGCTCCGAACCACATGAGCTCCCATTGAGAATCAAACCCGTGTCTCCCATGCCAAAGACGCGTATAATAATATGAATTGCGTTCTGGTAGTGATGAAGGAAGTATTGAGGTTGATAGTGATCTCCTGACACTAGTACTCCAGATTTATTTTCAGGTTTACGAAAATCTTACGGATCGACGCAAGAAGTGATTTGCACTAAGGAGGAATCACATTGGGATATACACAAAAGGTTTCATGCCTGTACACCTTATTTTTAAAAGTTGTCCACCATCTCCGTGAAATACATATACTATACGTCAAGAATAACTTTTTATAAGTGTACGCCAAGAATAACTGAAAAATTACAAAAATAAAAATGTAGGAGCATCTAGTGGGATTCGAACTAGGTTCAAAAGTACTAAATCCGCACAAAAATAAGAACGTAGCACGCATCGCTATGGAAGCAACTGCGAAGTTTTACTCCAATTTTATGGATAGAGAACGAATTTCTTGACAATTCTCCTTTTCTTAAAGCGTATTTTGTGGTCGAAAAGCTTGTGTGCTTTACCTACAACCAAGTTTTCTGCATTTACCAAGTACTATGATGTTCTAAATGTATCGTTATATTAAGTTACAAAAAAGAGAACTGAATATTTCAAACAGCAAACTGTGAGCTGTGTTCGGAAGTGTCGTTATTTTTTCCTATGACTTGCATCGCATTTGACTATCATTACGTCGGGTCAGATGCGTTGTTGGTAAATTTTCAATTTTAAGGGACTTAGAAAAATTCAGGCATGCAATTATATTTTGGAGAAGTGTACATTTGAAGAGAATAATTGTTCATTGTTTCGAATAACTTTATTTCACTTCAACTTAACTAAACGTCTGGAAACGTGCACACTATTGATTTTTCTGAATTTTATAAATAAGAGACCCTTTGTCCATACAAAAACCGTGTTTATTTGACTCGCTTTCGAAAATAAACAACGTAGTTCATATAGTGTTAGGAAAATTCATGTCTTGTTTACATCTAGACAAATTTATTGAGGAAAATTGCTTGGCAATAAACAGATAACTAATGGACAGACAATTAATGTCACTGTTTGTTTGATGGTGCATCGTTAACAGTTCCTAGTGGTGTGTGTATGAACCTTTGTTAGTTGTTGTCTGTTTACTTCAACGAAGAGTTGTGAATATGTTATTCAATTGTGTCGTAATAGGATAAAATTGGATGAAATCTGTAACATGTGATATTATCGTTTTCCTTCGCGTGAACCAGTTGAATAGTGTGAAAAACATGCAAATATTGTAAAATGCGGAGGGGAAACTGTTAACTAAGAGTCGACACAAGTGTTCAAATAGCTATTTTGAGGGAAGAGAGTCATTCTCTGTGAAACATTGCTCAGTGTATAGTCTTATGAAAGATAGTCACAAAGTAATATTACATGGAAACGCACTGATAGTCCAAAAATAACTTTTCTTACGGACAACTTCACTGTAAAAACATGCAAAAGGGATTCACGTTAACCGCTCCAGATGAACCAATAGAACTATGGAAGAGCCATTTCCAATCGGTATCAAATAGGACAATGCCTCAGCGCCTTCAGCTCTATGGTCTTGAGCAATGATCGCCAAACCGTCAATCGTGAGTTACTAGTAGCTCGTTGGGACATTTTCCGTAGATCGCGTTAACGCTCTGGTTGGCTAACCTTGATTCATTTACTGAGTTGATGCTAACGACAGGGAGCGCTGACAACAAAAACTACTTGTTTCTCTCCGCGCAACTGCCATTGTCAGCCTGATCTCACGGTTGATTGTATACGCGTGGGGTTGTGCACGTTATATTTCTCGTGTGTATATTAGACATTTGCTAACAAGGATTGTTTGATTTTAAATTTATTAGAAATGTAAGTCTATAGGCAATAAACAAATGTAAGATTTTAAAAAAGAGTTTGGTAGTTCTTTGGGTTGGTAGCTCACAGTAGGATTTAAAAACGGTATGGTACCTCAGAAGCTTCATAGGTTTGGCGACCACTGGTCTTGAGAGTGAGATTGCAGTAAAGAAACCATTTTTTCGAGCAAGAAACATTGAAAAAAAAGATACTCTTAGGTGAAGAAAGAAATGAAGACCGGAATGATAAAGAATGATAGGCAACACTCTGGGAAGATGAACCTAACTTCCAACTGTTTGTCTTCTAACGCTAGAAGTTTGTGTCGCCATCCCACAGAGCACTCTCATCCCAACCGTGTAATACCTACAGCAAGAAACACAGAAGGTAGCGTCACTGTTTGGAGATGCTTTACAGATTACCAAGTTGATAATTTAGTTCGAATTAATGGAATAATGGACACAAACGTGTTTTACAACGTTTAAGTGACGCACGGTGTTCCTCAGGAACGCGGATTCGGGGCAGCAACTTTGTACAACAACAGGATTTTCATCCCAAATATTCTTTCAAACTATACTGTAATTATTTACAATGCAAAGAAAACGCTTACATCACCAAAAATGGAATAGTCCCCACAGTCACCAGATTTGTTACCAATCTAGCTTTTGTATGATGAGCTTGTCAGGACAGTCCGTAAATAAATGTCAAGGAATACTGAACATTTTTGAATGGCTCTTCAAAGCTAAGAGGGTGGATCAATAAGTCTTCGGCCTAATGCCCTTAGAAATAAGATCCAGCCTCGGAAGTTTAGTATGTTGTGCTGCAGTCTTTAATAGACTCACATGTAAAATCTTAACTATATAATTCATTTTCTTTTCTAATTTTACAGGTATGTGAATGAACCGTTTTGTGACATATACTGAAAATGGGGCCTTCCTCAGAAGGCCGAAGTGATAAATTACCTATTGAAAAAACAACTAAACACAAAGCAAATCCACGAAGAATTGGTGAGTACGTTCCATAATTCTTCCCAATCATATTCAACTGTCAAGAGATTATGTCACGAATTCAAGCTTGGCAGAAAGTCATGCATGTATGGACGCACCACGTGCCGGTCGCCCATATACAGTGAAGAATGAAGAGAACGTAAACAAAATCCATGATATCGTTATGGCTGATCGAAGAGTGACTATACGCAAAATCATAGAGAAGAATAACGTATCATATGGTAGAGTGCAGTCAACATTGGTCTATGTTCTGCACATTAAAAAAAATATCTTCTCGATGGGTGCCAAGAATATTGCCCATCGATCAGAAGAGGCAGCGAGTGGTTTGTTCCCAAGAACTTTTGGCCAGGATAAAGCGTAATCCAGGAAAGTTTTACAAGCAATTTGTAACCATGGATGAGACTTGGGTCCTTTATTTCGAGCCGGAGAGGAAGCCGCAATCTATGGAGTGGAAACACAATGGTTCCCTATGTACCCGTTCCCTATGTACTTGTAAATTCCGCGTCGTACCCAGCGCCGGGAAGATAATGGCATCAGTCTTCTGTGACGCTAAAGGAATTTTATTCATTGACTATTTGCCGCGTGGACAGACCATCACAGGTGATTATTACGCCAACTTAATCCGAAACTTGCGGGAAACCTTCAAGCAGAAACGAAGAGGAAAGTTGTCAGGCAAAGTGCTCTTTCATCGGGACAATGCTGCAGTTCATAAGTCAACAGTTGCAATGGCAACCATTCATGATACTGGCTGGCGCCAAGTGATTCCTACCTATTTCCGAATTTGAAGAAGCAACTGCGGGGAAAGAGAGTTGGCAGTGATAACGATGTTATGTGTGCTGTAGAGGAGTATTTTAACAGTTTTGATGAAAGTTTTTTTTTTTTTTCTTTTCTTTTTTTTCTTTTTTTTGTTTTTGAAGGATATGCGAATGTTGGAACATAGATTGGCCAAGAGTATTGAGGTCCAGAAAGACTACGTTGAGAAATAAAAAACAATGAAGATCGTACCTCTTTTCTTTCTACTCTAGGCCGAAGAGTTATTGATTCTCTCTCATATTAGAGTCGCATAGCTTCGCAAAAGTTGGATAAATTAGTCAAACAAATGACTGGAATTTGTAAAGCCTCATCAACGCTGAGGATTGGCATTTCATTGAACGCAAACATACTTAATAAATTGTGTCAGTGGAAACAGGACCACATGTTTTAATTTCTTTATATGAGCAATGATGTTTATTTTATAAAGTCCAACAAACCAGGTTTTGTATGAATAACATATCTTTTTTTTTTTTTTTGGAAAATTCTGGAAAATCAGTAGTGCATTTAGACTTTTGACAATAATTATGTGTCTTACGTACGTCCAAATTACAATACGCGTGAATAATTTAGAACCCCCAGTGCACAAAAATATATACACTAATTATAGTCGATTCAATCCAAATTTTGCGTTGCTTCATAAAAAAAAAAAAAAACCAGAAGTCGTGTAACGATACAGAAATCTATAATCAACATGAAAAATAACTTGGACCTATACTAAAGCTCTTATCGGATTGTTTTGAAACTAAGAGTTAATTTTCTTGTTACTCTTTACAAATACAAAAATGCATTATTTTATAAACTATGTATGAGCATGTGAAACGAAAAGTAAACTTGCAGGTAAGCAGAAGGGTAAAAATGGAATAGAAGATAATAAACAGGTTGGACTAGAAGTACCATTTAAATCAATTTCTTTGATATCCCCCCCAAATTTTACATGCCAGAGACGCCAGTGATTAGATCACATGTAAAAATATAGTTCTGGCGTATAATTTAGCATATATGTAGAAGAAAGATGTACGTATACTTCTCTACATTATCAGTGTGTTGCGTTCAATATAAAATCCTATCACAACATATCATCACTGGAATGATGTGATTGAAAAGGCATCCATCCACATGTGGATTGTAACGCGCAAACAGGAAGAATTTACGCAATACCATGCTGCAAAAACAGTCAAATAATCTGTAGAGGAAAGTCACTAAAGTCGGACAACCCTTTCGTTTTTGGACTGCATCTCTAATTATTATGTTGTTCTTTTTTTATTCGTATTTCATTGGAATAATATCTTTGGTATGTTGTCAAACATTAGACATTAGTCAGTTCAGCATTCAGCTCATAAGATTTTGCTAAAGAATTATTTAATGAAAAGTGACGAAAATGGCGTTTAGGAAAAAGGTCTCCAAAGTCGGACCCCCTGTAATAACTGATATGAAAGTCACAAATAAAGTATCAAAATATCACAAAACTTTATTTTACAAATACGATACATATTCTTGAACAATAGAAAAATGTACGATAAATTAAATAAACAAAAAGAAAAAAAAAAAAACAAGTCTCATTAATCGTCCCTTTTTCGACAGACGTCACAAATGTATACCTCACGGTCATTTCCCGTGCACGCATTGTGTGTTTACATATCACACATTGCAAATTGTATCTACTATTCATTCGTACAATCCATGGAGAACCTTCCCCCCTCCACACACACACACAAAAAAAAAATCAATCAGCATAATTGTCATTTGGCACAATATCCAAGTTGCTGTCTCCGCTAGAAATGAACGAAATGTGACCACTCTCTGAACTGTCATCTTCCCGATCACTAATTGTGCAAATAAGATCTCTAGTTCACTTGCTACATCCTCGTGCTCGTAGTGCCTTGTCTTGAGAAGTATATATTCTATTTGTTCATGGACACCCTTCCTGTAGTGGACGAAGATTTCTTTACCTTTTCCTTTGAGCTCGCTACAGATTGAAGTAAATCATGCTTGTACGGAGAGGATGTTATGGCAAAGGATGACTTTGCCTTCGGAAACAATATGTACGATGAATTTAGTAACAGGCTGCAATTTTTCGTTGACAATAAGGGATGTCTTGTACAATACGAAGCAAAAAACCTGCAACATGAAAGTTTAAGTTCATTGTGAAACTATGCCAACAACATAGGCAACCAACCTAACGCCTTTGTGGCACTGATTACGCCAGGATAACCTTCGGCTTCGTCCCCCTGCACACTTCGTTTGGAGCAAGAAATGCATAGACCACGTGACTACAAACCACAAATTTCTCACAAGATGGAGTAATAGATTGAGGTTCTTCTCATTTCTCTTCTCATTTTACATCCTCAGTTTTAAAGAGAGAGAAAGACAAAAAGGTCAACATGATAAAAACTAAATAAAGAGGAATATGCGAAATATAAAGGAAAAGAAAACGTGCGCATCTATTGACAAATGACACATGCACTTCGAAGGAGACCACCTCAAATTTTGTTATGAACCATATATAATAACTGTGAGAATCAGCAAACCACAAAGACATAATTACACACAGTAAGTGTTATATAACACATATTTATTTAAACAAATAAAAATGCTAGCAGAAAGCTGAAAATGTCTTTAAAATCTCAACCATAACTGAAACAAGAGATTACTTCTCTATTGTTTTTCTTCGTAGCATCCATCTACATGGAGAAATGAGAAAGAGAGAACATCTTAAGAGATTCGCACGTATACAATATCGGAAACTGCTAAATGGAAAAAATTACAGTCTTGGGATGGGATTCGAACCCAGAACCATAGTATTAGAAATCCCACACTCTACCGATGTAGCTAGTCTGATAGTAATACCCTGTTCCTCCATCATTACCTATGAAAGACGGAATGGAGTCTGCAGAAAATTACGTCTAACATGTCCACGATAGACCGCCTATAACCTATGTCTAATTGGTACTTAAAAAAGCTAGTTCTACACGTGCATAGAAAAGTAAAATCAAATGAGTAGTTAGTACACATCACTTTGTCTGTCTCACTCTATCTCTGACTATAGAAATCGAGGAAGAAGAAAAAATATAGAGGTGAGAACACAGGAAGAACAAGCAAAAATATAAGTTGCAGGAAACTGAATATCAAGGAGAGAGAGAGAGAGAGACAGAGACAGAGAGAAAAATAGAGGGAACGGAGCAAATGATTTAATATACATAGGAAAAGAAGGTTCACAACTGTGCTATACATTTAATGTATTGAATACTCTGCAGGCCCGTATCCACTGGGGGCTAGGGCCCCCCCTAAACATTGGCTGGCCCCAATAAAGGTTTCACGATAGGCTTGCAAATGAACTATAATATGGTGATGAAGTATAAAATGATTGGGTCGGGCTCCCCCTAACTTCGGCCGCCCCCCCTAAAGTTTTGGGCTGGCTACGGGCCTGATACTCTGTTTCTTCTAAATTGCTTGCTAGATGACAAATATTAATTTGTAAAAACGTAGCAAATGCGCGCGTTGTCTTGTTTTCTTACTGTTTCAGTAATAGTGGAAAACGTGGTTTATGCAACATAATAAATTACTATTTTTCCCACAACAACCATGTAGATGTTGTTGATGATTTTGAGTTTAACGTCCGTTCAGCAGCGAGACTATATGAGACGTGGACCTACTTATTAACGTGGAATCCGAACCATATGAGCTGCTGCCGGGAATCGAAGCAACCATGTACTGTTGGTAAGAAATTTCTAAGCAAAAAAAAAAACTGATCAACAAAATACATAAAACGATAGTCCTGCAAACTATTACTTAAAGAGGATTTATTGTAAAATCAATACATCCGTGTGGCGGTATATAGTCGTAAAGTGATTAGAAAACTTAATATTAAACTGTCAATCACATTGTTTTACTTATTTGAATTCAATGTCGTATAGATTCGGTTTTAGCTCTAGATTTCAACGTTCTCACTTCGATTCTTAACTTGTTGCAAATATGTATTAATCGAAATTATAAAAGTATACGAAATTTAACTAGCTAAAAGAAGAGAATAACATAAAAATCCGGATTAGAGTATTACAATAAACATATGTATTTTGTTTAGGGTTTCCAAGTCATAGCTTATAGGAATTATAGAAAAAACTTTCGTTGTGAAAGCACAAGAAAAGAAAAATAGAAAATAGACACAAACCTCAGGAGGGTTTGAACACGAGAAGGCGGAGGTAGTAGACTAGTCTACTAAACCGCTCGGCTATATCTTAATTCTCTAGTACGTTTTAAAAAATATTGTCTACAGTATTTGCACTTTACTTGTTTCTGTTTTGTTGTTTGTCATATAATGTATACGAGTGGCGAATAATAGAATAGAACTGTTTTAGACGAGTATGAACAAATTTCCCGCACAAGTTGTAATCTTATATGTATCTAAATTGCACAAATAAATCAGATTAAATCTGTAAAGTGCTTCGGGGGTTTTGATGGAAGTTAACTGTTGCATAGTTATGAGTTTTTGTTTATGCCCACCACTCGATGGAAGTTATGTTCTTGAAAGATAGTAACTGCAACTATATTCTAATGTATTGGATTTTAAAAAAATGGAAAACATTTTGTTACTAACAGTGAGTGAGTATTTTTGCGTGCAACAACAGTTGATTACAGGCACATCTACTTCTTCTGCGCATGTCTTTCATAATACGACGTCATGTATAGCAATATTGTGCATTATCCTATATTCAAAGACGTTTTTAGCACTTTTACTTTTGTGTAAGAATGGCGCAATATGATCATTCTGTACGTGAGAGTGTTATCGCTCTTATTGAACATGCGGGATTGAGTGTTCCTGAAGCAGGCGCTCGATTAGGCGTGCATCGTGCAACAGCGTTCAGATGGTGGAAAAAATATGAGGAAACTGGAAGTCTAACTCGAAAATCTGGAAGTGGTCGGCCACGAGTGTCCTCACCGACACAAGACCAACGATTAGTTGATCAATGCTGTCGACAGCCTTTCATGTGTGCCCGACAACTGCAGCAGTCTACCGCCTTTCCAGGTGATGTAACTACAGTCCGACGGCGACTTCGGGCCGCAGGCTTAAGGTCCTTCCGGGCTGCTGTTAAGGAGAAATTGACAGAAGATCACAAAGTCGATAGACTGGCGTTTGTAGAGCTAAATATTACTTGTCACTGGGACACTGTTGTCTTTACAGATGAGAAAATATTTTCCACTGGAAACTTTGGGCCAACACGTGTGTATCGCCCATCTGGAAGACGGTTTGATCCACAATATATGGCCCGTTCAGCGCGATTGGGTCATGTGACGATTCACTGTTGGGGATGGATATGCGAGACTGCAGGTTGAGGTGGTATCCATCGAATTATAGGCCGACTTAATGGTAAAAAAAATGTTGATCTTCTCGACTTTATGCTCCCTGAAATAAAAGCACATGTTGGCGACGACGTACTCTAATCCCGATTTTTATGTTATTCTCTTGTTTTAGCTAGTTAAATTTCGTATACTTTTATAATTTCGATTAATGCATATTTCCAACAAGTTAAGAATCGAAGTGAGAACGCTGAAATCTAGAGCTAAAACCGAATCTATACGACATTGAATTCAAATAAGTAAAACAATGTGATCGACAGTTTAATATTAAGTTTTCTAATCACTTTACGACTATATACCGCCACATGGATGTATTGATTTTACAATAAATTCTCTTTAAGTAATAGTTTGCAGGACTATCGTTTTATGTATTTTGCTGATCAGTTTTATCTTTTGCTTAGAAATTTCTTACCAACAGTACATGGTTGCTTCGATTCCCGGCAACAGCTCATATGGTTCGGATTCCATTTTAATAAGTAGGTCCACGTCTCATATAGTCTCGCTGCTCGCACATAGTCTCGCCCCCCTAGCCTTCCCCCCCGTGGATACGGGCCTGCAGAGTATACAATACATTAAATGTATAGCACAGTTGTGAACCTTCTTTTCCGACGTATATTAAATCATTTGCTCCGTTCCCTCTATTTTTCTCTCTGTCTCTATGTCTCTCTCTCTCTCTCTCTCCTTGATATTCAGTTTCCTGCAACTTATATTTTTGCTTGTTCTTCCTGTGTTCTCACCTCTATATTTTTTTCTTCTTCCTCGATTTCTATAGTGAGAGATGGAGTGAGACAGACAAAGTGATGTGTACTAACTACTCATTTGATTTTACTTTTCTATGCACGTGTAGAACTAGCTTTTTTAAGTACCAATTAGACATAGGTTATAGGCGGTCTGTTGTGGACATGTTAGACGTAGTTTTCTGCAGACTCCATTCCGTCTTTCATAGGTAATGATGGAGGAACAGGGTATTACTATCAGACTAGCTACATCGGTAGAGTGTGGGATTTCTAATACTATGGTTCTGGGTTCGAATCCCATCCCAAGACTGTAACTTTTTCCATTTAGCAGTTTTCAATATTGTATACGTGCGAATCTCTTAAGATGTTCTCTCTTTCTCATTTCTCCATGTAGATGGATGCTACGAAGAAAAACGATAGAGAAGTAATCTCTTGTTTCAGTTATGGTTGAGATTTTAAAGACATTTTCAGCTTTCTGCGAGCATTTTTATTTGTTTAAATAAATATGTGTTATATAACACTTACTGTGTGAAATTATGTCTTTGTGGTTTGCTGATTCTCACAGTTATTATATATGGTTCATAACAAAATTTGAGGTGGTCTCCTTTGAAGTGCATGTGTCATTTGTCAATAAATGCGTACGTTTTCTTTTCCTTTAAATTTCGCATATTCCTCTTTATTTAGTTTTTATCACGTTGACCTTTTTGTCTTTCTTTCTCTTTAAAACTGAGGATGTAAAATGAGAAGAGAAATGAGAAGAACCTCAATCTATTACTCCATCTTGTGAGAAATTTGTGGTTTGTAGTCACGTGGTCTATGCATTTCTTGCTCCAAACGAAGTGTGCAGGGGGACGAAGCCGAAGGTTATCCTGGCGTGATCAGTGCCACAAAGACGTTAGTTTGGTTGCCTATGTTGTTGGCGTAGTTTCACAATGAACTTAAACTTTCATGTTGCAGGTTTTTTGCTTCGTATTGTACAAAGAAACCAAGGGTCCCTCTTCGGATATGACATGGGTCCAACTTAGGCAACCTTGTTGTTTCTTGTTGTTTGCATTTCACTCGACATTCAACCAGTTTCAACTGTATGTACTATCGAACAAACAGCACAGTTACAAAGAATAGTACTTCCTAAAGATTAAACTGTACAAAGTCTGTCCACTAACCTTCTAAAACTTTCCCAAACGTCAGATTTTTGCACGGATGTCAAAACTTCCCTCCACACAAAAACAAAGAATGCCTAAACTTTGCGGGTGATAATTGAAGTTTGGTGCTCCATCCTTCATAACGTAACGATTGCATTTTTGTCTTTTCGTCCCTATCCATTCCAACAGGCAGAGCCACTTGTCTTGCGAAATAAACGGGGGTTTCGACTTAGGGGACAGGTCCGACTATGATGACTTTCCTCTATTGTAAGCCATAAGAGATTGTAAATTTTGCGCCGCCGAGTAATAATCCAAGTAAGTTAAACCTAGCATAAAATAAACTAAATTAGTAACTCTCCATATGGAGTGTTATTCTGCTATATAATTTCCCTTTAAGTTAAGTTTGCTCATGCTAATAAAATTGAATTCTGACTGCTTACCTTATGCAGTAGTTGATGTCAGTTGACAGGCAAAAACAATCAAATTAAACCACTACTGCCTGAATGGAACGCAATGGTTGCAGCAGACTTCAGACTAAACAGTGAAACACTTTTCTCAAGAAAACATATTAGAAAGCATCGATTTGAGAGAGGTAATGTGTTCCTTAATTTGATATTTGAAATTGCCATTTGGTTTCGAAACGAGAAAGATATCATAATCTATATTTTAAGGTAACGATAATGATAAATTTTATTTCAAGAAAGTACTCTTTCTATTATAATCATACATGTAAATGGATATTTCTACCAACTGTATTGATACTTTTGTTTTAAGTATTACAGGGATCCGTACACTCACACGTACTATAAGTCACATGTTTTTACTATAAACACTCGTTTTCACGGTTTGTAAATAAATGGTGGCGGACGACAGAAGGAAACTACGCTTTGAAGAACAGACAAGAGGACACGGAGAACCACGAAGAAATTCGACTATCTCTTCACAAGTTCTCCCTCTAAAGGACGGCTATAAAAGAGAACATCGAGATTAAGAAATTATCAGTACCTTGTACGGTCATCCATCTACAGAAGATACTCTCGAGGCTGTATGGACTACGGAGAATTAACTTCCAATATCTACTCCTGAGGCCGTTATGGGCTACGGAGAATTAACCTCCAATACCTGCTCCTGAGGCCGCTATGGGCTACGGAGAATTAACCTCCAATACCTACTCCTGAGGCTGCTATGGGCTACGGAGAATTAACCTCGAATACCTGCTTCTGAGGGCGCTATGGGCTACGGAGAATTAACGTTCAATACCTACTGCTGAGGCCGCTATGGCCTAAGGAGACAACCTACAATATCTACTCCCGAGGTAACCTAGAATGCCTACTCCTGAGGCCGCTATGGGCTACGGAGAATTAACGTTCAATACCTACTGCTGAGGCCGCTTTGGGTTACGAAATCACCAGTCCCTCTAAGGCCGCTTTGGGCTAGGACACCTTGCTATCAACCAGAGGTAACTTTCGCAAGGGGGGGGCTTTTTATGGAACACTGAAAACATTTACTTAGAGTGATTAGAGACTTAAAGAAAGATTTTATTGATGTTTTGTATGATAATTATATAGATTTTTATGATAAAAAGGTGATGGGCTAAATTTGCGTGTATATTATTGACTCTACCTACAGAATATTACAGTATATTTAACGGTCTTGAATACCTTTATTTATCTTTGTTTTCAACCCATTGGCTTATATGGATATTCTTTTTCTGTTTTCTTTAAAATAGAGCGATTTTGAAGGTTTGGTTTACTTGATGAAAATTAAATTTTGTCATATATAATTAATTTGAATATTTAATAATTTAATTTAAGTAATATTAAACATTTATCTAATGAAATTTCATTTTTAAAAGCCCGAACATTTAACTAGTCTTGAAAAAGTTAATAAAAGTACATCATTAAAATTCCAGTTTATTTAGCAGAAAACAGAAAAATAATTGGCCATATAGATCAATGGGCTGAAGAAATAAAGATGGTGAAACATCAACGTCGTTAACAAGTTGTATTTTTCAGTTTCTTTTATTCTCAACACTTCAAACTCCACTCGATGATTTTAGTCTCTCGTTCGACCCTCTACACAAACGAGCAACTGAATTATGAATCCAGTGAGCGGTGGTGCTTCATACTTGTTTTAAAACTACGGTATGAGCTGAACTTCATGAAATTTATTCTTGGTAATCCGAATTGCTTTTAAAGACTTAAAGAACTGATGTTCACAAAAGTATAATCGTCAATTTTGGAACATAGCAAAAGCGCAAATAGGTACGCTACCTATTCCATAAGAAAAGTATCTAGCTTGTAGATCTAAACTTTATTTTCTATTTCAAAGTAGGCAGTCAAACTATTATGCGAAACCTAAAAATTCATAGAAGTTGTCTCCAGTGTCGACAATTACCCGTCATATTCTACGTATACCATCCAATAACTTTTTACGGATTACCATGATACAGTTTCCGGAAAAAAGACCTCCCAGATTTGGAGAGGGTACAGTAATAGTTGTTGGCAGAGGAGGTATCGATCGATAGCGGTATACGCCTCAATTTCTGTATCGCAATAGCGTGGCGTGGTGAGTATCGTGTATTTGTTGTGGAGGAGTATATTCGTAATGGTGGTTCTATGATTATTACTCGGCGGGCATTTCGCATTCGGTTCGGACTTGGTCGACATGATTCTGTTCCGGATAGGAAAACTACTGAAATTTGGGTATCAAACGTTAAAGTAACAAGTTCTGCACCGAGAAAAACAATATCACCTTGGCGACCATAGACCGTAACAACGCTGGAATATGTGGCACGTGTGAGAGCGTCCACCCAGCAATCTCCAAAGCGTTGTTACGGTCCGAGGTCGTAATATTAGTTACATTTCGAGTCCGTATATAGAGCACCACATATCTCGAATACTGTTAATGATATGTTTTTGTAAGCTTATTTGCTCTATGTTTCATGTATGACTATAGGGTTTAGTAACGCTCGATATAGGAAAGATTCTAGCCAACTAATCCAAAATACGCTGTATTGCTATTTTCCTACTTTTACTGCAAACATTAACAGATTCTACGTTTTGGGTTATTATCTTCTTTCATCCGGGTAATATGGTCGATAAAAGTATCTTATCAAATTCCGTAAGTTATGATTATCTCAGTAAACAAGAAGAGGTCGGGAGAAGGAAATCAGGCAATTGGAAATGCCCAGAATAACCATATCATTCGAACCAACGAATAAGAAAAGACATGGTCAGAAGAAAGCTGACTCGTCTCGAAAATTGTCTTCTCAACTACTGTAGGTAATTCGGCTGACGATCACAAGACTCTACGCAGCATGTTTCAATCCTGTTCAGACCATTCATTTCTGATCATATCCTTTACACTCAAAAGCACTGACGAGGGAAGTAAAACTCAAACATAAAGAAGCCAAGTTACTGAATTTGATGTAATATTATTTTGTTATGTTTTTACTCCTATCCATAAAGGCTTCAAAAATTAAATTTTACAGAAGCAAGAGAATGCATTTAACCATGTAGAACTTCATATTTTCAGAAAGTACGAAGGAGCTTAAGATACTGGAGATCAAATTTCATATCTGGTCTTGAGAAAACCAATTACAGGTAGTCGTGCACTTACGGCCTATTCGACTTACGAGCAGTTGTGCAGGTTAGATTGGGTAGTTATTATTATCAATGACCTATAGTAAAAATAATAAGAGAAATAACAACAATAACAACATGATAATAATGATAGATATTACTAATTTTAAAAAACTACTGTTACTCATCATCATCATCATCATCATCATGGGTATTCTGCCATTATTGGCACTTTACTTGTTGCAACTGTAAAGCTCCATGGTCTTCCGCTAACCTCTTCGTCTTTACGTACGATTTATCTGTTTTGATATGCTCCAATATTGTAGAAACAAACTTTGTTGTATTTTAAAATAAATTGTTTATTGAAAATATTTCTTCAGCTTTAAACAAAATCACAGTGAAGGCTAAACATAAATTAAAAGCATATACTAAAAAAATGAGGTGTTGAAACAACACAAAATGACTACCACTTTAGCGTGTTACTTGTGTGTTAATTCAGCACGAAGACATCGCCTTTCGAGCATATCAGAAATAACTAGTTACTACCTGAGAGAATTTGCATTGGTATTTATCATTTAATATGAGCAAAGCTTTGCGAAATATCTTTGACACTTATGCCAAGTAACGAATAATGTTCTATATTTTCTGTAATCGGTCACAATAATATTGTTGTGAACCTGTGAATCGTCTGACAACAGTTACATAGGCAACAGTTCTGCCATCTTATGTTCACATATGCTAAGACACAAGAAGAACAGATGGAAGCACAGTTATCTGTGTAACTGTTGTCAGATGATTCACAGGTTTACAGCAATACTATTGTGACCGATTACAGAAAACATAGAATGTTATTAGTTACTTGCCATAAATGCGAAATATGTTTCGCAAAACTTTGCTCATACCAAACAATAAAAAACAATGAAAAAACTTACAGCCAGTAACGACGTATTTCTGATACGTTCTGAAGGCGATGTGGCTGGTGTTGAATTGACACACAAGTAACACGATAAAGTGGTAGTCATTTTGTGTTATTTCAGCACCTCATTTTTTGATGTGTAGGTATTGGCGATTTGTGTTGACTATCCGCACAAAAGTTGTTTTTTTATCGGTAGTATGTTGTTAACTCTAATGCATAGATACTATGCCCCTCTATCAGTCACATAGCATTAGTTCTATTAGTAGTCATTGATAAACGTGCTTTCTTTCTGACCTCTTTGTGTTGAGTTCGATCTTCGATAAGGTACTGACTACTGAAACTCGATTGGACTTATTTTAAACATTTCATCTCGCAGACGCCTATTGCTGAGATGAGAGGTTAACACTTCAATTAACCCTTCACTCTAAAACCAAGGATTGAGTGCTTTTACACTAGTCCGTGCATTCTATCATTTCACCAACTTTCACATAAATGTATGAGATGGATTGAAAATCTTTCATTTTTCATGATAATTAGGACATGAAAACTTGGAATTTCCAAAGAGGAGGAGAAAGTTGGAGTTTATCGTTTCTTTTCACTACTAAGGCTATATGCAACTTAGCCTAAAGTTTAGATCCAATTCAAACCACCATAATATGTACAAATTACAACGCTCTTCCATCGGAAATCGAACCTGGAATTTCGTACACCAAAGGTGTGCACGCTAACCAATAGACGAGCGGAAAGCGCTAGAATTTTAAGATATTATTGTATCCAAAAGCTGACTGTCGCGGAAAAAGGCATGACAGAACAATTGTTAAGTGTCATTATAATCTTCCCTAAAGAATCTTATACATATTTGGAAATGATACATATATATCATACTCGTAGACGCGAGCAGCTAATAAGAACCAACGAGTTCATTTAGACAGTAATGATCATAGTATATTTAATTTCAATTTCCAATTAATATTTGCATCAAATTTCACAACACAGCAGCATTATGAATACGCTTTCCCAATGAAGGAACCAATGCGAATTGACAATAAATAAAATTTCAATGTAATGAACTAGAGTGACAAGAATGCTCTTCTCTTACTAGTGTACATTAACAGGTGAAAGAAAGATGGGATCTTAGGATTTCTACTTTAGTCTCTCCCTGTCTCCATAATAGTGCTCCTTCAGTCTACCAACCAAGAGAGGCATTGATTTTGGTGACGTCACCGTGCTGGGTGTGAAACTCAAGAGGAGTTACAAGCACCATGACCATCCCACGTGGCAGCTCGACGTACATTTACCCAACGGCCTCACGCTCCAGTAATTTACGAGGAATTTCAGAGTTTAGGCACCAAAAAGAGAAGAGACATGTGTTGTTACACTTCCTCACAATGTATGTTAGCAAAACGCAAACATGTTTTTCAAAGTTCAAATGTTTCTCTGTAATGAAAACTTTATGTGACAGGATTCTCGAGAATTTCACGAAGTTTGAAACAACGTTATTCCTGTCATTTAATATCAGGGAAAAATCTTAACAGTTACTCCTCATGAATTTTGTATAAATTTTACGAAGACATAGCAAAACATACGACTAATAACAACAATTTGTTACAAATTGACTTGTAATGTGTTCTGAAGCTATTTGTATCATTAAATTACCAGTGTTCTAAGTAAATTACGTGGATCGTTCCATATATAAGTTTCCCTAAGCTGTAAAATATTTATTTTTTAAGAAACATTTGTAAACTTTACACACCTGTGTAGGTGGGTCCTTCCTCATCTCTTCACATAATCCCCATTGAGATTCAGACATTTGTCACATTGTTGCATCAATTTGTCCTTTAATGGAAGTATTATATTGTTGCAACTTTAATGGAAGTATTATATTTATTTACTTCAAATTGTCTGCTATAACTGGAATATTGTACGTAGCTTGCAAAATTTCCACGCATTACGATCTTCCGCTATATTTTCTCATATGAGAATGTATCTTCTGCAAACTTCCCCTTCATTATTTCCAATTTTCTTCAGCTCCTTGCTTTTTCTATTATCCAGTACCTACCACCATACAGGCAAGTAGCCTCTGAACTGGCGTCTTCATTAAAAAACCCTTTATGACTTATACTATTAATACAATTTCTTCTCACGTAATGATCTAAACTTTTCCTTTTGTCTTTTTGATTGTTTCTAACTTACGTTTCTTCATTATCTTTTTGTCCATCCAGCCAATTATTTTTGTTTCTCTGTATATCTACACTTCGCAAGTTTCCAATTGTTTCTGATGCCTTTCTCGCAACGTTCATGGACTTCTTCATATAGTACTCCTAACGAAATATTTAATCAGTTTTCTTTGAGTGATTCATCATTCAACGACTTGCATAATGCCTTCTTCTTCTTCTTTTTTTGCTACTTATTTTCACTTTTCTTTCTTTCTTTCTGGCTAATTGACTATTAGTTTTATTTTCTTCCTTTCCAGTAACAGTTTTTCTTTATTTTTAATCAACACTGATATTAATTTTTATCCCTAACTAGCTTCAATTACCAACTTATCTCGGCTAAAAATAAGAAAATTTAGTAATATGTTCCCGTTAGTCAGTCACGTTTTACTATTACTAAAGTGCTCTCTCATATCGATCATTTTTCACTCCCTCCTTCTCCCCGATGAATTTGGAAAAATGAAATGAAATCTTTGGGTTTTACGTCTCACGATTATGCCGGTTAGGCTAAAGGAGACGGTGATGATGAGTAATGAATGAAATGGTGGAATGAAGAAAGTGGGAAGAAATGGGAGAACCCGAGGAAACCCACGAACATGGTGTTTGTCCACCACAAAGTTCACTTGGCGGGGGCTGGGATCGAAACCGGGACCCCAACCCTCTGAATTTGGATTTAAACGACATCGGAAATGTCACTGTTCATCTAAGCAACCCCAAAAGCTATGGATTCGACAGTAATATCGGTCATTTACGATCATTTTTATATATCTTCTCCCACCTTAATGTTGCACTGTCAAAGTGAAATGATAAAGACCATTCTAGATCCGAACCTCAACTATGTTGAAAATTTGATCGAGATCGGTCAGGTGGTCAAGAGTTACAAAGTCACATAGTCTCTTTAATTTTTATTTGTATAGAAGATAGATAGATATCTTATGACTTATACGTAACATTTATCTAGCCTATGTGAGTTTGAGTACTGGACATTGTGTCAGTGGTATAGCAGTTGAGTATTCTTGGAGCGTAACGACGTGGGACAGCTACAAGAGGATCAAAGAAGAATCGCGAATCTTCCGTTTTCTCCTACATCCCCATCCCAACAGTTCTTCCATAACTATTCAATTTCATTAACCATCCGTCTCCTTTAGATCATAACTATGGACGTAAAATTCATAGATTTCATTTTTCTTCAATTATTCCAACTTTATGCTAACTTTTGCGTTTAAATTTCTTTATAAGAATTACATTTGTAAAGTGAATAAATACATTTACTATTCTACAGATTGTCTTTACTAAGAAATTTGTTAATTATAAGGGGAAACGACCTTATAAATATTTATTCCATAAGGACACCCTTCGTGGACACCTTTCAATCCCGGGTTTTCGGTAAAGTAGTATCATAGCTGTGGATATTTCTGCAGACTCTTTACATGCAATAGTATTCAGCACAAAAGTTATGAACCCCTCACTTTATGCCATTCCAAAATACAGCCCCCTTTAAAAGTGTATTTTTCTGTACTTTTACTGGTGATTTCATTGGTTTGCAACCCTGCATATTTATTCAGAAGCAAGAGTATATATATTCTCCGTGTACCTCAGTCTCTCCTGCAAACATTCGTTTTTCTTAGGTGTTCGTCTGATTCGTACGTCCTGAGCAACTGTAGTTTTCGTAAAAATCTTACAAATGCAAAGATTGGCACTCCACCAACAATAAAGATGGCTGCCATTCAGGAACACTTGTATATGAGAAAGTCAATAACATTTACATTGTCGTACAAGGTTCGTCACACTCCAGTTTCTAGAATTTTCGGAGATGGTCGAGCAACCATCTTCACGATATTTGGACCACTTCAGATGGACTGACCCAGAGATCATTGCAAAATTCTCAGAGTGATCGTGGAAACTCCCCCTTGGATAAGAGTACAAGTATTTACAATAGAAAGATAATTACTTACCGTAGGTAGACAATAATAGATATACTTGAATATCACTGTCATTTTCTCTAATGTGGTATAACTTTAATGGAAGCATTATATTTCTTTACTTCAAGATTTACTTAAAAAAGGAGATGGGTTTTTGATTTGTTGTTCTTACATAAATTATTAAACGGAAAAATTGATTGTACAGAATTAGTTTCAAAGTATTATTACGTGTCCCAATAGGTAAGAGTAGAACAGCAGACACTGGGACATTCTATTATAGAAAAGCGAAAACTAAACATATTACGTAAGTCTCTTCTGTGGAAATTTGTGTTTCATATAACAAAATAATTAGATTTCATGTAGTAGAAGTATTTAGTATGTCCGAAAACAAGTTCAAAACAATTGTCAGGAATAATTTCTGCATAATTTTAAGATATATATTTGTGTATGTATAATAGTGTATGTTAGACAATTACATGTATATACATTACTATAACAGGGCATTAACTCTGTTGTGTTGTCTTTATGAAATAAATAAATAAATTTTACAAAGAAAATGTACAAATGTATATTTAGTTATGAAGTTTTAGGGGGGAGAACTGGTGGTAATATATATGTCGAAATGCAAAATTACGTTGAGTGCAATGGAAAATATTAAGAAACGAATAACATTAAAATTGCATTCTTATGTTATGCAACCCACATAACTTTCTTGTAGTTTGGGTCCTCTGACAAGACAGGGGTTTTCATTTCTTTCCTCAGGTGCCCACATAGATAGTTCTGGATTTTGAAAGGGTATAGCTTTAATATCACAAGTACTATTTTGGTAAAACGTTCAACTAGTTGAATAAACTAATCAAGTTCTCGGTGTTGTGAATTGGAATTGCAAACACTTGACATGCGTGCCACCTGTTACACAGGAAACATCGAAATAGTAATCCATCTGTAACCACATTGTGTGAAGCTTATCCGGCGTGATGGAGTTAGAAGCTGTACTGATAACCTACATTCCTTAAGAGCCCTCAATATTGAGAGGTTTATTTACTTTTTCTTTTAAATTTTCTAACGGCGAAGCTGGCCTAATGTTAAACAAGTATCAGGACAAATATATAATTTAATCTTACAATATTATTAGCATTTATTGGAAAAAATGTTCTAATATGAGATGTATACTACTGTAATCAATAATTTTATTCAGTTGAAGACAACTTTATGAGTACAAATCCTGATGCGCAGTTTTCGAGAAAATAAAGAAAAAACTTATATGGTGTTACAATGTACCTCATTCGTAGGTAATCTGATACACTTAATAGTTTTATTCTACTGAACTATATTATTTAATTAGTTTATTTATTGAACATGAAAACGTATTGTTAAGTAACAAATATATTTATTATCGTTAGTTTTATCCTAGCAGAAACGCATATATTACTTGTAAAAACTATGATTTAACTACTCGTTGAACAAAACAATACGTTCATTGTAAAAAATATTAGGCCGCGATGGCTCAGTGGTAGAGAGCTCGCCTTCGGTGCATGGGATCCTTGGTTCGATCCAACTCGCGCCAATTGAACTTTGTGGTGGACAAACACCGAGCTCGTAGGTTTTCTCGGGGTTCTTCTGTATTCCGCGCACTTTATTTATTCCAACATTATTCATTCATTTCTCATCATCACTGTCTCTTTTAGCCTAGCCGGCATAATCATGAGATTTACAATTTAAACATTTCATTTAATTTCTAAAAAAAATATTAACGTGTAACAATTATCCATTTCGGCTTCATCAGACATTATGAATGCACAGGTAGTGACAGATACAATATATAAGATACAGCGAAAAATCGAATCCTGATTGGTTACTCAAAGGTACAACAGTCACACACCAAATATCATAGTACAGAAACAAAATATGTTTATTCCCCTTTCCCACACTGTAAAACACCATACACATTCATTTCTAATAACTAGGCTTAATCTAATTAATGAAATAAGCTTTACAATTAACTTCTTAAATGAATGAATGTTTATAATACAAAGAATAAATAAACAAGTACACTGTAAAAAATTTCATTGGTAAATTTACAAAAAGAATCGGTGGCAATCTGTATGTTAAGCCTCTTTGTAAATCAATTCACAACTATAAAGTAAAAATAGTAATATGAAATGGTGCAAAATTACATTTATACCAATAAAAAATAATATTTTCCTTTAAATTACTATAAATGTGTAAAAAAAAACAGTAAATTTTGTAATGTAACCTAAGGAAGTGTATATCAACTTACAAAATGAAGAGCAAATGATTTTACATTGACATTTGGTGACTTAAACTACATATTTTTTTTTCAGTGTAACATTAAATTTACAAAAACAATTTGTACAATTAACTTAATCTTTAAGACTGTGTATTCATAGTGTCTGATGAAGTCAAATAAATAGTTGGTGAAACTGTTACACTTTAATAATTCTTACAATAAACGTATTGTTTTTCTCAGCGAATAGTTTAAGTTACATTAGTCTACAAAAATGACAATGGACAATAGAAAACATTTATACTTGCAAAAACAAATTTTACAAATACTGATTTTACTCAGAAAGTATCTTAAACATATATTCTATACATTATCCGTGTTCAAATACGACTATCATAGGGTAGTCATGAGACAATCAATTTAATACAATTAAAGATAAAGACTCATTGGTTTTCATTAATATACTGGCTGAACGTGTGCTCTCTACATAACGTATCATTCACATATAAGCAAGAATCTTCTTGTCATTCCTCACAACATCTGTACATATCCCTTTATAGACACAAGTGAAGGGCATCTTCACAAAAACCAGCAAGAGATGTCATAAAGAGGTTTTTTTTAAAATTATTTTTTCAATATCTCGTACCGTTTGCAAGATTTTAACCTACTTGTGGTTGGAGTTGCTAATTCATGTATGCTCAGTGTTTTTCTTCTTGCATGCAATATGTGATAACCAAATACATTACACACAAAATTAATTATAATTTCAGTGATATATGGTGTTCATTAGGCAAAACACTACAAACAACAAAGATTCGCCTCAGACTGGAGAAATTATTATCCTTCACTTTTCATTATCTTTGGTCTTGAAACAAACAACGGAGAAATATATGAACTCCGTATACAAGTGTGTTGTGTTGGAATGTATAACTCGTAGGATATGGTGCGTTTTTTAAAATGTCACTGCTTCCAGTGTACCCCTAAAAATGTAATAAAGAAATAACGACCACTTTTTTTTAGTATTCAATTAAAAAGGAACAATCTGCACAAAATTTGCAAACGATCAGTGAAAACGGCATCGTTCTAGAGCTTGTTGTTTTTCGAGATATCATTGTCAAAATAATTGACCACAAACATATAAACTTTTCTCGGCCACAAACATATAAACCTAGCACTTTAATGTATAAATATTTTCATTTATTTATTTTGCACATCGCTAACAAAGAAAAATACATTGTGTTTCTTATTTACAATAATTTTCCTATTGAAATGTCCTTGCGCATTTGTTTTTAGATCATATCAATCCAAAGCTGTCAAATTCCTAATAGAGAGGAAAGCATCTTAAAGTATTGAGGTCGTTTGGCACCGAAAGATTAGAACAAGAAATATGAAATATCTCAAGTGACGCAGCCCTACATTCATCAAATGGAAGATATCCTCATTCTCCGTTCGTTGTGACTAATGGTGTTGTAGAGGGTTTAGTCGTGGTTTAATGGCTGCCTCTCCATGGGCTTCCGCTTCTCCATTACTCTCCCCGTTTTTTCTCAATATTGACTTTTCCCCTTCTATCTTTGATTTAATGTTACTCGATATATATATGGAACAGAAACAGGTTAATGTGTTTTTTTAAAAGAAACAGATATTTTAAGACCAAAATTTGTAGGACAACATTTTCTGGATTATAGTATTAGATTGAACTTCTTTTATTCTTCTCTTTTTAAATATCCATGATTAATAATGATGTATTTCATGATGTAATTTATACTTTTCTTCTTGAACTATCTCTCTATACGAAGACAAGATGGGAAAATAAAATGAACACATCAAAAGATGATTTAAAGTATCACTAAGCTGCATGTATGATAAATTTCGAAGATAAAATATTACAGCATTTGCCCTTTTAAGAAAATTGTTCTCTTAAACTTCAATTTCATTCCCATCTGAAGATGGGCAGGCCCAGAAGATAATGCCTTCTCTTGGGCCATGAGTGTTTATTTATTTGTAGTTTCATTTGGAGATGGATAACAAAATTTATTTATTTATTTATGTTTTTGGCTGAGTGCATTATACTATCAAAAAATACAGAACGATACAAAATAAAATAAGAAAAATGCATCTTATAACAAGTAATGAAGTGCTGGAGTGCTGAAGTGCTGAAAAGGCTCCTTGACTTCATGGTAATAGTTCAGAGAAGAAATCCGTAGGGATGGTGAATTTGCTAAGCAGATCTGAGGCAGCTTTCAGCTTTGGCATGTAGTTGCGTAGCTTGTGTGCTATATTGATCAGATTTAAAACCTTGAGAAGTTGAAGAAGTAACTTTAAGTTAGAATATTGTCTTCAGAGGATGAATTGTCATCAGGAGACGTCTTCGATGTTGAAGTTGCAATTGTGCGTGATATTGTAGGCCCAGGTCTTGAAGAGCATGGGGTAGCGGTGTCTTGAAAAGGTGCTGAATATGAGATTGTGCTTGCTAGTGGTGTTCTCCTTTTTGCTTGGAGAATTTGTTGTATTCGCGGACATTCGGAATAGTTAGCAGGATGAGTGCCTTTACAGTTGACACATTTCGCTGGTATGTCTCTGATCTTCTTTTCGCATTGGTACTTCCAATAAGAGCTGGCGCACTTAACGCACCGAGGCAGAGCTTGGCAAGTTGCTTGCAAATGGCCAAAGTTTTGGCATCTGAGACATTGCAAATAATGTTTCTTTTGTAGCGGTTCTATGCAAACTTTCATGTGTAGCAATAAGTCTTCTTCGAAGATTCTGGTAGCTTGTAGAATCTTTTTAGTTCTTGGTGATTTTAATTTTAACATCTAAAGTTGAACAGTAAAAGTAAAATATTTTGTGACATTTTATCCGGCCTTAGCCGTTCAATGTGCGCTCTGAACTCTAAGGTCTATAGTGCTGCATCGCATTCACTACTTCATCTCAACTAATAATCCGCAAAAAATGTTCGCGATGGACAATTATCAATTCCAGGTATATCTTCGGATTTTCCTATTTTCGCCTTGGGAACTGGGATGAAAAATCTATACCTATTTCTCGCGGACACCTTGTCTACATGCAACGCAAATTACATTACAATCCACGGGATTACATAACCATAAGGATACATACCTACCAATGAAATTCCTCTCTTTTTATCCAGGTTATGAATTAAGATTCAACAACGATGGGTGGTTACAGCTAGTAATACTATTCAGTATCTTCCCTTAGGAAGATTCATATTTCACAACTGTGTAGCTACTTTGACCTCCTTGTGTATTAGGGGATAACAGCATGATTTTCCATAGTAACATTCGTAAAAATGTTCGATTGGGATACAATGTGGCTTAAACTTTATTTATAATTTTCCGATTATTTATCTTGTCTGAAATTGAAATTAATCAAATATTGTTTCTTTCTGCTCTAAGTTCCAGAAAAGGGGACAATAGTAAAAATGATTGAACCCGGTGTCTTTGAATAGACTTTGTAATGATTTGTCAACTCACAAAAAAAAAAAAAAAAAAAAAATCGAGAGATAGAAAATACAAATGTCAGGGAATTGACAAGACTATAACGCCGTAGTAGTAAAAATGGAACTAAGTTTGTTGGAATTTTTCATCTCAAATTATATGCTTCAGTTACGAGGCAGAAATCAAACTGGTTAGAATTAAATTGATCAAATTCAGTTTGTGGAAATTATCTTGATAATGAGAATTCATGTTAGAGAGAAACACGAGAGTACTAATGGTTCGGAAGTGTGTATTAAAAGTATATAGGGTGGCTCAAAAATAGATATACAGTCCCGCATAGATCGGTCATGACATTTTATATAATTTACTTATTGTTACCCATACAGATATTGATTTAGTCTCTTTTCTATTTGTTCTTAATTTATTTTCACTTCTACCTTAAGCTCGCAACAAATCAAAGCAAATAAATTCATTATATTAATAAATTAAAATGTCAGAGTTGATCGATGCTGGTTCGTATACCTAGTTTTGGGGCACCCTGTATTTAGTGAAATTTGTTGATACCAGTACATGTTAATGTGGTGAGTTATTTCTATACCTTATACGCTTATCACAACGACAGATAAGTTTTCTATACCATTTGCATAAACACCGTGAGGCAGCGATTTTGACACAATCACATGCCAAATAATGGTGGCTACCGATTTTTCGCTTTAGAACAAGGAAAAGGGAAAAGTCATTGGGGCTAGATCATTGCTGTAGAAGAGTGTTTTAATCGTTTCAAGCGTATCGTTAGTGGTTGAAGTACGGGGTCTACCATTGTGTCATTAATAATATTGGTTTGTCTTTCTTTAAAGGCAGATACGATTTCCCTGCATGTTACTTTGAAATTTAGTCCTCTCCATACACCTCTACAATCTGCCTATGAATATTAGTAGGTGTAGTGTTTTTGGTCCACAGGAACCGCACTACTGACTTCACTTATACTCTTGACCAATTTTCCAGATGAGTCATCATTTTTAATGTCCGCTTCTCGAGTATAATGACCAGAATCCGAAGTCCAAGACAGACGTGTTATTAATCTATAAATTAATTTTCGATAAGTTACAGTGAATAACATAAACGTTTTATGTTTTTTAACCTATTGTTCGATAATTCCTCGTATATATATATATATATATATATATATATATATATATATATATATATATATATATATATATATATATATATATATATATATATATATCAAGGATCTTATAAAATAAAGGATCTGCCCCAGCCAAAAAAACAACCGATCATCGGCACGTCTGATTGGCTAGTCTCGTTTCCGACATCGTCTGATTGGCTACTTTCGTTTCCACCATATTTGTTGGCTCAAAACATTGCGATCCTATTGGGCGGAGTGGGCAGAGTAGGGGTGGCGAATCTGTGACGTATGGCTTCAAGATTTTATTGTAAGGGCAGATCCTCTATTTAAATTGCTGTTCTACTAATATATATTGTTTGTGTATTGATGAAGTAACATTTAGTCAAAGAGAACTTTGTTAGTATCAATCACTGAATCAAATTATTAAGCGATAAGTTTTACGACGGTGAAAGCATTTGCCACAGGATTACAATTTGAAATTTAAATTATTTATTCAATTCTTTATCTTTGATGTTCTTATATTTTATAATTAACATAATGTTATATAATTACTCTGATAATAGAAAAATAAGTTCGGAGAAATGAGAAAGCAAAATTTAATCCAACACTGTTTATACATATCTTTCTGAAATATATTTGAATTCTTTGCTATTTTGTTATTGTATGTTTATGACAATTTTTAGCTTGCTATTAATTATTGAGGAAATATATATACCGGATGTGATCAAAGAATACGGTGAATAATTTTATTACAAACAAAGTAATAAGCTTACCTGGAATATGATTTAATGTACTTCAAGTGAATAATTTTATTACAAACAAAGTAATAAGCTTACATGGAATTTGATTTAATCTCCTTAAGGTGAATAATTTTATTAGAAACAAAGTAATAAACTTACATGGAATTTGATTTAATCTCCTTCAGGTGAATAATTTTATTAGAAACAAAGTAATAAGCTTACATGGAATTTCATTTAATCTCCTTCAGGTGATAATTTTATTACAAACAACGTAATAAGCTTACATGGAATATGATTTAATGTCCTTCAAAGTCAGTGGCGGATCCAGGGGGCAATCGGAGCGATTTTCCTCCCCAGAAGAGGAAACTTTCTTATTTTATATATATAAATAAAACCCAGACTTTGAAGCTCTTAAAAGTAGTTGTAAGTAGCAGTATGACAACCCATCGTCCCTCCCAGAAGTCAGTCCTGGATCCGCCCCTGTTCAAAGTCCTGTCCTTAGTTAACAATGCACTTATTCAAACGTTGAATCTATGACTGGAAGGATTTCTGGAAGGCTTCTTTTGGAAGGGCGTTCAGCTGCTGTGTCGTGGCTCTCTGAATGTCAGGAATGATATTCGAATTTTTGGAAAGAACAAGAAGTTGCGTCATGTTATATCTGGAGAGTACGGTGAATGTGGATAGATAGGAATTTTTTTTCGGCCAAAAACTCTTGTTCGTCAGTCTAAAATCGGGGAACGAATTTCGCACTCGCTCTTCTCATTTCCAAATCGGTGGTTAAAATGCTTTGTGTGCACCCATACCAGATGTTTAGTTCTTTGGAAAGCTCTCGAATAGTTATTCGCTTGTATGAACGAACAATTTTTGCCACATTTTGCATGTTTTCTTCTATTTTTGAGGTTAATGGACGTCTCGAACTTTGCTCGTCTTCTACCGACTCATTTTTGAATCTCTCATACCACTTGTAAACAGTCTTTAGAGCCATAGCATTATCGCCATACACCAATTTCAACATTTAATGAGTTTCTTCATGGCACTTTTTTTCAAACTTGAAACATTACTTAATGTTCACACGTTTTACGAAATTCATGATACGGACAGACACGGTAAACACAACCTCACTCTAGCGGCTCTGGACGCTGACTGACTAGTCAGAATGTGTTCCAACTTGACGCTGCCTGTCTCAAGGGATCAGGCTATCGGACAAATCACATTAAGTGGTCGTAGCGTATTTTTAATCACACCTTATATACAAGACATCATCAGAACATTCTTATGGGGAGGGGGATAATTTTTATTCCTTGACCAGTGACGTTGCTGTGTTCGATCATGAATACGTAACCCACGTTACCATTTCCGGACTTCGATCTTTTCTTTACTTCATTTTTTTTTCTTTTTTTTTTTTTTAGCTTTTTGTGTAAGCACCATAGGTTGTAATTCGGAACTGATGGAACATACAGTAGGTAATCTGCTCAGGCATTTACTTCAAATAGATTAACACATATTGCATTCTACATACTATTCAAAGTAGTGGCACAATTTCCAATCAGACACAAGGAAGTACAAACTAATTGAATTACGTAAACCCATTACTATGGATACAACAATTAATGACAAAACACATAAGCAATCCCATCTAATGTCTTAATTAATTAGGCATGAAAGTATTCGTTCGTCTGACTTTAAAAGAAAACAATCAAATAAAATCATTCAATAAGAATTATAAGCAAAATGACATTGGTAAATTGTTAACTGTCATTTGATAAGAACTAATCAGTCTTCGATTTATTTAGGTGTAAAACCGTTGTTTGTTATTTTATTTATTAACAAAAGAATAGGAAGAAACGAATTCATAGCATTTACTTTTAAAAATAGCGCACCTGTATTCTCATTCTTCCTTTCGGAAAATAGTAACTGTAACATTAGATGCATTTTTCTAGAAATTTCGAAATGAAACTGTGAGAGAGACATGTTCATGTATTTTTGATTGTTGGAGTTGAGTTGATTTTGAGTTTAACGTCCCGTTCAGCAGCGAAGCTATGTGAGACGTGGGCCTACTGATTAACGTGGAATCCGAACCACATGAGCTCCCGCCGGGAATACAACCCGGGTCTCCCATGCCAAAGGCGATATTTTTGATTGTGTGTCTCATAAGGTGTATTACTAAAAGATCATCAAAATCGGATCATAACTTTTCGAGATATTTACTTCGTTGTGAGCCTAGTTCTTAGCGGTTATTTTAACCTTTTATTTGTCACTGTTGCTCTCAAGCAACATCGCATTCTATTGCGTTATCCGCACGAATTACAAATTCAGTGTGATCATTTAATTGGCATTATTGCTTTCCTACAACATTCATATACATTATTTGTGGGTCACTTGTTTAGATACTTCTAATCTTCATCATCAGGGGACAGTCAAATTTAGTATTGTAGAAGCTTTATCTCCTACGTTCCGCGAAAGTTCTTTTTTTTTAACTTTTTTTATTTGTGGTTTCTTGCTCTGTAGGAAAATATTTCAACGAAACTGCTGGTAATTACTGAGAGTATTCTTAGATATTTTACCATAATAGGGCAGTGCTGTTCAGTAGCTACACATACTACCTACTTTATGGCAATGCTGCTTTGAAATAAACACCCTGTATTTTGTAACCAAATACAAAAATACTTTAAAAATTACGAAATTATGATCAGGAAGACATGGCTCTACCATAAAAGCAAACTAAATATTTTAATGGTAATGTTATCAATGCTTGCCAATTAAAGGGTTAAAAGAACACTAACTGGTGGTTAAATATATTCTTTTTATATTTAGTTAGTCCGGTATTCGCTAGATGAAAGGAAATGTGATCATCCATTTTGCTGTATTTTACAAAGGTGTCATATTAATATATGTATAGAAGACATTTAAAACTAACTACATTAATTTTTTTATGCTTACTTTATACGAGATAAGGATGGAGATAAAGTAGAAAGGTAAGGAAAGAAAGATATATAGGAAGTTTCGTAGTGTCACTAGAAAAGTGTACTGTATACAACTTAGGATAGCGCTGTGGCTACGGATAAGTTGTAGTTTCATTTGATATATTAGTCGTGTTCTCCATATTAGTGTTCTATTCATCTGTGAATGTGCGGTGGCGCATTACCAAGCATGTACATGTATTATTTGTTAAACTTCACTTACTGCAGGAGATATAATTACCATCAGTAGATTCGTCCTAATTTTCGTAAAGGCAAGGATATTTCGTGGAGACGGATTAGAAACTTATTTAAAAAATGTTGATAAACTAAGACTGCACGTCGAGTGCTGTAAGAATTACAAGATCATCAAAATACAGTAAAATATAATTTAGAAAGAAACAACAGAAGTAGTAATGGCATGACTTGGCCGAAGTTTGGACTTTGACCCCGACCTTTGTGACGTCATAGGTCAAAGGTCAATGACCTTGGCCCGGGGTCAATGACCTAGGGGTACCTAGGACCACCCCCTCTAAATTTTGGCAGGGGTACCTTGGCCCACCCCCTAAATTTTGGCAGGGGTACATAGGACCACCCCCCTTAAATTTTGGAAATTGCCAAATCTAAAAATTGGGTGTGGTAGCCTAGGACCATAGTATGTACCTCTATCAGTATTGGGTGTCTATGTCGTTCCCTTTCATGGGTAAAAAATTGCCAAAAATTGAATTTTCGGAGGTTTTTGACCTAATTTATCTCCTTGGATGAGGTGTTTTTACCCTATATGGCTATATGGGCGTATACAGGGGTCCATTACCTTTCATAAGACATGGGTATATTAATGCACCCCTTGAAAAATTTGGGAGGGGTACCTTGGCCCACCCCTTAAATTTTGGAAATTGCCCAATTTAAACATTGGGTATTATAGTACAGGACCCTAATATGTATCATGATAAATTTGGGTGGTCCACCTCGTCTCCTTTTAGGGGTACAAAATTGCCAAAAATATAAACGTAAGCAATACGTTATACCACGTGTTTGGTTTTCGGCCTAATTTATCTCCTTGGATGAGGTCCTATTACCTTATATAGTTATAAGGGCGTATACAGGGGTCCATTCCCTTTCATAAGACATAGGTATATTAATGCACCCCTTGAAAAATTTGGGAGGGGTACCTTGGCCCACCCCTTAAATTTTGGAAATTGCCAAATCTAAAAATTGGGTGTGGTAGCCTAGGACCATAGTATGTACCTCTATCAGTATTGGGGGTCTATGTCGTTCCCTTTCATGTGTAAAAAAATTGCCAAAAAATTCAAATTTCGGGGGTTTTTGACCTAATTTATCCCCTTTGATGAAGTGTTTTTACCCTATATGGTTATATGGGCGTATACAGGGGTCCATTAGCTTTCATAACATATGGGTATATTAATGCACCCCTTGAAAAATTTGGGAGGGGTACCTTGGCCCACCCCTTAAGTTTTGGAAATTGCCCAATTTAAACATTTGGTATTATAGTATAGGACGCTAATATGGATCACTATAAATTTGGGTGGTCCACCTCGTTCCCGTTTAGGGGTACAAAATTGCCAAAATATAAACGTAAGCAATACGTTATACCACGTGTTTTGTTTCGACCTAAGTTATCCCTTTGATGAGGTGTTATTACCCTATATGGTTATATGGGCGTATACAGGGGTCCATTACCTTTCATAAGACATGGGTATATTAATGCACCCCTTTAAAAATTTGGGAGGGGTACCTTGGCCCACCCCTTCATTTTTAGAAATTGCCCAATTTAAACATTTGGTATTATAGTATAGGACGCTAATATGGATCACTATAAATTTGGGTGGTCCACCTCGTTCCCTTTTAGGTGTACAAAATTGCCAAATTTTAGTACAACCACGTGTTTGGTTTTTAACCTAATTTATCTCCTTGGATGAGGTCCTATTACCTTATATGGTTATATGGTCATGTATAGGTGTTCATTCCCTATCATAAGACATAGGTACATTGGTGCACCCCTTTAAATTTTTAGGAGGGGGTACCCTGGCCCACCCCTTCAATTTCAGAAATTCTCCAATTTAAGCATTTGGTATTATAGTACAGGACCTCATTATGTATCATGATAAATTTGGATGGTCCATCTCGTTCCCTTTCATGGGTACGAAATTGCCAAATTTAGGTAAAACCACGTGTTTGGTTTTTGATTTAATTTATTCCCTTGGATGAGGTCCTATTACCTTATATGGTTATATGGTCATGTATAGGGGTCCATTTCCTATCATAAGACATAGGTACATTTTTGCACGCCTTTAAATTTTTTGGGAGAGGTACCTTCGCCCACCCCTTTAATTTTGGAAATTGTTCAATTTAAACATTTGGTATTACAGTATAGGACCCTAATATGGATCACTATAAATTTGGGTGGTCCACCTCGTTCCCTTTTTAGGGGTACAAAATTTCCAAAATATAAACGTAAGCAATACGTTGTACCACGTGTTTGGTTTTTGACCTAATTTATCTCCTTGGATGAGGTCCTATTACCTTATATGGTTATATTGTAATGTATAGGTGTTCATTTCCTATCATAAGACATAGGTACATTGGTGCATCCCTTTCAATTTTAGGAGAGGTACGTACCTTGGCCCGCCCCTTAAATTTTGGAATTTTTTTGATTTAAGCATTGGGTATTATAGTACAGGACCTTAATATGTATCATGATAAATTTGGATGGTCCACATCGTCCACTTTCATGGGTACGAAATTGCCAAAATATAAACGTAAGCAATACGTTGTACCACGTGTTTGACATTTTGACCCAATTTATCTCTTGGATGAGGTCCTATTACCTTATATGTTTATATGATTATGTATAGGGGTCTATTCCCTATCATAAGACATAGGTACATTTGTGCACCCCTTTAAAATTTATTAGGGGTACCTTGGCCCATCCCTTAAATTTTAGAAATTGCTCATTTTATATATTTGGTATTATAGTACTGGACCCTAACATGTATTATGATAAATTTGGGTGGTTTACCTCGTTTCTCTTTCATGGGTACATGTTATATGGGTATGTACAGAGGTTTATTACCTTTATATGTTTATGTTCCCTTTTAAATTTGGGGAATTATCAAATAACAAAATTCGGTAAACCTTTTTCTAGGACCCATTGTAGATGTTGGTGTTCCTCTTATGGCCAAATATTCAAAATTTAAAGGTTATTGACCGGCTTTATTATTGAATAAGTACAGGATTTATTACTTTTTCATAACACACAGGTGTATTTGTGTACCAATCTTAAATTTTGGGAGGGGTACATTTCTTATTGTCATATCAATAATTGGTAATGGTTCTTAAAATTGGATAGTATCTTATTCATTGGGTAAATCATTGTGAAATATGAGTATGATCACGTAATCAGTTATTGACCTATGATGGAATTAGGAGTCCAGGACATTGGAACATTGAAACTTTGTAGGATAATTTGAGAATTGCGTTATTGGTTTTGGTTATTCCCGCCAAATATAAACGTAAGCAATACGATGTACCACGTGATTGACCTTGATGAGGTAGTGTACAGGGATACATAGCTAACCTTATTGATTCTTATGACTCATAGTCTTAAGGGAATACATGCTACAACACTGACAAAGTTATTGTTGATGCAATTTGATTGGTTGATCACTATCTTTCGTGCAATCTGATTGGTTGATCACTATCTTTCGTGCAATCTGATTGGTTGATGATTTTCAAATCTTTGCTGTATTCAGTTTTAAGTTTTGTTTAACATTTAAAAATCTTGGTTTCGTTCAACATTTTGCACTCACTGATAAATATGATCAAAACCGTTTATTTGTTAATCGAATAGTTAAAAACCGGATAAAGTTTGACGGTTAACCGTGAAACGTAAAATTTTTTTAGTTTGAAATTTTTTTGCTTGAAATTTTTTGTTTGAAAATTTTTTCGTTTCCAAATTTTTTTGTTTCAAAATTTTGTTTGAGATTTTTTCGTTTGAAATTTTTGTTTGAAATTTGTTTCAAAATTTTTTGTTTGAAAATTTTTGTTCGAAAATTTTGTTTTAAAATTTTTGTTTTGAAATTTTTCGTTTCCAAATTTTTTTTGTTTAAAATTTTTGTTTCAAAGATTTTTGTTTGAAAGTTTGTGCACTCATTAGTAAAGAACCGGAACTGTTAGAACTAAAACCTCTGGCAACATTGTGGTGCAATAGTACACGTCAGAACATAGGGTTGTACTTGAAATGAAAAAAACACAATTCATTGAAATGGATCATTTTATTACACTCCACATACATCCATACCAGATAGTGGTTCTGGATATTGTCGATACAATGTATTTTGAACTTCTTGCACTAGTTTGTCTTTAGCATATAATTTTAATTCCAGTTGAAGTCTTTTAAGGTCTATTGCTATATCAATTGGTGGAAACTCAATGCCCATTTGATCACAAATAAACTGTTTATCAATGCAGGTATGCACCCACGAACGATGTTGACAACCATCACAATATCTAGATACATGTTGTACAATATGCATAACACATTTTTCAAAATAGTACTTTTTCAGGAATATACTAGTTTTGTTGCACACTTCCACTGCATGTTTCACACACTGAAATACGCTGATGAATTTGTTCCATTCCGTTTGTGTTAGATACACCATATTGCGAGAGACATGAAATGTACTCTTTTTACGTAACAGCACCATCTCCTCTTCGAGGACTGTACGCATCACCACTTCATGATTTGAGCCTAATGATTTGACTATGGTCACATTTAGCTCATCATGAAAATAATCGTTCATTTGGTCGATTCGTGAACATAATATTTGCCATTCTTCACAGGTCAGTTGTACACCAAATTGTTCTGCTTTGCCCAATCGAATCACTGGGTCAAATGTTCTAGCACTGATACCAATCATCACATGTTTTGTTTGAAATATATTTATTGGATAATAGCTTGCGAAGATGAACTCTTTATCGTTAGAAGTACACATCTTTCCTCCTGAAAAGCACTTGCTCAAATGATTTCACGGTATTGGTTGATTTATAGAACTACGACTGACGTCATTGGAAAGGAATGTGCTGACATTTGAATTCATGATTTCATCACAGTTACTGACGTCATGCTGACCAACCAAACTCATACAACTATGTCTGACGTGTTGATGTTTGAATTCATGATTTCATCACAATGGCTGACGAATCCGGCTATGTACTAAATTCAAATTGATGACTTCGACCCAAGAATCCTTTGTAACATAAAGATACAGATCCAGTATTTAAGAAACGCAGCAGTTCTTCTTGTTTTGATGCCTCCATGGGAAAATATCTTGCTGGTAAAATTATATTCTTATCATTTTCAAGCTTCACTACGATTCTTAATCCAAACTTTGTAGGGATTATTTGGCTAGCTAAGATTCTATAAGGTACATTCTGTTGTAAATCAGTAATCTTGGTAAATGATTTCATCACATCACGTGTGTTTAGAAACTGCAGACAAGTAGCCATGATGATGTTATCATGAATACTAACGCGAACGATGATGCAAAACTGATGACGTTGCATTATCATGTTCTGATGTGTACTATTGCACCACAATGTTGCCAGAGGTTTTTGTTCTAAACAGTTCCGGTTCTTTACTAATGAGTGCACAAACTTTCAAACAAAAATCTTTCAAACAAAATTTTTGAAACGAAAAAATTTGGAAACAAAATTTTTAAAAGAAAAAAAATTTCAAACAAAAAAAATTTTGAAACAAAAATTTTAAACAAAAAAAATTTGGAAACGAAAAATTTCAAAACAAAAATTTTAAAACAAAATTTTCGAACAAAAATTTTCAAACAAAAAATTTTGAAACAAATTTCAAACAAAAATTTCAAACGAAAAAATCTCAAACAAAATTTTGAAACAAAAAAATTTGGAAACGAAAAAATTTTCAAACAAAAAATTTCAAGCAAAAAAATTTCAAACTAAAAAAATTTTACGTTTCACGGTTAACCGTCAAACTTTATCCGGTTTTTAACTATTCGATTAACAAATAAACGGTTTTGATCATATTTATCAGTGAGTGCAAAATGTTGAACGAAACCAAGATTTTTAAATGTTAAACAAAACTTAAAACTGAATACAGCAAAGATTTGAAAATCATCAACCAATCAGATTGCACGAAAGATAGTGATCAACCAATCAGATTGCACGAAAGATAGTGATCAACCAATCAAATTGCATCAACAATAACTTTGTCAGTGTTGTAGCATGTATTCCCTTAAGACTATGAGTCATAAGAATCAATAAGGTTAGCTATGTATCCCTGTACACTACCTCATCAAGGTCAATCACGTGGTACATCGTATTGCTTACGTTTATATTTGGCGGGAATAACCAAAACCAATAACGCAATTCTCAAATTATCCTACAAAGTTTCAATGTTCCAATGTCCTGGACTCCTAATTCCATCATAGGTCAATAACTGATTACGTGATCATACTCATATTTCACAATGATTTACCCAATGAATAAGATACTATCCAATTTTAAGAACCATTACCAATTATTGATATGACAATAAGAAATGTACCCCTCCCAAAATTTAAGATTGGTACACAAATACACCTGTGTGTTATGAAAAAGTAATAAATCCTGTACTTATTCAATAATAAAGCCGGTCAATAACCTTTAAATTTTGAATATTTGGCCATAAGAGGAACACCAACATCTACAATGGGTCCTAGAAAAAGGTTTACCGAATTTTGTTATTTGATAATTCCCCAAATTTAAAAGGGAACATAAACATATAAAGGTAATAAACCTCTGTACATACCCATATAACATGTACCCATGAAAGAGAAACGAGGTAAACCACCCAAATTTATCATAATACATGTTAGGGTCCAGTACTATAATACCAAATATATAAAATGAGCAATTTCTAAAATTTAAGGGATGGGCCAAGGTACCCCTAATAAATTTTAAAGGGGTGCACAAATGTACCTATGTCTTATGATAGGGAATAGACCCCTATACATAACCATATAAACATATAAGGTAATAGGACCTCATCCAAGAGATAAATTGGGTCAAAATGTCAAACACGTGGTACAACGTATTGCTTACGTTTATATTTTGGCAATTTCGTACCCATGAAAGTGGACGATGTGGACCATCCAAATTTATCATGATACATATTAAGGTCCTGTACTATAATACCCAATGCTTAAATCAAAAAAAATTCCAAAATTTAAGGGGCGGGCCAAGGTACGTACCTCTCCTAAAATTGAAAGGGATGCACCAATGTACCTATGTCTTATGATAGGAAATGAACACCTATACATTACAATATAACCATATAAGGTAATAGGACCTCATCCAAGGAGATAAATTAGGTCAAAAACCAAACACGTGGTACAACGTATTGCTTACGTTTATATTTTGGAAATTTTGTACCCCTAAAAAGGGAACGAGGTGGACCACCCAAATTTATAGTGATCCATATTAGGGTCCTATACTGTAATACCAAATGTTTAAATTGAACAATTTCCAAAATTAAAGGGGTGGGCGAAGGTACCTCTCCCAAAAAATTTAAAGGCGTGCAAAAATGTACCTATGTCTTATGATAGGAAATGGACCCCTATACATGACCATATAACCATATAAGGTAATAGGACCTCATCCAAGGGAATAAATTAAATCAAAAACCAAACACGTGGTTTTACCTAAATTTGGCAATTTCGTACCCATGAAAGGGAACGAGATGGACCATCCAAATTTATCATGATACATAATGAGGTCCTGTACTATAATACCAAATGCTTAAATTGGAGAATTTCTGAAATTGAAGGGGTGGGCCAGGGTACCCCCTCCTAAAAATTTAAAGGGGTGCACCAATGTACCTATGTCTTATGATAGGGAATGAACACCTATACATGACCATATAACCATATAAGGTAATAGGACCTCATCCAAGGAGATAAATTAGGTTAAAAACCAAACACGTGGTTGTACTAAAATTTGGCAATTTTGTACACCTAAAAGGGAACGAGGTGGACCACCCAAATTTATAGTGATCCATATTAGCGTCCTATACTATAATACCAAATGTTTAAATTGGGCAATTTCTAAAAATGAAGGGGTGGGCCAAGGTACCCCTCCCAAATTTTTAAAGGGGTGCATTAATATACCCATGTATTATGAAAGGTAATGGACCCCTGTATACGCCCATATAACCATATAGGGTAATAACACCTCATCAAAGGGATAACTTAGGTCGAAACAAAACACGTGGTATAACGTATTGCTTACGTTTATATTTTGGCAATTTTGTACCCCTAAACGGGAACGAGGTGGACCACCCAAATTTATAGTGATCCATATTAGCGTCCTATACTATAATACCAAATGTTTAAATTGGGCAATTTCCAAAACTTAAGGGGTGGGCCAAGGTACCCCTCCCAAATTTTTCAAGGGGTGCATTAATATACCCATATGTTATGAAAGCTAATGGACCCCTGTATACGCCCATATAACCATATAGGGTAAAAACACTTCATCAAAGGGGATAAATTAGGTCAAAAACCCCCGAAATTTGAATTTTTTGGCAATTTTTTTACACATGAAAGGGAACGACATAGACCCCCAATACTGATAGAGGTACATACTATGGTCCTAGGCTACCACACCCAATTTTTAGATTTGGCAATTTCCAAAATTTAAGGGGTGGGCCAAGGTACCCCTCCCAAATTTTTCAAGGGGTGCATTAATATACCTATGTCTTATGAAAGGGAATGGACCCCTGTATACGCCCTTATAACTATATAAGGTAATAGGACCTCATCCAAGGAGATAAATTAGGCCGAAAACCAAACACGTGGTATAACGTATTGCTTACGTTTATATTTTTGGCAATTTTGTACCCCTAAAAGGAGACGAGGTGGACCACCCAAATTTATCATGATACATATTAGGGTCCTGTACTATAATACCCAATGTTTAAATTGGGCAATTTCCAAAATTTAAGGGGTGGGCCAAGGTACCCCTCCCAAATTTTTCAAGGGGTGCATTAATATACCCATGTCTTATGAAAGGTAATGGACCCCTGTATACGCCCATATAGCCATATAGGGTAAAACCACCTCATCCAAGGAGATAAATTAGGTCAAAAACCTCCGAAAATTCAATTTTTGGCAATTTTTTACCCATGAAAGGGAACGACATAGACACCCAATACTGATAGAGGTACATACTATGGTCCTAGGCTACCACACCCAATTTTTAGATTTGGCAATTTCCAAAATTTAAGGGGGGTGGTCCTATGTACCCCTGCCAAAATTTAGGGGGTGGGCCAAGGTACCCCTGCCAAAATTTAGAGGGGGTGGTCCTAGGTACCCCTAGGTCATTGACCCCGGGCCAAGGTCATTGACCTTTGACCTATGACGTCACAAAGGTCGGGGTCAAAGTCCAAACTTCGGCCAAGTCATGCCATTACTACTACAGAGGTAGGTGTGTGTGTGTGTGTGTGTGTGTGATGATGACTGTCCAAATACATCAAGGTTATGAACCAGATCCTCACCAGTAGCATTCATTTTTAAAAGAGATTGCATATTTCATAATAAGGAGACATAATTTAAAACTGAAACTAAAAAAAAAAAAAAAAAAAAAAAAAATGCAGAAGTATCGGAGATCAACCCATAAAGTGGCTACACTGGAAATTAGATCAGTGGATGGAGTGGCGTTGCATCAGATCTGATCACTGAGCAAACTTTAATTAAAACAATGAAAGTTTCTGAAGGGTTAACTCAAGGCCGAGGAATAAAAGACACTACATTAGTTAGATGAATACTATCGTTTCTCAGCACCATGAAGGTCACTGGAACATTAAACTTTTGCTATAAACATTTTGTGTCTTTCGAACTAAGTGTCGAGTTTAGACCCTCCCGCCAGACAGGAGGTAATCAGGATGTTTGACTGTTTATCCCTTCATGATAACTTTGAGAACTCAGCGCCAAAGGACTTACTCATGAACTTTGCAAATAGTTTAAATGCTGACACTCAGACAAACTGTGATCAAGCAAGAAAGTTTGATGAAGCGTAATTAAAGAAGATGGTTGGTGATTACTTTGGAACTGTAAAACTGGATGGATTACAAAAGTTATTCCTATATTTGCTAAAAACAATGCCATCAAAATTAAAGAGCTAAATGTATCTATCAATCGTAGCCGCTTTTCAGTAGAATTGCAGCAGTGCTTCATTCGAGTGAGAATCTTCGCGAATACCTCATATATGAATGAACACCGATACCTCCATCTCTATTTAATGAGGTGTCAATGAGAAAGAGTGCTAAACCCACTCTTGTTGAAACTGGTGCACCATATGTAAGAGCTCCTCAAAATTTTGTGTCTGTAGTAGATGGAGGATACCTCCTTCATGCCAAATCGGATACCTACGATGCGATGTCAAAAGTATGTAGACTTTGTACAACGACGTTTCATTCCATGCAGTCTAGTGATGTTTGATGGTTATACTTCTAAAACCTGTACTAAGAGTATTGAGAGACAGAAGAAGACAATACAGAAAATGTCTGCAACCATCGTTTATCACGAAAACATGCAGGCAACAACAGGTCAATTTGAGTTTTTACGAAACTCTAAGAACAAAGCACGGCTAATTAACACGCTGAAATCATATTTTAACTAGAGTAGGATAACAGTGTATCAAACAGATGTAAATGCTGATACTCTAATTTGCAAAGTGGCAATAGATTTGAGCCGAACGCATAGTTCTGTTGAAGTTGTACGAACAGATTCAGTCTTGCACCATTTTAATCGCTCGTGAACATTCTGGAACGTCACTGAATAAAGCCGAAAATAGGCAATTTTCAAGAAAGGGCTACCACATGGGCAAAATACTCATGGTCCATTGAAAGATTGCTTCCTTTTCCTTCATTCAGTTACTGAGTGTGGCAGCACATTAGCGATCTTCAAGAAAGGCAAGAAATCAGCCTTTAAACTATTTTTTTTCAAAAGAATAGTGTGATCAGATCTTTTCTTTTGACCTTCAATGAAACCAACCTTACACCACAGTGTTACTGAAGTTGGAGAACTTTTCTTGCTACAACTTTATGGATGTGCATAGCATGCTCAGTAGATGTTTTCAGATATAACATGTACAACAGAGAAGATATTTATAGAAAAAAAAGCTTTCTTCTAATTACCGCTAACAACTGGGTTCACAGCGGAGTAAATATCTCCAAAATAAATTATCTGATTTTGGTGATTTTTTAAAACGTAGCTTGTAAAACACACAATCAAAAATATATAAAAATGTTTTCATGTTTTTCTAGTAGTTTAAGAGCCTGAGAGCAAAACACTACCGAATGTCTTTCTAGAATACCGAAATTATCAACTTTGATCACAAATAACCGTTTTCGGTGTGATTTTATTTAAATGGTGTCATGTAAATTGAAGTATTCTTAATGGTTTGCCATATACAGCCTGAAATAGGAAACCAGGCACGCATGTGATTGGTGACGACTATCTTTGTCCTCCATTTTGAGAATGAAGCTGACATTATATATATATATATATATATATATATATATATATATATATATATATATATATATATATATATAGGAACTTTTGACGCTTCATTGTATTTGACGCAAAGTGCAAATCCTGAAAATTTCTGCTTTTTAAGAATTTTTTCAGTTCGTCGAATTACTGGGCTATAATTCTAGTTATCAACCTATACTGCTGCTGCATGAGCCTTAATTTTGAATTTTCCGTATATTCTTTTGAATATTAGACAAAAGAAACTGTCCATATTCCTCCTTCTCTTCTACCTTAATGGCTCCACATAAGTATGTTAAGAAAATGAAATGAAATCTTTGAGTTTTACGTCCCACGTTTATGCCGGTTAGGCTAAAGGAGACAGTGATGATGAGCAATGAATGAAATAGTGGAATGAAGAAAGTGGGAGAACCCCGAGGAAAGGCACGCACACGGTGTTTGTCCACCACAAAGTTCACTTGGCGGGGACTGGGATCGAACCCGGAACAACAAGCACTATAAATGAACGATCTAGCACTGAGCCACCGCGGCCCTTAAGTATGTTAAAGTAAGCCAAAACTTTTCTCAAGCAGTGAACTTAGAAATACAAAACGATTAATTTTTATTATCTTTATACGAAGCTAAATGGGTAAGTGTTTATTATTTCTTTCCGTACAAAGTACGCCAATCCATCAATATTTCTTCATCCATCTTCAAAGTTTAAATACTTTTTCTTTTGGATTTTGTATTACAAAGGCATATTGAAATTTAATAACAAAATAATGAAAAGCTTTTGTCGTCAGTACACTTCAATCAGAAGTACGAAGGCAACTTCGCTTGTTTGTGTATCAAAGTTAAGATGTATTTTCTCGATTATCTCTATAAACTCCCCTTCCACATCTCGTCTCGTTTATAGAGTCGGTAAGCTAATTAGTCTTTCATTTGAGTTTATAATTAAAGTACACGATGCCACAATCTTCCTGCTGAATTAGCTTTTGTAGCTTTAGCGTAAATTCACGTACCATTAGCAACTTGTTAAAACCCGTTCCTGGGCAAAAATGGATAAGCATTGCGTTGTTTCTACAAAAAGAAAATTGTTTGAAGTTTTAGAAGAAGTGGATTCCAATGGAAGATGCTGGTACCCTGTATGTTTTCTATCTTCCTTCCCCCCTTCCCTCCTACATACTCTCAGACCATGCGTAAGAGTTTTCTAGCGTGTGAGAAAGGCAGATATACAAAGTAAAGTGGTTTTCGAGATTTCCATTCATTTTCATCTCCTTCTAGCTTCCACTATGTCAACAACGTAGCAATTACAAATGTAAAACCAACGAGATCACATTTCAAAAGGAGAAAAGCAAGCAAAGGAGAGAAGCACAGACTAATGTTTTTTTTTTAAATAAAAAGAAAGCAAAAAAAATGCAAGATTTGCTTTCAAAAAGAAAACCACTAGTTCTCGCTGCTATTATGTAGAGATAGACCAAATGAAGAAGATCTACAAACCAAGCGGAAAATTGTTCTAACTAAAATACAATGACGGACAGTTATAATGTAATGAAATTTTTCCCGCCATTCAATTATTCTTTGTTTGCTTTAACATCAAGCTTCTGGTGCCAAACTATTCACTTCAGGATGTATTCTCTAGGGGGCAGGGAATCATGGAAGTAATATCATAGAATGTAGTTTACTACTTTGGCGGATCTTCCTAATCATGTCACTTGTAGGGAACTTCAACAGACATGCAATACACCCTGGAACGTGAATCATTTCCAAAGATGTTGATTTTTGTCTCATTACTCAACAGTACTTTGCGGCATTGTTCACTAGTCTAATCCTTGTGAGGCTTGGCCTATTGCATACGCATTGTACGTTGTTTTCATGAAAGTTATGGCTTCTTGACAGCTCTATGTAAATGTAAACCCATGAATTTTAACTTGGTTCTCACTATAATGTGAACAACTATTGATACCAGATGTTGTCAGCTAACTTGTTGTAAGATCTTGTGATGACTGAAATACGTCTGCAAGAAATAACCTTGACAATGTACTGTTCTGTCTAGGGGAGGATTTCACTTTTCTGCCAATTCTTCCAATTTCTATCCACCCAGCTTACCGAATGTTCGCCACCTGCGTACCTATTGTGACTTTATACACTTTCATGATCCATGCAATTTCAGCATTGGTTTTGCCATACTCACTTATTGTTCGAATTTTACTGGCTTTTGTTGGTTATGTCACTTCTTTTTCCCATTCTGTCTCCGATATAAATGAATTGCACAACTTTTCTTCTAAAATGCATTCACTGCAAATATTTATGAAAGAAAAACATATTTTTTAAGGGTATAAATTTGAATTTCAGAACTAACAATAAGTTTCACTATATTGTTTGACAACTTCAACATTCCATCTGCGTAATCCTGAATACCTGCACAAGGAGAATGAATAGAAGAATGGTACTGCACGACTGAAGGATCGATTAAATATTTGAGCGCCGCGCTCATAGTAAGCTAGACCGGGTTGGCCATGAAATGAACTTTTGAAAAGGTTGATTTGTGTTTCATTTACGTCACATTTTATACATTTTATAAACAGATGACGATCATGCGCTATTCGGTGCTCCGTGACTACTAACCACACAGAAAACTCATCAAAAATGTGTAACTTTCAGTGCTGCCAATTTACTAGAACAGAAATGGTCGTCATTTCAAAAGTTGGGTTCTTTATTGGGACAACCTTTATATATGTGTGTAAGACTTACGCACGTATACATACAACTGTAAGCGATAAGCAGCAATATTTAAAAACACTTATTATAAACTGAAAATTACTTATGAGAGAGTCACTGGCACGATGATGTGATAAAAGAAGGGGCATATGAAGTAGGTTGAGAAAGCCTGGTTTAAAGAATATCAGATGAAAATTAATAAGACAAAAGAATTAAAAAGACAAAAGCAATGGTAATCGAAACAAAGTCGTGAGGAAACAAAGTAGAATACTAGTTTTTATTACTTCAATAGCATTATTAGTAAAGACACGAGGTTGATCCTCAAATAGGAGCGAGCATAAAAAGAATGGCAAAACAGACATTTAACAAGAAGAAAAATATACTTTAAATAAAGAGTTAGTTACGAAATTAAGTTATGAAATATTTTATGTTAGTATTGTACTATATAGGGTAGAACTATGAACACTATAGAAAAACGATAAAATAAATAAAGATGTTCAAAATATGATTATAACTAACTAAATCTATGGCCTGTGGAATCCAGAGGTCCCATTCCGCGTTTACAAAAGCTTTGCAATGACTCTGTCCTTAGCCAACTGGATCCACATTCTACTTTGTTGAGTTGATTTTAACAGCCCTTTCAGCAGCGACGCTATATGAGATGGAACCTACTGATTAACGTGGAATCCGAGCCACATGGGTTCTGCCGGGAATCGAACCCAGGTCTCCCACGCCAAAGGCGCGTACGCTAACCACTTAGCCACTAAGTGGCTCACTCACTACTACTTTGTATTCCTATTTCTGCGAGATCCATCTTAATATTTTCCTTCCATTTGCGCTAAGGTCTTCCTAATGGTCATTTTCCATTTGAATGTCCGGTTAAAGTTTTGAAAGCATTCCTACTTTCTTTCATTCTGGGTTCACGCCATGCCTACTTGAGTCTTCTACCCTAACAATATCTTCCTAATACAAACTTGATGACTCTAACAATGTTTGGTAAGCAGTATAAATTATGCAGTTTCTCATTATGGAGCTTCCGCTACGAAATATGGTCATATAGTGAAGAATGAAGGAAACAAGTTGAATCAAAAGGAAAATCAATGACGATTTGCTGGAACTTTAAACGTGGGGAAAAAAAAGAGCACTTCCTCGCAAAGTATTGGCAGTACCGGATCTTCAGCCCCCGCAATTCAACTCCCGACTCTGGAGCTGCAATAATTCTCTTCAGGCTTACATGCAAAGAGGGTGAGAAATGTGTGTTTCCGGCGAAGTTATATACCAGGAAGTTGAAACAAAAAAGATAAACATATGGCGTTGAAGATGCAAACGACGTGGGTGGATAAATCGCAGCATGCTGAGAGAATCATCACATTTCTACATTCTATTCAATTGACAAAAGTGTGTGCTCCAACCTAACCTGAAGAATGAAGAACAAAAAAGTCAATTGTTTTATTCCTGGTAATAAGGTAGGTTATCTGAAGAACAAAAGGAGTTTGGAAACTGAAAATTGTTATAGATTGAAAGCAGAGTTCAATACTCGTGAGATAATTGTTATGTCCGAAGTAAAGTTCTAATAGTGTTGTTAATACACAACGAAAATGTTGCTGTTAACGAACTGAATTTAATACAGGTCAGTGGTCCGAGGATGACTAACACATTAGCACAACTAGGTTAAACACAAAGACATTATGTTGAATTAATACATCCAGTTTTCACTGTGCAGTGATGTAAAGTGCCTACAAAAGGAGGAGGAGAAAAAAAGTATTGGAGGTTCTCACATGACATTAGTTAGTAGAATTTTTTCTAGAAGTAATTGTCATCTAAGGAACTTGGTAGAGGAAATGTCCGAAAATAAAATAGAAAAGGAAAGGAAAACATTAAATTCAATGTATGATATTAAACCGAATAACTAATATATCAAGGAAACACTATAGGCTAGTGGTTACAGCGTTGGACTCATGTCTACGTGGTGCCGGGTTCGATTTCCGGCCGGTGCTTCCCAATTTTCGGCGTCCATTTGGCGTCGTGAGGCAAACTGGGGAGTCACGTGAAAACAAGACGTGACGACCACTAGGTCTAGAAAGTTCCTGATGCGCCTATGCTTGCTGCTAGACTGGACGTAGTTCAGCCGGTCGCTAGCAGATGGCGCTGGAATAGGCTTAGTCTCACAAATGGACATTACACTAAGTGGAGTGAACTACTATATCAAGATAGAAATGTTAGCTGAGAACAGTAGTGTATGGAAGCATCTCATTTTTTAAAATCAAGATACCGTCCAATCACGACAGAAAATTTATGCTGATGACAATGAATACCTGTTTTATTCTTTTATGACAACTGGAAACATTGAACCTATCTCGTACCTAGGCGTCGTCTTCTTCACCTCAACCATAGGTTTCTGAACAACAGGGAAATTTTAGAACTTTTCTCTCCCTTGGGAGAGCTGTAGCGCGAAAAATTCGAAACTATATATAGTATAGTGAAGGACACACAACTCTGATAGCTTCTAAATTAGAACAATTTGTTAATTTTTTTATCTATGTAATATACGTAATATATTGCGTTTTCCCACTATGTATTGTTCAGTACAGATCGAATTATGTTCGCTGCATGGATGCATGGTGCCCTCACTGTTGGTCTAATGGTTAGCCTGTGTACGTTTGGCACATGAGGTCCAGGGTTCGATTCTTAGTGGGAAAGCGTCAAGCATACTACAGTGGTTCATACCTCAGTTCAAATTACTGGTTGTACCAAAAGTCCTGGGACTATAGGCCAGTTTCGTTAAAAGTAAATATACGAAAAATATAGAAAGAGAGAAAATTTGTTGGAAATAAGTGGTTTTCAATCTAAAATGATAGAATTTTTGTAATTGCTCCAGTCGTTAGGGCTCTACATTGGTAGGCTGTCCTATGTTAAATAAAAAGAAGTAAAATTTCTATCAGTAGGCTGTTTGAACGGAAGGTCACGAAAGATGACACGAGGAACGATTGAAGTGCGAAACGAATATCTATGTAATATGCTTTTTATCAGAGGAATATTAATTGAAGTGTGAAATGAATATTACGTAATATGCTTTTTATTAGACAAATGTTAATTGAAATGTGAAATGAACATCTATACAATATGTTTTTCAGCAAAGGAATATTAATTGAAGTGTGAAATGAATATCTATGTAATATGCTTTTATCAAAGGAATATCAATTGTGTGAAATGAATATCTATGTAATATGCTTTTTATCAGAGGAATATTAATTGAAGTGTGAAATGAAAATCTATGTAATATACTTTTTATCAGAGAAATATTAATTGAAGTGTGAAATGAATATCTATGTAATATGCTTTTATCAAAGGAATATTAACTGATTGTGTGAAATGAATATCTATGTAATATGCTTTTTATCAGAGAAATATTAATTGAAGTGTGAAATGAATATCTATGTAATATGCTTTTATCAAAGGAATATTAATTGATTGTGTGAAATGAATATCTATGTAATATGCTTTTTATTAGAGGAATATTAATTGAAGTGTGAAATGAATATCTATGCAATATGCTGTTTATAGAGAAATTTTAATTGAAGTGTGAAATGAATATTTATGTAATATGCTTTTATCAAAGTAATATTAACTGATTGTATGAAGTGAATATCTATGTAATATGCTTTTTATCAGAGGAATATTAATTGAAGTGTGAAATGAATATCTATGCAATATGCTGTTTATCAGAGAAATTTTAATTGAAGTGTGAAATGAATATCTATGTAATAGGACCACACTGTTTCAGTTCTCATATACTTGGTATATCTTACCTTTATGCTCAATATAATTCTGAGAGGCGTGATGATTCAGTGGTAGAGTCACTGGTTCAATGCCCGGCCAAGTAAGTTTGTGGTGGATAACATCCTGTCCGTGAGCTGTTTCAGAGTACTCTCGTTCCCTCTCACTTTCTCATTCTACCAACTGTTCCATCATCATTCATTTGCCTTAATCATCGTCTCCCTTAGCCTAAAGGGCATAATCGTGGGACGTTAAACTCAAAGATTTCATTTAATGTTTTCAATATATTTCTCTGTTCTAGCTTTGTAGTTTCTAATTTCACAACAAACCCTTCAGAAATAAAGAAAACACTCGTGAGATAGTAATCCTTTGTTGCTACACTGACATGCCAACTGAGTTAGTTCTAGATAACATCGTATCCGTGGCATTTATCAAGATATTTTCTATCCTCCCACGTTATCATTCCGCCAATTCTTTCATACTTATTCACTTTAATCAATCATTTTTCTTCTTTATCGTATAGGCCATAATTGTGAGGCGTAAAACAAGCTGTATTGAATATATTGTCTCTTTCTTGCTATGTTGAGTAAATGGGTTAGAATAACTTAGGGAAATACAAGCAACTTAGTATTTGGCTTGTGTATAAACACATGTTATTTCACCAAAACTTTCCGTACTATAGCTATATGTAAATTAGATATAAAATTCCATACAGGCATCAAAACAAATAAGAAAAATCCATTTGTTTCTAAAGTTTTAGTGGAAAAATACATATGCGCTTGTATACAAAAATAAATGAGAATGCTGTCATTTCCTGTTAAACTGAAATGAAACGAAGAATAAGTAAGAAAAATGGAAGAATATATATGGAAGGGATTCGGTTTCCATGGTAACGGCATGCAGGCAGACACTTACTTGGGCAGCAACTGGTAGAGAAGTTCTTCGCACTTCCGTTTTTCCTCGAGGTAATCGGCCGTTCGTTCCTCTACAAGCGCCTCCAAGTTGTTCGCGTACTGCTCCATTCGGGTCAACAGGTTGTCAAGGATGTTCCCGCTTTCGTTGTCCCTGCAAAGAGAGAGAAAAAAAGTACGTGAGGAACGATCAGTCACCAAGAAAACATTTCCACAAAAGTATTCGATAGGCTAGGTCTCTCGCGAGAGTGAGAGAGTGAATGTGTGTATGTTTGTGTGTGTGTGTGTGTGTGTGTACGAGTACAACAAAAACTTCCAATTACTCTTCCAGTAACATTAATTTTTATTAATTATGTACTGTCATTTCCATTGAAAAAAAACATACATATTTTAGTACATGTTACAATGTATCTATAATCTGAATAAAAACAAATCATCATGGTTTATGTAATATATTGCATAAGGCAGGGAAGAAGTAGGCAAGTATGCCATTCCAGCTTACTCAGACGCGAACTTACTCAACCTAGGCGTTAATCTGGGCCTGTTCTTGGATCAGCAGTTCTTCCGCACACCGTTCCATTATTCCATACCTTAGCCAGCTCTCAGCTCGCCTAGTACTTGTATTCCTAACACTTTTCTTCTGTACAGTGTACAATAGACTCAGAGATACAGCCATTTGAAACTAGTTCATAATAAAAGCATGTGAGGAAGGTCATGATTGAAATATGTAAACCCAAATAACACAATATGCAAGGAACTTTGACAGAGTGAGTGTGTTAGGAATACAAGTATTATGCGTGCTGAGACCTGACTAGCTTAAGGTACGGAGGAATGCAACACTGTGTTGAAGAAACTGAGATAGTGGTGATCCAAGAAAAGGCCCGGATTAACACCTAGGTTGAGTAGACTGGAGTCTAGGGTAGCATTTAGCCTAGAGATGACATATTTCACTACTGCTTCCCTGCATTATGCAATATATTACAAAATAAATCAATTTATTGTACTAGCAATTTTCCAATTAGGTGCTTTTGCACAATGCTTTACAGATTATACCGATAGTATGTATCTTTCCTTTTTCGAACGGTCCATTGAATTCTGCCGTAGTGTTCAAAATGACACTTGGCGTAGCTGTGACTCAGTGCTGATAATTGACAATTACAATTGGTCAGAAGAACTGGGTTTGTTTCCTGCGACTGGAAAACTTGCGTTAGTATTGAACGCACGTGTTTAGTTGACAATTAGGCAACAGTATTCTGATTGCAGATAACAAACCTTATTCAGTATTTTGCAGCTTATTTTATTTAGGTTTATTAGGAGCTTCTTTTCATATAACGAATAAACAAAACCTAATGGTATCTTTTACAAGAAACAAGTGAAAGAATTAAAAAAAAAAATCCCAAAATAGATAGTTATTTTGATGAGATCACGAGTGTAGAAACATAATCTTAGCTTAGTGGGAATAAGGATATTTGTAGAAGTCAGGTCGCACCATCAGAAACGCCTTCATTTTCCTCTACAAGTAAAGGAAAAGTCAGAAGTCGAGGAAGTGAGCCATTCTTTCGAACTGTAAGTTCAGACGAGCTGACTGGATTATTTATAATGACAAAGGTACTAATTTTAAATTAACAATCTTCTGAATGAAAATTATTTTTTGACTGTACCATTATCATTCTCCGTCTCTAAGGATTCATTCAGCTCAAAGTAGATTTTGTGTGAAAACATTTTCTACAGAAAAATAATAAAAAAAAAGGTAAAACTAAGTTAGCGATTGGATTGCTTACTCGAAGTCAGGGATGGATTTAAGCCACTTGGAACGATTGCTTCGAAATCGGGTCCCACGCTAGAGTATAACCTACTTACAGTTGTCAATTACTTACAAGAATACAGTGAAATACGCTTTTATCTTAACCGTGCCAATGACTGTGACATCTGGAGTAAGAAGTTTTTCCAAGTTAAAAACTAATCAAAACTTAGTTGACATCAATTCAGCAAGAAAGTTTGAACAGTTTGGAATTTTGTGCACTGAATCTGAAATTAGCAAGTGTTTGAAGTTTGTCGAAATTATAAAGACTTTGGACAGAAAAAAACAAGAAAACTAACTTTAATAAAAAGAATAATATGACTCGTGTATATTTTATGAATGTTAAGTGATTTCCTGAAATTAAAAAAGAAATTGTTTTCAACGTTGCACCTAAATTTCCTTTCTGAAAAACAGATATTTCCGTAACAAATCATTTCACCGTTACTAAACAAGTGGTATTAAGAATAATTTACAGATATGCTATACAAATGCATATTATTAGTTACTTGTAGGCTTACATTTATGCAGTTTATATTAAAATAGCGTACAAGTGAACAGCAATGCATTTTTCATTATTAGAGATTGAATTGAAATCAATGCAACCTGTGAACAGGATAAAATAATCAAATTTTATGTTCTTAAAATGCTAAAAGTAGATATTATGGCCTACCACTTACTGGCGACAAAACAGTTGCGCAACTATCTTGTTGCTGTCGCCTACAGTCAGTAATTTCATGGTTACAAAACATTTTTGTTGCTACACCCTCGCTCACTAGCGACGGCCACAGAAAAGTTGCCGTCATTTGATATCAGAATTTGGCGGGATTAGACACAGTACGATGAACTTCGAAAAATGTCCTATTGTAGCTATTGTAGAATGAATGTGATTGTCTTTGATGAACTGTTGTGTCTAGTAGCATCAGAAATAACAAAGATAAACACAAAATTCAGACTAGCTGTACCACCTGAAGAAACGCTAATAGTGACATTAAGGTAAGCATATACTACGTGTGTATTAGATTGATTTACCTGTAAAATAATCGTTAATAATAATCAGGCCGCCTAATGACATTAGTCCATTTAGTTTTACTCCGATATCAGATTCAGAATCTAGTAAGATTCGGTGGTTAAGTTTTTACGCCTAGTGTATAGGGTCACTGGTTCGATTGTAGCTCGCGCAAAGCGGAGTTTGTGGTGGACAAATACCATGTGCATGGGTTTTTCCATTTCCTCCCATTTTCTTCATCCTGCCATTTCATTCATTCTCATCATTACCGTCTCCTTTAGCCTATCCAGCATAAGCATGGAACTTAAGACTCCAAGGTCATTTCATTTTCATTTCAAAATGTAATAGACTCCTGTGTAAATATCTGTGTTATTTTTTTCTTGGCTGGAAAGCTCATTCCAGTTTCTTACAATAGCGAAACACACTTCCTCCCAAAATTTCTTCTTTAAATTTATATCTGAATATTCTTGCAAACTTTTTTCTATCTAACGCTGAATGTTTCTCTTATTTCCTCAATTTTTTATTGTCTTAATCACTAATTAAAGACATACATGTATTAGCTCCCATTGCGAACACTTCTTTTCATACGCTACACACGGAACAAACTGTTATGTGAAAAAAAAAAACTTGTAGAAAACATCTTTTTTTTATCTCTCTGCTTGGAGGTACCTTGGCAACTTTTCTGTCGCAGTCGCCTCAGTGAGCGGACTCCCATAAGACTCAGAGCAACAAGATAGTTGTCCGACAAAATGTTGCCAGTGAGCGGTAGGCCTATGATTTCGTAGCCTTCAAAGGTTTGATTGCATTAGTAAAATTTTACAGAAACCGGACGTAGGTTTAGATTTCTGTGGTGCTCTGGCTTGAATCTCGGACCTCTCATATTGCAAAAGGCGTAAGAAATAACTTTGATTTACACGAAACGACAAAATTCGTTCATGGACAGCATTCTAAGAAACAGGCGGAAAATGTATGACGAGACTGATTGCAGGGAAGATGAAGAAGAGGATGAGAACTTCGAGGACAAGGAAACATCACGATGCAAATTTTAGAAATACTTGCCTCGACTAAAAGTGTTTTAAGGTTTCAAGCGTTCAAAATGCTGGATAAAACCTTTATATTTCCTCAAAAAATACCACAACTTGGGTCTAAAGAAAATGTTACTAAATTCTAGCAGCTTCAAAACATATATAACTTTAACTTACAAGAGGCATTGCTAAACAAATACCTTTACTTTAGAAATATTCCATTTAGCTCAGTTTTAGACATGTGTGGTTGTTTATATACAAAAAGTCTCTCCTAGTGATTTTTTCAAATTTTCATGTAGCTGTGATGGTTTTCCTCTCCATGCTTTTTCAATAACTGTTCTGTAGAGCGCACATATTCATATTTGACAAGAATGAAAGAGAAGCAGAAAGTTCCCATCAGCAAATAGTCGACTCAACTAGCTGTCCGTGCTTCCCATTGAATCTTTCAGCCGACTATATCCATGAACATCAACAGTTTAATTGAAAGATTCGTCCATCAACAGAATGACAGAAAAAAAGGTCTCTGGTATAAATATTATCTGATTCCATTTTTCTCGTAGCATTTTCGTTATTTTTTTTTAAAAAATATTTATTTCCATCTCTCCTACAGTTTCTTTATCAATTTCTTTTTTTAAATTTCTAATACTCTGATCCTATTGACTGAAGACTAAAAGCTTGATTAAAGTTTTTTCTTCGTATATTAAAACAGAATGGAGAACAAAACCTTCAAATTCAGTACGTCCAAATACAGTATATTTGAAAGTACATTATTTTTGTTTCGAGGAAAGACAGTTTGTGAAGTGTAGCCTAGAGCGCAAGTTATGCTAATCCGGCCCTATCATATTATAAGCTCATTTCAGATTTTCATTAACTTGGATACACTGAATTTTATTGAAATATAAAACAAGCAACATTATGGAACACGTAACAAAAGCATATTCTTTACTTTGGTATGAACATTTGACTTGTCACTTATTATTATTTAGGAACGTTTTAAAGTGAGATTCATTTGGCAATATCTGAGTAAAATGCGAGAGTTTGTGCGTGCGCAATATTTTGCGATATCTTTTGAGTATAAATAGACGCCATTTGGAATAGCATCCCCAGCGTGTGAGTTGAGTGGTGTATCATGGAAAAGTAGAAAAGATAGATCGCCGCCTGCGAAATAAGATCTCCAATTCGATTCCAGAGTGCAAGAAATGAGACACTGGTAGAAATTCATCGCCCAATCTGTGAGATGTACAGTTCAAACGCTATGAATAATAGCAACCTTCGTGAGTCGGTGAGAGTGTTTAAGTAAGGCTGGGAGAATATTCACGATGAACCATAATCGCGGCAACCCTCTAATCACTAACGATCTTGTGAGTATGGAAGAAATCAAGAATGATTAAAACAGACGATTTTCCATTTCCACGTTCTCAGAGAATTTTTCCGTAACCATCACGATCTGTTCTCTATAAAACTGTTTCGGATGAATTGGCCTCTCAGGCGGAAGACTTTTATGGCATGGGTCTGCAAAAACTTCTCTCTCAATTAGAGGTCTGCACGGGCCGGAATTTTTGGTCCAGGCCCAGCCCGGCCCGTGAGTTTATAATGTGAGGCCCGACCCGAGTCCGAAATATCTTTTAGCATTTAGACCCGAGCCCGGCCCGAGCAGGGCAATAATCAAATGGGCCCGAAATAAACCCGAATTATAAAACTTAATAATTAACGCAAAATTGTATTTTTATTTACAGCAATAAAAGGTTTAATTTTGCAGTTGTACTTTAAAAGTTCTTCAGAAAGAATAGTGCAATAAATATCGTTCTAAAGTATATTTACAAAGGCTCGAGAGATATGGTTGTATATTTAAAAATTTACGGCCCGAGCCCGACGTAATATATGCTTTGTAGGCCCAAGCCCGTGGAAATCCCTACTTTCAATACGACAAATGTTTCCCCATCAACGAAAATCATTATCAAGCATAGCTGAAGATATGAAGAGTCTTCTAAAAATGTAATATACTCGAAATATTAATAGTTTTTTTTTTAATTATTATTATAAATCGACCTTATTTAAAAATGTCTCTCGTACGTATGCGGTCGTAGTAAATCATTCTTCAGAATGAAAGGATAGAGATTGTCAACCGTATGGGACCATTGAAGTTAAAATAGTACTGACATGTGGGGTTAGCGATAAGGATGATTTGCGTAATAATCATTTGAGACCTCGACTCACAATTTCAGTTTCGAAACAAATTATTAATTTTATGTATCTCATTTAAAAATATCGAGTCTACTTGGAATGCAATACTTTGTGAATATTTCTAGGCAAAAGAAAGGGAAGAAATACTACGAGTATTACTTTGCTACGTGGTACAAAACTTTTGAAGTGTAAGTCCCGTTTAATCATCATCTTAAGGGACAGAAGAATATAGAATGACATGATGTTCTATAATTCACAGAAAATGATTATCAAAAATGGAATCCTAAAGGCTAATTTACACGTTGGGTGCTGTACCCATGCCGTTCCTTTGCCATGCTCTATCTGTGGTATGGCCGTGACCATTTACACATATCGTTCTCATGTCGTATTGCTTGTGGTTTCTAAACCATTTCCGAAGATGAATTACAAGAAGGGAGATATTCTTTTATTGGTTCTGGTCAACTTCGTGTCGTTTCGAGTACGCCGAGGAAAGCCGAAGTATCTCGGCCCACGAGTCGCGACCGGAATGGTTTCTCTTCAAGACTGCCTATCGGGACACGGCATTTGAACGGCACAGACACGGCACATCATGTGTAAAGTAAAAAAAAAAAAAAAAAAAAAAAAAGACAACACAATAATTGTCAATGTTACAATTTGAAAAGAAATCTCGTGGACCATGGCACGGACATGGAACAGCATGGGAACTGTGTGAATAACCTTAATTCAATATGATTGATTCAATTTTAATGTTCTTTAGGACTAAGGTTATGCGAGACATGATGTATTAGTTAAAGTGATATCAAAACCACCACTATTACAGTGCGTTTACCGAAGAGTAATCCTTCCACCGGGTATCAACTTAGAACCACATTATAATAAAATTTAGCACATTGTGACTATATTGCATCTTATTTCATTTATTTGTTCCATATTTATTAGAGACATGGGATAGTATTTCATCTTGCGGCATGTCGATGAAATATTATTTAATGTGTGATCGCAACGATAAATTTAATATTTCTTATCCAATATAGTGAAAGCATTTTCAAATAATTTTATGGCGTGTCCGGTTTTCCTTTTGAGCATTAATTTTGTAAAATTTATTTGCATACGTAAAGCTTTATATAACTATGACTATAGTAATAGGTACTATCGAAAAAGTAAATACGAGGTGTGTTCAAAAAGAAAACGAACTTCAGCTATAACATCTTTATTGGTAATTGTACAAAATGTTAAGCACTGTTGCACTTAAAGCAGTCTCCTTTACTGGCAATACACTATTGCCAACGTTTCTTCCATTTTTGGAAAGCCTGCTGGAATGCACTTTCTGCAATAGTACCCAGGCCTCTTGTCACATTGTCCTGAATCTCCTTAATGTTTTGGAAATGATATCCTTTCAAAGAGATTGTAAGTCTGGGAAACGAAAAAGTGTCCTGGGGCTAGGTCCAGCGGGAGCCTGATGTTTTACCAGATAACTGGGGATGAAGAGCGAAGTGTGAGTAGGCGCATTGGTACGTCATCTTCCAAGTTTGGTTTTCACACAATTCAGACCTCTTCCGCTAAAATGTCCTGGTAAAACTGTTCGTTTATCATCTGACCATTTGATACAATTTTGTAATGGACAATGCCTTTCCAATCAAAAAACACAACCAACATCATCTTGATCTTTGACTGACTCGTGAGTCCTCTTTTTTTCCCTTCTGGACGAGAAACCCTGAATGAGTTAAAAAGTAATTGAAATGTGTTTGTAAATGTATCGCCAAGTTTGTAGCAAACGTTTACACACACATGTTTTACAAGCTTTTTCACTGTCATTGTATCATTAATCCGATAAATAGCTCGTGCACGTGCTCACTTCAACGGCTGTAGCTCGGCGATTAATGGTCATAGCGAGACGAGGCCAATGGCAATTTGTTGACTAAACCTGCGGCTAAGTGCGTTCAGTAGTCGCAGTGTGCTTCATATGCCTTTGGCGCGCTTCTTAAAAAATTCGGCTTCTTTTTGAACACATCTCGTATATCTAAAATACATTATGAGCCGGTAGATTGTATCTGTTAATCGGCTTGTAGTCTCCTAATGGCAATAGCAATGCACTACTAACTATGATTTTCATTCTACATTTAATTTAGACTTTTTAAAATTTTGGGTCGCGGTGGCTCAGTCGTAGAGCGTTACCTCTGGTGCATGGGGTCCCGGGTTCAAACCCTGCTCCCGCCAAGTGAACTTTGTGGTGGACAAACACCGTGTGCGTGGATTTCCTCGGGGTTCTCCCACTTTCTTCATTTCATTCATTTCTCATCATCACCATCTCCTTTAACCTAGCCGGCATAACCGTGGGACGTAAAACTCAGAAATTTCACTTCATTTCATTTTAAGAAATTGTGAAAAGTTAGTCAATTTCATTAAAAAAATCATTCTACTTTGCTAAGTAAAATACCATTTTACCTACCGCCTGGAAGTTGTGACAAAGCGTGAGTCCACATTCAACGCTCTATTGTTCAGATAAGCTGAAAATCTTTTGTCCTTAATGTAAATGGAGAATACAGTGTTGAGAGTTGCGGAATTATGTTGCGAATTTATGTCGTACAATTACAAGGCAGTCAATGGAGATGTGATTGTATGATTGTCCTTTCAGTATGTATTTCTAAAGCAGTCAATCCCAATATTGCTTAGATTAGAATTTACTGTCTCTTTCGGCACCGAGACTATACGAGACGTGGATCTATAGCTTAACATGATATCCGAACCGCACTAGCTCCCACACCGAGGCTATATGAGACACGAACCTAGAGCTTAAAATGAGATTCGAATCATTATTGAGCTCCTACCGGTGAGGAATAGAGCCCAGGTTTCCCGCGTCCAAGACGCGTACGCTAATATAGCCACAAAGAAGTTCAACCTGAATTCTGTAATTATTAGACCTACATGCATTTCGATGTATAAAACACTAACTTTAACTTCTTTTGGATATATCCTAATTGATCGAAGCTAAAAACTTTTTTTATTTCTTTCTATAACTCGTAGATTTAAATACAAAGTTTTAACCCTTTCACTACCACTGAGACATGTGTGTTCCACGATACATTCTCAGAGGACCCGTGCTAATTTACCATATGTTATTGATATGAATCGATGTTCCACTGGTAAAGAGAAGCCTGCTAATGATTTACAGAATTATTATGAACATTATCGAATAGACACTATTAGAAGTGAACGTGGTGATAATGGAACAGATGAAAGTAAAGAACAAGGGGTTAGTGATAAAACAGTGGTGGCATGTACTGTCATTTGGAAAAGGATGTCGAAATGTAAAATATTTGTAATCATAAATACGACCTAATTGTTTTTCTGACAATATACGTATCATAATTGAAAATACAAGATGATCACTCATGTCACTACCACTGGGACATATAGGTCCCACGTAAAAATATCAGTGGGATACATATGTCCCAATCTTCCACGTCCAAAAACTAAACGGTGGAAAATGTTTATATAGGCCTATATATATATATACAGGGCCGGATTTAGGGGAGGTGCACCGGCGCACGTGCACCCCTCCTCCATTCTGAATATACGGTACACTATCTAAAGTGAGAATAGCAATACTTTTCTAAAAATTTCACGTCATTTTTCCGTTTCGGGCTTAAAAGAAAGGGGTTTGCTTGCTAAACACAATAGTTTAAATCAGTCCCTCATACACATCACAGATGCCTAAAGGCATTAAAAAAAATTAAATTTGATTCAAATGTACTGATAATTATTGGTGCACCCCCCCTCAGAAAATCCTGGATCCGGTCCTGTATATATACTAAGGAACACAGTGGTAACTTTGGTCACTTTGTAATAAATCTACAGGACGTACATACTTTTGAAATTCAATAATGACAATATTCATTGAAATGATATGAAACCCATCATTATGTCCTTTAGGCTAAGAGAGACGAATTATTATGACAAGTTAATGATGATGGAGTAATTGATAGAATGAAAATGTGGGAGGAAACGGGAGTACCTGAGAGAACCGACAGATACGATGTTGTTCACTATAAGCTTGGTCAATGGCCCCATGCACAAGATGTAAGCGCTTTATCACTGAGCCACTGTGTCCCCGAGATAATGTTCATTGGTTGTACAATACGAATGGTATACTCTCATTTTGTATGAGTATTCCGTCCTAAGGCAAGTATAACTCACTTATCTTAGCCAGCAGGAGTGTTTAGTCGGTAAGGTGGTCAGTTATTTTATTTATATATTTTATGTTCAATAATTTTAGATACTTACTTCTTCTGACACATACATATACAAAGTATATCCGTATGGGTGTTTATTATTATTATTATATTAGTACAAAACTTTCATATGGATATATTAGAACAAAACTCTCCCATATTGTAAGTGATATTAGTCTTTATACGGAATCTGAAATGAAAATTACCCTGTTAGAAAACTTGGAAAATCTTTGAAAAATGTGTCACGATAACACTTCTGTACCAAGTAACTATCGAAATGTGATATGCGATGGTTTGTTGTTTTAGTACGTTAACATCAATACGAAAAGCTGGATCTAGACGAGTTTGCATTTGAATTTTACTATAGCAAGCTCAGATATTCTTGAAGCATTGGTATTTATATATCTTGAAATGAGATCCCAAATATAGACAGTGGTTCTCAAGATATTGAGAAATGATTTTTTTAATCTCCCACGGTTATACGGGCTAGGCTAAAAGAAATGATGATGATTACAAATGAATGGAATGGTGGAATGAAGGAAGTGGGAGGAAACTGGAGAACCCTGACACAACCAAAGCACACAGTGTTTGTCCATCACAAAGTTCACTTGGCGCGAACTGGGATCTGACTAAGGACTCCATGCACAACAGATGAACGCTCTACCACTGAGTCACTGCGCCCCCTCAAGATATTTGCTTCGAATGAAACGAAATCTTTTAATTTTACGTCCCACAGTTATACCAGCTAGGCTAAAGGAGACGGTGATGATGAGAAATGAAGGGAATGGTAGAATGAATAAAGTAGGAAGAAATAGAAAACCGCAAGAAAACACACGCACACGGTGTTTGTCCACCACAAAGTCCATTTGGCGCGAGCTGGGATCGAACCAGGGATCCATGCACCAGAGGCGAACGCTCTACCACTAAGCGACCGTGGTCCCCTATTTGTTTTGAACCTTTGTACTATCTGTGACACCGCGTATATTCTCTTTATCAATATTATTATCATCTATACAAACAACAGATTTTTTTCTTTTAATTTGTATTTGTACAAATGTACACAAATAATAATTAGTTAGGAATTAGTTGATATTCCATAAAAATTTCGCGAGAACTATGTAGATTCAAAATGTATCTATTTAAAAAGTTATAAAATAGGGTTCTGAAATCAAAAGGTATTAAATCAAACATTCAAACAAATGGTAGTCTATTTCTGGATTCATTTGCTCGCCAAGACAATGGAGATCCCAAGCTTAAACATTACGTGGCTATTCTCAGTATAAAATCTATATTTCTGGTTGAATAATACATCCTCACTTTCCTTTCCACTGTAACTGTGAATGATTTATATGCTCTGCATTTAGAAAGCTTAAACTCTTATGCAAACAACCCAAGTTCCCACTGTTTGTTTTCATTCTAGGCTTAGTTCTCTATTTGCTACTCGTGAAAGAATTATAAAGTACAAATTGACAAATAGCATATGTACTTCAGAAAACGATAATATAATTGTATGTGTATTAACGTATTTATTGCAAAAACATATGCTGCTAAGTGCTATTATTTGAATGTTTTTTTTTACGTATATCTTTTCTTTCTCTTTTCGCTTCATCTTAGGCATTATCATCTTATTCAGAGAGGACTCACTTATATAAGGCTGGTGCTCAAGCCCACACGTCTTCAAAATCTGAAAATATCGTTGAAGTTAAGAGAGGTTCAAGGAACGCATTGTATGAAATTGAGGAGCAGAAACAGGTTATAAGGTTTCGAATCAGTTTGAGGGTTCTCCGATGCTGAAGGTTAAGTAGTTTGGAAAGAATGAAATTGTGAGATCTGAGGTATTGTGAGGTTGAGGGTGAGTGAGACTGAGGCCATGAGTTGATATGAGAATAAGAACATTGAGAACAGTGAGGTTGAAGAGTAAGTAGTTGGCTAGTAGAGGTTCACGGAGCTTTGCAAAAGTATTTACCTATGACTTCATTATGCACAATATTTTGTAAAGTGTGTATAGTGTGAAGTAAAACTTTCGGTTATTTACTATATTTCTCCAAAGAAAGAAAGAAATAGCTCAAAAATCTTCATCTATATTTCTCTCTGACAGCTATCAATCAGATCACACCTAGCCAGAACAACAGGACAAAGACAGGGTATGAAAGTTTTTCTAGAGTTGAGTTGAATTTAACGTGCCTTTCAGCAGTGAGGCTATATGAGACGGGACCTACTGATTAATGTGAAATCCGAATCACATGAGCTCCCGCCGGGAATCGAACCTGGATCTCCACGCCAAAGGTGCGTACGCTAACCACTTAGTCACGAAGGAGTTCGAAAGTTTTCTTGCGAGGAGAGAAATCTACCTTGAGCTCATCTTACATTCAAAGTTTTAATACAAAAATGCTATCATGATGAAAAATATGAAATGAAATCTGGAGGTTTTACTCCCACGATTTTGCCATGCAGGCTAGACAGTAATGATGAGAAATGAATGAAATGGTGGAATGAAGGAAGTGGAAAAATACAGGAGAACCAACGCACACTTCATTTACCCACCACTTGGCGTGACCTGGGATCGAATTAGTAACACCACGCATCAGAGATGGGTGCTCTACCACTGAGTCACCGCAGCCCCCACTATTATTATGAAATAAGACATTTCTGAATAAACTACGTAGGAAAAAAAACACTGGAAGAGCATTGGACAATTATCATAGTTTATAATGTAATTTTTAAATTGATTCTGAAAATTTATTACAAAATGAATACGTAATTCCATTAAATGAATATAAAGAACACCTGTCTGTCCAAGCCAAATGATCTGGTAATTTAATAAAAAGAAAAAATACCAGCTAGATTAGTAAAATAAATGAAAGGTTTATTTCGACAAAACATCTAAATTTCTAAAAACAAGAAGTTGCTAATAAATCCGTCCTTCCTTCAGTGATGCTAGGAATCGTTGTCAAGTCACCAACAGCAAGCGACACAATAACAGAGTGGTCAAATAAAGAGAAAAAAAAACTTTTTTTCTCTCAGAAAAACAAAGAACAAATAAGCTGGAAAAAATAATTTGTACTATCAATTAAAAGTTTCAATGAGACTGAAGGAGGTAGCAAAGGAGCTGATTCTCTGGCTGTTCCAGGCTACGAAGAAAAAATTCGAGACATGTTCAAGGGTATCAACAAATTTAAGAAAGGGTATCAACCTTGCGCGTATATGTTAAAGAGAGACGACGGAACAATTCTTACTGATACAGATACCATCATGAATATATGGAAAGAAGTCTTTGACGATTTGCTTAACACGCATCAGAAAACTAATTTTCGTGGGGAAAGGGAAATGCACAGCAGAATCATAAATTTCAGAGCCTAGCCAAACAGAAGTAGAAATTGCTATAAAGAAATTAAAGAAACACAAATCTCCGGGTGTAGACGAAATTCCGACTGAGTTAATTTTAGCTAGATGGGAAATTGTGGAACAAGATAAACAAACTCTTTCTCCTTATCTGGAACAAGGAGGAATTACCACAAGAGTGGTAAGAATGAACGGTTGTTCCAATTCACAAGAAAGGAGACAAAGAGGATTATAATAATTATCGAAGCATTTCTCTTTTGTCAGCATCATATAAAATCCTCTCAGACATTTTAACAAGATTGAACCTATATGCGGATGCAATTATTGGAGATTTTAGACAAAATTAATTAACTATGGACCAAATATTTGCCATTCGACAAATATTCGAAAAGAAATGGTAATACAATACCCCGGTTCATCAATTATTTATTGATTTTAGAAAAGCTTACGATTCTATTAGGAGATAAATAATATACAACATTCTTGCAGAATTTGGAATACTGAAAAACTAGTAGGAAAATAGAAGATAGCAATCAAGGCCTAAAGCTAAATGGTATTCACCAGCTTATGGCGTATGCTGATGATTCAAATCTGATAAGAGATGATAGGAGAATAATAGAAAAAGTGCAGAGACGTTATTAAATGCTTGCAGGTTTAGAAGTAAATGCAGAGAAAACTAATACATGGGAATTCACTGGGATCGTAATACTGCAAATTACGGATGCGTCAAAGTATATTATTTTCGATAAAGTGGATACTTTCAAGTATCTAGATTCAATATTAACAGACCAAAATAATATCCACGAAGAAATTAAATGTCGACTGAAAGCAGGGAATTCGTGTTATTCTTCAGTATAAAATCTTTTGTCGACGCGAATTCTGTGGAGGAATTAGAAGCTCAAAATATATAGAAAGATAATCACGCCTGTTGTTCTGTATTGTTGCGAAACATAGTCTCTTACTTTAAGGGAAGAATGCAAATTGAAAATAGGCCTATTTAAGAATAAAATCCTGAGAAAAATATTCGAACACAGGAGGAACGGCAATCGGAGATGGCGGAAACTTCATAACGACGAACTGCATAATTTACACCCTTTACTAAACATTGTTAGAGTCATCAAGTCTAGGGGACTCAAGTGGACAGGCCATGTAGTGAGAATGAAAGAAAGTAGGAACGCTTTCAAAGTTTTGACTGGAAATCCGATCGGAAAACGTCCATTAGGAACACCTAAACGCAGATGGAAGGACAATATTAAGATGAATGGCGCAGAAATAGGAATACAAAGTAGAAACCGGATTCAGTTGGGTAAGAATAGAAGTCAGTGGAGACGTTTTATGTATACGGCGTTGAACCACCATAGAGTGAGTGAGTTAGTTCTTTTACGGTAAAAATATTTTGTGAAATATACCGGAAATTCAGAAGGTTTTGTCTGTTGTAGATAGATAAAAAGGCACAATTGATACATACGCACAGAAAACATATCTTGGCGATACAACTAGTTGATGGAGAAAAGATCCCAATAAATTCCTTCAGATTACAAGCATTTCATATGTCAATGGATCAAAAGAAAATCACTACTACTGATTAGTCTTTGAAAAAGATGGAATGATTCGTTGGGTTAAGTTCTGACCCTTTTAGCCCTACTCTACGATTTTGAATATATTACTATTCTCCTTGTTTACCTTCATTTTTAATATTCCCGCGTAATTAGCAGCTTGCGTATGTCTCTTCATTCCTCTCATTTTCATACCTTCATTCTCACCATCGTGGTTAATCCGATTGGGTTGAAAAGCGTGATTAACTAAGCAAACTCATCACCATCAAACGCTGAACACGTATTTCAGGCTTTGACCGTTTCCGATTCTGCAAACGCTCCTGCGTATATTGTAAGTCATTACTCGGCACCTCGTACATCACATTGTCATTAACAAATCAAAGTAATAAGTAAAAACTTGTTGTGTGTCTTATTGAAATGTGTAAATTGAGAGCGGAGCGAGCAAGAAAATTCTAATAAATGTATTTCTTTGCGAACTGACAACAACATTGATTTAATAGGACACCAATTCTTTTACGAGCCGCCGCGTCGTTTACTCTTTTCCGACATCTTTTCTTTCTTCTTCTCTCGTTCGGTGTCCCTTGCTATCTGCACCCGGGGCAATCGCCCCGCTTGTCCCTTCCCCCTAGCTACGGCTCTGTTCATATGTACTCACAAAAGGAACGAATATACAGAACTGCCTATACAGTTTTTAAATCTGACTTAAATCTATTGAATGCAAAGTTTGTACACTGGAAACTATTACATAGGTTTTAATACTGAATGTAGTTGGTATACACGATAGAACTCGAGCAGCGTATGTTTGTTTAAATTTGTGTTCCCAGAAGGAAATGTTGGTTTCAATAACTAGATTTTTCACACAGTTATAGTTATGAATGGATTTTGTTAGGGTCTCACATTGGTTTTGCACGTTAACATATTTTAAAAGTTCTCTTTAACGTTTTAATTAGAACAGACTTGTATTTTCTAGTTGGGAATATGACTGAATAACGTCGCAGAGCTCGTCGTTATTCAATTTAGTTACGTAGCTTGAGATACGTATCTCATATTGAATTTAGTTACGTGGCTTGAGATACGTATGCAGATGATTTAAGTTTAATTTAGGAACGATAGGTAGGAATTTATTTCGGAAATCCAAATTCACTATGAAGATAACTTATTTTAACATTTGTAAAATCACCCCTAAATTTAGACTAAATTTACAGAAAAGGCGGAATTGCCGGCGAGTCTGCTGGCTTAATTTAGCGAATTTTAGTAAATGAAGTAGTCATTGTGTTGAGATGTACTTTTACTATGTTTCAACAGTTTTTGTTACAGCGTATAAGTTAACTGACAAAAATCCAACAGAATGTAGGGATGTTTCTTTGTAAATCTTCAAAAGCTTAAGTGGATGTTGCTCTCGTTACATACATGTAATTCTATCTACTGGACAAAAAAAGGAAGTTTCGGAGTAGGATTACCCGTTATGAAGAACGCCGATGATGTAAGCTATATGTAGTGCACTAAAAATTACATATTTGAACAATTTATTCAGACATAAGTGAAAATATTAACTGTTCTCATATTTTAGTAAGTTCCTAATATAGAAAAATATTTTCAGTTAACGTTTTAAAATTATTAATTTGCTTGTAATAAGCAATTTAATATTATGGCTGCTATTTGTACACAACGCAAGTTTCGACATGTTTTTAGAACCAGGGGACTAGATACCAAACTGAAGTAATCTGGTTCCAGGATTTAGGATTTAGATTTCTGAGCTTTAGGCATCTGTGGCCATATTAGCCTATCACGTATGAGGGATGACGTTCCTCGGCAAGCAAACTATCCGGAGAAAGAGATTAAAGCGGATTGGGATTTATAAGGTGCCACCCCGGCATTTGCCTGGTGTAAATGAGGAAAACCTCATTCAGGATGGCTAGCCTGAAAAAAAGCTTTTTACACTTTTTCGACCGAGTGCCCCCACCGGGAATAATCTGGTTCCAATAAGCTAAATCAACAGTTTATGTGCAGTTCGAAGTACGTGGCGAAAGTGCCAATATACAATATTGATTCATAGTAATTTTTACTATCAGTCTCACCATTTTAGACTTGAATACCTAAGTTATTTCACAGATTTCCACTATCCATAGCCAATTTCTAACATTTGTTCCAATCCACAATACATTAAAATTCAATCCGCTCAGTACTGTGGGAAAATGCAATCCGCACAGTGGGAACAATGCTGTGTAAACTTCATCCGTATTATCAATTCACTTAAGATTAATTTCAACAGGCAAACAAAACACGATTGTTTGTCAATATGTAAATGAACACCAAGAATCGATCGAGAAATTTCTCCTCAACTACTCTCATGGATTATGTCATGGCTTGTTCGGAAGATTGTTCTTTGGCCACCTTAAGTTATATTCAGGGTTAATCGGCAGATGCTCCTTGTCCACGCTCAGATACTATATCGTCAGTTTCTCGGAAGATTGGTCCCTTGTGGTTGGTTGATTTGGAACTTAGCACTACGTGCGGCACAGAAACTATACAAGACGTGAACTTACAGCTTAATGAAGATCCAAAGCACAGGAGCTCCCATCGGAAATCTAACCTCGATTTCCAGCGCGAAACCATATAATCACGAGAGAGTTCGATTGCTACTCTTCTAAGCTCAGATACCATATTCTGGGCTCTTTGGAATATTGCTCCTAGCTTATGACGTGAGTTTCTCGGAAGATTTCTCCTTGCCTACGCTCATATACTGTCTAAAAAGCTTTCTTGTCTACACAGTCGGGAGGGGCACATATGCTCTAGGGGTGCAAAATATATATAGAATGTAGGGGTGGATAACTAAAGGGGGCGCTGAAGCTTCAACTCACGCCACTGCTTGCAGATGGAGGGGATAGGTTTTTTAGACCAACTCAATGTTCTTGTCACTGCTGGAATATGTCCATTTATATGGAAAATAGACTTTTAGACAAAATTATACTTCCTTTTTAAAACCAACGAGGACATAAGAATGTTACGAAATTCTTTATAAACGAACTTCTCAACTACCTGCTCCATCTACTGAGGTATCTAATTATGCTAGGCTATGACGTCAGGAATATTTCAAGTAACGCAACATACATATAATTGAATTAATATCATAGATTTACAAGAGGTAAAACAGAGTTTCCATCGAAACATCTGAGGTCCTCAGTTGAGAAAAGAAACGATCGGAAAAAAGAGAGTTGTAATATATTGATTTTTAGGAAAGTTCGGTTTAGCACAAGTTAGTTGTAATGGAAGATGTCTCCTTAAAGAAAGGTTTTATAACCATGTTACCCGACGTCCTTGTTCGTACATTCTGCAATCTTCATGTACTCTCAAAGTCAAAACCAAGCTTTTCTTAGGTGCATGTTAGTTCAGGGTCTGATTTCAGAGATAGTTCATTTAATAATTATTTTGCAACTCCTTTTATGCATATGGTACAACCGTTTTAGTAAACACATCCCACTCGCTAGCTTTTTACATTCCTATAAAGGGCAAACTTCCAGTTCAGGAACCAATGTCTTAAAAGGACAATTGTTCTGAGAGATTTTACAATATACTTGCCAGAATCAATTTGTCTTGAGAAGCTTGACCTCTGCCTGAATTGATGCCAACCAATATATTTTGGAGAAGTTTGGCGACGATTCTCCGTATACCAAACCACTTCATTTTATTTGCTTGTTGGAAACAGAGCAAGGTATCTGTGCGGCAGCATTGCCAAGTGTAGATACGTGATTTTTTTTTTTTTTTTTTTTTTTTTTTTTTTTTTTTTTTAGCCATTTTAGTTATAACTTGTGGTACATTTTTTTCTCTAACGCGTTTTGATTCTTTCTGCTTGTGACAGTTCGGGACAATTGTGTGTGTACTGTTCGTGTCGTTTCGTGAAAAAATGTCAGAAGCTGTGGTGGTGGTTGTCTGTTTCAAGTTCGCACTAAATAGTCTTTATAGGATGGTTTCGTGTCAACTCAAAGCCACTAGAAAGAGAAGATAGAATGTGCTCAAACCTATCAATCTTCTTTTGAATTGGTTGAAGTTCCAAGGTCTCCTTATCTGGGCTTCACCTTAACTACGAAGATCATCCAGAAGATAAAGATAGTTTAGTTATGCACAATGAAAAACAATATTTATTTGAAAAAACAATTCTGTTATTTACCTGAAGCTTCCCTTAATTTTCTACATAATCTCCACCTTCAATCAAATATTTATGGTATCTGGTCACGAGCTTCGGAATTTCCAAGCTACACTCTTCTGCCGTCAGTTCATTAAGAGACCTCATCCCGGCGAAATTAAAATACCGTTAATTTTACAGTGATTGGGTAATATCTTCAAATAGATAAAAGATAATCGAAATGTGGAGCAAGAGCGCCCTAGACAATATAATTTTACATGAGATATCGTAATCACGACTCAGTTATCTGCTTTCAATTTCGAGCCATTTTGAAAATCGGCATTTATTTTAGCGTTTCAAAACTGATGAAAACGGAAAGCCACTAGGTGACTTGTGATAACGGTACCTCAAGCAAAATAATATTGTCTAGGGCGCTCTTGTTCCACATTTCAATTATCTTTTTATCTATTTAAAGATATCACACAATTACTGTAAAATTAGCGGTATTTTAATTTCGCTGGGATGAGGCCTCTTAAGCCGTGGTCATTGCATTTTCCATCTCTTCTGCACTTCCAAAACGTTTACCGCCCAGAAACTCTTTCAGCACAGGGAAAAGGTGGAAATCGCTAGGAGCACGGTCCAGAGTATAGGGTGGATGATGCAAAAAATTGGATAATGCAGTGACCATCTGGCTTAATGAACTATCGGCAGAAAAGTATAAAATGGGAATTCTGAAGGTCCCTGAACAGATATGACATATGTTGAAAGTGGAGATTATGTAGAAAAGTGAAGGAAGCTGTAGGTAATAGATTTGTTTCTTCCAATATGTACTGTGTTTTCATTTTTGAATCAAAAGATCCAATATATATTTCAGCCAAAAAATTTTCTTGTAGGCCTTATATCTAGAGAACTACATACGGTGTAGCCAAATCCAAACTATCACCTAACTTAGTATGATGTGGTTATTCCGTAGAAAATACGAAAACTTGATTTAGGGACCTTTCAAAAATTTTATGGCCCCTGATTCAAGATCCAATATATTTCAAACAAAACTTTTCTTATATGTCTTATACCTGGATAACTGCATACAGTGTAGCGAAACCCAAATTATCACTTAACTCAGTATGATATGCTTATTTCGTGGAAAATACGAAAACTCGATTTAGGGGCCGTTCAAAAATTTTGTGGCCCCTGATCCAAAAACTAATTATTGGCCAAGATCGCAATATTTTGATCATTATTCTTTATCATTCCTAAAATTCTTGTGTCAATACAAAGCCAACAGAAACAGACGTCAGAAAGTGCTCAAAGCTATCAGTCTTCTGAATTGGTTCTGCTTATCTAGACTTCAGTTTAACGATATTATTTCACATATAGGAGAAGGGTGAGAGGAAAGGAATGTGTCGTTTTTAACTAACTAACTAACTAACTAACTCTATGGCCTATGGAACCCGGAGGTTCAGTGCCGCGTTCACAAAAGCTCTCCACTGACTTCTATCCTTAGCTAATTGCATCCAGTTTCTACTTTGTATTCCTATCTCTGCGAGATCCATCTTAATATTATCCTCCCATCTGCGCCTAGGTCTTCCTAATGTTCGTTTTCCTATGGGTCTACCAGTCAAGACTTTGAAAGCGTTTCTACTTTCTTCCATTCTAGCTACATGACCTGCCCACCTAAGCCTCCTAGACTTGACGACCCTAACAATGTTGAGTAAACCGTATAAACTATGTAGTTCCTCGTTATGAAGCTTCCGCCATTCCCCATTCTCGTTCCTCTTGGGTCCGAATATTCTTCTCAGGATCCTGTTCTCAAATACTTTCAGTCTATGTTCTTCCCTCAGAGTAAGCGACCATGTTTCACAGCCATACAGAACAACAGGCATGATTATCGTTTTATATATGTTAAGCTTCAAATTCCTCGACAGAATTCGCGACAACAAGAGATTTTGAACCGTATAGTAACACGAATTCCCTGCTTTTAGTCGACATTTAATTTCTTCGTGAATATGATTTTCGTCTGTTAATATTGATCCTAAATATTTGAAAATATCCACTTTATCAAAAGTATTATTTAATATTTTAACGCCTCCACAATTTGCAGTATTACGGTCCCGACGCACTTCCATGTATTTAGTTTTCTCTGCATTTACTTCTAAACCCATGTCCCTGCACGCGTTTAATAATATCTCTGCATTTATTTCTACCGTTCTCCTATCATCCCGTATTAAATTTACATCATCAGCATATGCCATAACCTGGTGAATGCCGTTCAACTCTAGGCCCTGGTTGCTATCTTTGATTTTCCTTATGGCGTATTCCAGCACAAAGTTAAATAATAATGGCGACAACGCATCTCCTTGTTTCAGGCCATTTTCGACGTGGAAGCACGTGGACAAAAATTTTCCTACCCGGACTTTACTTTGGGAATCACTTAAACATATCTTAATTAATCTAATTAGCTTTCTCGGTATTCCAAGTTCTGTAAGAACGTTGTATAATGTTTCTCTCCTAACCGAGTCGTAAGCCTTTCTAAAATCAATAAATAGTTGATGTACCGGGGTATTGCATTCCCACTTCTTTTCGAGTATTTGGCAAATGGTAAATATTTGGTCGATAGTTGATCGATTTCGTCTAAATCCGCACTGATAATCTCCAATAATTTCATCTGCGTATGGTGTCAATCTTGCTAATAGAATATTTGAAAGGATTTTATAGGATGTTGACAGAAGAGAAATGCCTCGATAATTATTACAGTCAGTTTTGTCGCCTTTCTTGTGAATTGGAACAATGATTGACTCTTTCCACTCTTGTGGCAATTCTTCCTTGTTCCAGATAAGGAGAATGAGTTTGTGTATCTTGTTCCACAATTTTTCGCCTCCAGCTAAAATTAACTCAGCCGGAATTTCATCTACACCCGGAGATTTGTGTTTCATTAATTTCTTTATAGCGGCTTCCACTTCTATTGGATTGGGTTCTGGAATATACGGTTCTGCGGTGTGTATCTCCTTTTCTCCACGCACACTAGTTTTTGGTTGCGTGTTCAGCAAATCGTCAAAGAAATCTTTCCATCTATTTAAGAGGTTATCCGTATCAGTGAGAACTGTTCCGTCAGATTTCTTTAAACTATAAGCACGAGGTTGATAGCCTTTCTTAAATTCGCTGATCCCCTTATACATGTCCCGAATATTTTTATGTTTACTATTATCTTCAAGTTCCTTAATCTTAGCTTTCAAAAAATCCCGTTTCTTTGTTCTAAAAGTTTTGGAAGTTTCCCGCCTGATATCTGCGAAATTTTGTGTAGTTATTTCATTCGGATTTTGTAGCCACCGTAATTTTGCCTGTTTTCTCTTCTCTGCTAGTTTAATGCATTCTTGGTCGAACCATGGTTTGTTCCTACGTATTTCCGCGTGTCCCAATTTTTCTATTGCTGAACTTTTAATGCTATCTCTAATTGCAATCCAAGTATCCTCAACATTAGTGCACTCCGAGTCTTCTAAAACCGAGAATCTATTCGAAACTTCAATCTGGTATTCCTCTCTTACCTGGCTCTCTTCTGATTTCTTTAAATTAAATCTCTCCGTTTTCGGACATTGAGTATTACCTTTATTCAACGATAATCTCTCCCGTATTATCGCTGCTACCAGGTAGTGATCAGTGTCACAATCAGCCTCTCTAAACGACCGGACGTCAATTATGCTAGATTGTCTTCTTTTATCTACTAAAACATGATCAATTTGATTATGTGTTTTTCCGTCTGGTGATGTCCAAGTGTATTTATGAACGTCGCGATGTGGGAATTTTGTACTCTTCACGATTAGGTTTTTGGATGTTGCCAAGTTCACGAGTCTAACACCGTTGTCATTACTTTTCTTATGCAGACTTTCGTTCCCTATAATCGGTTTGAAAATATCCTCTCGTCCTACCTTCGCATTGAAATCCCCTAATAGAATCTTCATATGGTATCGCGGGAGTTGGTCAAATATCCGTTCCACTTCTTCGTAAAAACTATATTTTATATCGTCACCCTTATCTTCAGTTGGGGCATGTACATTTAAAACAATAATATCACACCACCGTCCCTTAAGAGTAATAAAAGAAAGTCTGTCAGTAACAAATTCAACCCGTTTAATTGCTGGTAATATTCGTTTGTGAACGAAAAACCCTGTTCCTAACTGGTGATTTTTATTTCCTTCCCCGTAAAAGAACGTAAAATTTCCGGAATTCACAGATCCATTTCCTTCCCACCTAACTTCCTGAACTCCTACTAAGTCCATCCTGTATTTCTCTAACTCACTCGTTACAGATTTTAACGCGCCTGGCCTATAAAGACTTCTAATATTCCATGTTCCAAATCTCATGTCCATTTTCTTTTGCTGATGTCGTGCCAAGTTATCAGTCCTTGTCCGAGGCTTTTGTGAATGTTTCTTAACAAGTACCTTTTTTTACAGGATGAGGGTGTTAGCCTTACCCAAACCCCCAAGCTGGAGGACCACTCCTAGTCGTCTGTCCGTGACTGCTTATTCAGTATATTCGCAGCTAACATCTATATCTAGACGCCTTCTCCTCGATCAGCAACCTGAGGACGCGCCATGCCGTGGTGACAGGAACCCACGTTAATGTGTTGTTTTTACACATTCTAAAATCATAGATAACTAAAGTTGGTGATTACGTCATATGTTTTAAGATCACGTGAAATCTCCATTCCCCTTCCCTCTCTATTCTGTTTTTGATTTTGATTTGATTTCAGTTCAGCGTTGCTTTCACCAGCGAGGCTATATAAGACATGAACACCTATGCCTTAACGTGGCATCCAAACCACCTGAGCTCCCACCGGAAATCAAACCCAGCTCTCCCACGCCAAAGGCGCGTACGCTAACCGCTTAGCCACGATGGAGCTCTATTCTATGTTTTTTTTTAATAATTTTGTTTTCACATATTTGCATTGTGCCTCACTACTAGCTTTATTATCTTGCGGTACTTTCGCGGATCATCTTGTTTTTGGTCACCGTCTGTGTTGAAAAGTAGTTATTTCATTTTAATTACTTTGTAACAGTAATTGCAGTTACTAAAATAAAGCGCTGCAGAGGAACACATTTCTCATATCTTCCATACCGATATCGTGAACATAACGATTTGTACACGTAAATACGTACGTATGAGTTGAAGCTGAGATTTTTAAATGGTTAGATATAGCGCTTAACGACATTGTACTCATATATAGTACTTTATTTGTTTAAGAATTTTGGGACGTGTAATGGAAATTTCGGGTATTTGAGAGCTACAAGATGTAAATAAACCATGATAGTTATATTTGCGGCTATTCTTTAACGCAAAATAATAAATATAGCTTTAAGATGTAACTGCATTCGTGTGGTACAGATACATCAGAAGTGTATGGGAAATTCCTTAGGACTTTTTTTTTTTTTTTTTTTTTGTTAATTTGAATATATACCAGGTGTGTTAGTTGAAATTTGCCGGTTTTTTCGAGAAAGAAAACACTTAATATTCAGGGAATCTCACAATTTCTTTATTCAAAATAATGACCATTGGATTCTACACACTTTGCCCATCTTTTAGGCAAATCATGGATACCATCCCCCAAAAACTTTTTCTCTTTCGAGCCAAACCATTCGACGAGCCAATTTTCGACGTCTTCAAAATTAGCGAAGCGCTGCTCTGTAAGTGAGTCTCCCATCGAGGCGAAAAGGTGATAGTCGGACGGGGCGAGGTCTGGAGAGTACGGCGGGTGCGGTAATATTTCCCAATTAAGTGCTTTTAATGTGTCCTGCACCAGTTTAGCGGTATGAGGCGGCGCGTTGTCATGTTGCATGATAACCTTGCCATGTCTTAGGGCCCATTCCGGCCGTTTTTCGATCAACGCATGATTCAAATTAATAATTTGTTGTCTGTAGAGATCCGTATTCACTGTTTCAGCAGGTCTTAATAACTCGTAGTACACCACACCACACTGGTTCCACCAAACACAGAGCATTGTCTTAAGGCCAAAGCGATTTGGCCTTGCCGTCGATGGGTCAACTTCACCAGGTGCAAGCCATGATTTTTTTCGCTTCGGGTTCTCAAAATAAATCCATTTTTCGTCCCCCGTGACAATTCGATGCAAAAATGATTTCCTTTCGAATCGTTGAAGCAGAATTTCACACACGGGTTTTCGCTTTTCCATTTGTCTATCCGTCAGTTGATGTGGCACCCATTTTCCATACTTCTGGATCTTTCCCATGGCTTTTCAACGTTGGGAAATTGCTCCTCGAGTCACATTTAGTGTTTCTGCTACTGTTCCTTACGATTGGGTTGGGTCTTCATCTAATAACGCCTGCAATTCCTCGTCTTTGAACTTTTTCGCTGCACCGGGATGTTCCTTGTCTGTCAAATCGAAATCTCCACTTATAAATTGACGAAACCATGTCTCGCATGTTCTAATCACTGGAGCATGTTCACCGTAGGTTTCTACCAGCAACCGATGAGCTTCAGCTGCTTTTTTCTTTTGATGAAATAAGAACAGCAATGCATGCCGCAAATGCGATTTACTTGGAACAAAACTCGCCATATTCACTGAGGTAAACAACTCTGACGCTATTCTGTTGGCCGAATGTGACTTGTGTATTTTTGAAGGTTAATGTTTACAAAAACAAATGACGTACATGCAGCATCACAGAAATGTATACATATTGCTAGAGATATCTAACGGTAAAACCGGCAAACTTCAACTAACACACCTGGTATATTTGATAAATATAAATTGAGTCTCGTATCGTACTAAATATACATGTTCAAATTCTTCATAAAGAATGGCTCCACGTAGCGTAGTTGCTAACGCTCTTGTCTTTGGTGCGAGTGGTTCCGGGTTCTATTCCCGGTGGGGACACTCGGTCAAAAAACTGTTAAAGCTTTTCCTAGCCAGCCATCCTGAATGTGTTTTTCCTAGGTTTTTCTTATTTACAGTAGGCAAATTCTCGGATGATACCTAACATAATGATATCAAGACGCATCGTTTCTTCCCGAATTTCTTCTTCCTTTCCTTTCCACGGCCGTAGTGTGATCGCCGAGGGACGTCATACGTGATTGGCTAATATGGCCATAGATGTCGAAAGCCCAGAAATCTAATTCCTAATCCTAATCTTTATAACAGATCGTTTACCAATAACGCATTATTGTTAACCAAGAAAGTTATTTGATAAATGGTCATGTCAAGTGCGGTTACAAGAAATAGAATGTATTCAGTTTAAGTTTGCTACACTTCTACATATATAATTACCAGCGGCGCAAATCTATCTTTAACTTGGGGGGGGGGACAAGTAAAACCGTTTTCTTTTCTTTTCTTTCTTTCTTTTCTTTTTCTTTTCTTTCTTCCATTTTTTTTTTTTTTTTTTTTTTTTTTTTTTTGTTAAGCGATGCACAAAGTATTTGTGAAGTTGATAAACAATCCTGTGAAGGATTAGGGAGCAGAGATGTCTTCAACATTGGGAGTCGGACAGATTTAGGTTTATTCTGGGGGGACACCAATTTCATCTCACTTTCCTTTGTGACAATCGGACACAAATCATCACTTTTTTCCCCCAAAAAACACATTCCAAATCGGATTATTGGGGAGGACAGTCCCCTCCAGTTCCAAGATTGGAGGGGACATGTCCCACTCATGCCCCGGGATTTGCGCCAGTGATAATTACATAGAAATGCAGTTGTGGCATTATTTGCAATCATACAGTTCAATGATACTGTTGGTGAAGATTAATGTTTACAAAACGCATTTCAACAGTAATTGCAGAGAAACTAGTCCAGTAAATATGATAAAAAGACGAATTCGGTTGAGATTTTTCTAAGCTTGTGGTTTACATTACAGCAAGATCTTTTTTGAAGTTAAGAGTAGCAAGTGCGCCATTGTTAGGAGAATATGTGTCACTGTTAATAATATGAGTGTCACTGTTAGACGAAGATACACAAGAAAGGATACAATCCGATAGTTAACGGAGTATTTTTTTTTTACACATACAGTACATAAATGAACATTCTATTTCAGCAGAATATAAAAAATATATTTTATTATCGACCTTTTCAGTGTCATAAAAAATAGAGTTTTGGGTTTACTCGAAAACCGCGCAGAAGAATTTGTCCTAGAGCACATAACGTTGTTCAGTTTGATGTTTTCTATCGATTGATATAAATGTCTCATCTTTGAACAGCATTACAGTTAAACGAAAATTGAAGTTGAAGAGTAATAATATAAAGGTAACCAAGAAAGTTCTCTCGCTTTTTCACCCGCCACCTTCGAACATCGATATGTCACCTAAGACGTACCTGGAAGATCAAAAATAGTTCCTACCAGCATCGACGACCTTCTGCCAACGTTCTGGAACCTCATGGATTTCATCGCGGTAGAACTTGGTGGGCCGTGAATAGTGATGTGAGGTGGAAAATTTTCCGCGGAAAATTTTCCATTTCGGAAAATTTTCCGGAAAATTTTCCGCTATATTTTTCCGGAAAATTTTCCGTTCTAAAAAAAATATCAGTAATCAAGTAAGAATTTCTCAGTAATCATGAAATGGATTGAATTCGTGTATAGAAATGTTGAAAAGTGAAAGATCGTTTAAATAATCTGAAAATTTTCATGGCTCGGACAATTTTCAATACTATGTAGGAACAAGTTAAACCATTTTTCATGAATCGAAATATTTTCTGCCTTATATGGAAAAGTTAAAGAACTTTTTATGAGTCGGAAAGTTTTCATCATTTTGAAGCAAAAAGTAAAACAACTTTTTTGTGAATCGGAAAGTTTTATTGCTCTGTAGAAACAAGTGAAAGGAATTTTCATAGATCGGAAAATTTTCATCTGATGTAGAAACAAGTGGAAAACACTTCATAAGCCGGACAATTTTGGATATGTATAGTGATGTTACGTGGAAAATTTTCCACTATATTTAACTACACATAGAGCTACAAAATTGAATTTCAGTAGAGAAAAGTTAATCAGCAACAAATTATAATTTTCCAATTAGCATTCGGGAACCGGAAAATTTTCTAATATTTAAAGTTGAGAAATAAAATTTTACACAGTGTTTCTCTCTCTCTCTTGTTCTGCGTGTTCCTTCGTTGCTAAGCGGTTAGCATACGCGCCTTTGGCATGGAAAACCTGGCTTCGATTCCCAGCGGAAGCTCATGTAGTTCGGATTTCACGTTAATCACTTGTCCCGTCTTATATAGTCTCGCTGCTGAAAGGGACGTTAAACTCAAAATCAACTTAATTCAACTCCTCTCTCTCTCTCTCTCTCTCTCTCTGTGTGTGTGTATGCAAAGTGCAGAGAACACACATCCAGTTCGTAGAATACAAATATCCCATTCTATTATTTAAAATTTCAATTTATTAAAAGTCATGAATATTTTCCGATTCATAAAAACATACTCCACTTATTCATTCAATTCATGAAAAATTGTTCCATTTGTTCCTACATAGTACTGAAAATTGTCTAAGCCATGAACATTTTCAGATTCTTTAAACGATCTTTCACTTTTTAACATTTCTATATATGATTTCAATCAATTTTATGATTGCTGAGAAATTGTTACTTGATTACTGATATTATTTAGAACGGAAAATTTTCCGGAAAAGTATAGAAGAAAATTCTCCACCTCACATCACAGCTAAACAACGATGTAGGAATAAGTGGAGTATGTTTTTATGAATCGGAAAATTTTCAGCACTGTACAGGAGAGAAGTTTTCGATTTATGAAAAATTTGAAAATTGTCTAAGCTATGAAAATTTTCAGATTCTTTAAACGATCTTTCACTTTTTAACATTTCTATATATGAATTCAATCAATTTATGAATACTGACGAATTGTCTAAGCTATGAAAATTTTCAGATTCTTTAAACGATCTTTCACTTTTTAACATTTCTATATATGAATTCAAACAATTTTATGAATACTGACGAATTGTTACTTAATCACTGATATTTGTTAAGAACGGAAAAATTTTCCGGAAAAAGATAGAAGAAAATTTTCCCCAAACATATCGACTAAACAACGATGTAGGAATAAGTGGAGTATGTTTTTATGAATCGGAAAATTTTCCGGAAAATTTTCATCCCTGTGAGAGAGAATTTTTCGGTTCATGAAAAATTTGAAAATTTTCTAAGCTATGAAAATTTTCCGATTCTTTAAACGACCTTTCACTTTTTAACATTTCTATATATGAATTCAATCAATTTTATGAATACTGACGAATTGTTACTTAATCACTGATATTTGTTAAGAACGGAAAATTTTCCGGAAAAACATAGAAGAAAATTTTCCACCTCACATCTCGACTAAATAACGATACAGGAATAAGTGGAGTATGTTTTTATGAATCGGAAAATTTTCCCGGAAAATTTTCTGGAAAATTTTCTGGAAAATTTTCCGTTTCAAAATTTTCCGGAAAATTTTCATCACTGGCCGTGAAGCAAGAAGGTATCAAGTGCATTTTCACTTCTACTACGGATTTGAACTGGCGTCTTCTAAGGTGAGTGTCCAAAGAGTAGAACAGGTGATAATCGGACGACGCAACGTCCAGGGAGAATGGCGGATGCAATAATGTTTCCCATCCAAGGCGTAGAATGGTGTCTCAGGTCATCCTACCCACGTGGGGCTTAGCCTTGTCCTGTAACAGAAGGGTTCCTTTGCGATTCAGAATTGCTGGCTCCAGAGTTTTGATTTTCTTGTGAACACGGCTCAACTGCTGACAGTACACAGTTGCATTGATGCTCTGATCACCTGGTAGCAGTGCACGATACTGCGGACAGTCCATCAAACACACAGGAGGACCTTCTTCTTCAACAGTGTAGGTTACGGCTGTGCTAACCAATGACGATGTCGCCGTGGAGTTTTGTACAGGACTCGCTTCACATCACACGTCAACATCCCGTCAAGAAATGGCTCTTTCCTAAGACTAGACGGCAAAGAAACACGGGTGTCTGCTCGCGTTGCCTTCTGGCCCGGAGTCAAGTCATCTGGCAAATATCGACCCAACTTGTAGTTCTTGCCAAGTTGATGAAGATGCTGCCGAATGGTTTCTCCACTCACACTGAATTGTAGTCCCAGTTCCTCACATGTCTGGCTACTGTACGCTCCAATTGCTACCTGAAGATCTTCATTTTGTACATATGTTGGTCTTCCGGCATGTGGTGCGTCTTCGAATGTTTCGTCACCGTCCTTTGCACTGTTTGCATAGTCATGACACCCTCACAAAACGTCTGGCATTTCTTCCGCCCCTCTGCAGCGGCATTTGACCCCGGTTTGAACTCGTACAACATACACTCCCTTACGATGCTCTATGGAGGTCCCATGTTTACTTTGTCCTTACGCAAGTTCACGATGTAACTGAACTGCCACAACCAGGTAGTATCATGGATATACCCACACCAACAACTGACCTTTACCTTATCTCCATTCGCATTTAACTCAGGGTATGAGGGCCAATTGAACACAGACCTCCACAGAAAGCGACAGAACTTTCTTGGTTACCTTTATAATTTTGAGCTATTATTTTATATACCATATCGTTCAGTTGAGTGAGATCCACCAACTAATACATGAAGTGGCTTTAGATTTGATTTGAGTTCAGCGTCCTTTTCTATAGCGGGTTTATATGAACCGTGGTCCTATAGCTTAATGTAGGATCTGAATTATATGTCCTCTCGCTGGGAATAGAACCTGAGTGTCTCCTCACCGTATAATACAGTAGCGCACGCAGAATTTCATCAAGAGAAAGTTCAAGTACTCAAATCCGTATCCTTTCAAGACACACGTGACTTTTACATATAGCCCAGGCATGGGGTGACACGCCGGAACATGTCCCTGTGCGCCCTCCGAAACATCACATTATAAATAAAGGTATTTTTTTAATTAATCAATTCCTACAGTTGTTACTGATGAAGAACCTGTGAAAGGCACAGCGCGCCCATTACATAAGTCGCCCTTGCAAAATTACATCGAAGATAAATGGTTTTATTTATTTTTCTCTGTACATAGTTCTATATACATACATTTACTATTGATAGACAGAGACGGATTTAGGTTTGGTGAGACCCTAAGCTATTAAAGGTAATCCGGCTTTTTATATATTCAGCTGTCTTTTGTCAACTGGATGATGCCAAAGCAGGTTAGCAGGAAAGGCTCCAAGAAGCTATTGTTGCTGTATGTAGATTTAAATTTCTTTATTTTTATGTTAGTTTTGAAAATATACATCCAATTTTTGTTTCTTTAAAATTTTGAGTCTCCCAAGAAAGAGTGAGGCCCTAACTATAGCTTGTTTAGTTTATACGTAAATATCCGGCACTGTTGATAAAGAACCCGTGAAAGGCACGGTGCCGCCGTTTATATAAGTGCGCTACGAAAGATCACATTATATATATATATATATATATATATATATATATATATATATATATATATATATATATATATATATCGTTTTATTTCTAAAAATAAAGGTGCCGGTACGCTGAACCTCAGGTTCATAATGGTTAAAAGTTGCATATCTTTCAGGGCATTTTGATTAATAATAATAATAATGTCCAGTAGTAGCATATCACTGCAATCTTGTAAGTGAAAACTCTTACATACATATACATAAATATGCTTTTAAAATGTTTGAATCTTACTTAATTATATATAACAATAAACATAATGATAATCAATATTTTTTTTAGTGATTTGTCTTTTTTTCTCTCTCTCTTTCTGTAACCGGACGAAAGTAAATTGCTATTGCTTGTTTTCAAAAGGCATCAAGAGTTCCAGAAATACTGAATTTCAGTAACAAGACACTTGCAGTATTGTTCACATAACGTTCTACAAAGTACTAATCATGCTACCAAAATGTTCTACAAACCTCTACTAAATTAATGGATAAACTTTGCGAAAAATCTGGATGTTTTCACTTAATCCTCTTTCTAATAAAGAATAAAAACAATAAATTGGATACATTAAAATAGAAACTGAGTAAGGGCGTTTCTTCGGAGAAAGTACAGAGATGGAGTCCAAGCAGAATTTTTGTACTGGCTTTCAGTTTAATTCAGTTCTGTTCAGTTTAGAAGAGGAAATATTCCCTTCTTAATAAAAAAATGTCGGTACGTTGTACCGTTGCGTACCGCTAGAATATTATATATATATATATATATATATATATATATATATATATATATATATATATATATATATATATATATATATATATATATATATATATGTGTGTGTGTGTGTGTGTGTAGGTTTTATGTATACCAGTTTTGTATTATGAATTCATACAGTTGAAATCGGCAGCGAACAGATAAGGACAACAATCAATTTTACAATATAAAGTTCCGTAACTATAAAACAAAACATTGTGAGAAATCAAAATTGTTTGGACAATCAAACGTATGATACATTCCTGAAATACTACACTGACACAGTAGACTGTTTCTAATTTATGATTTTCATAGCATCACATACTATACAGTCTTAATATGCTTCCATATATCCGCGCATATTGATTGTTCCTATGTGTTCTAGAGCAATGTTCGGATAATCAGTGCTTATTGTATTTTTAAAATATAGTTATTGATTTGTTGGTATATTTAGCTTCATTTTGTTTGACAAAAATTTTATTACAACAACAAAAAAGTATTTCTCTAGTAAAGAGGTTTTGCCAATTTAGCTATTTACGTTTGATACGAGTGTTGTATATATATCGAGTGTTGTAAAATGGCGCCCATGGACCACAGAGCACTATTCTAAAAGTCAAAATAAAGCAAAACATATATACCTTTCGGTTCCTCCTCGTCTAGAGACGGGAATTGCACTATGTGGTAACGTCGGTGAATAGAACCATAGAGAAGATCAACCAATCCACCCAACAGTTACCCACTTGTTTCTAGATTGCAGTTTAAGTGGATAGCCGTTGACAGTAGCACCATTTATTAACACAACAAAAAATGTACCTGCTTGATGGATCATAGAGCAATGCTAACGGTTCCAAGTTAATCTGCGTTGTTGCCACATAGTGAAATTTTGATTCTCCATTGCAGCTGAAAGAGACCTCGGAGAGTACACCATTATATAGTATTTTCGCTTTATTTTGGCCTGAAGATGTCCGTGGGCGCCATTTTCAGAACACCCGATACATATAGTACGTATTCCCGTTTGTATGGGCGCCCTTGTGGTACATTTTTCCATCGCCCTGGGTAGTATCTCAGCCCCGGCCTGATAAAGCCTATATCTTAATATAGTAAATTTTTACCTTTCCGTATTTTTCATGGAAGGTTAAACCCCTAGATCCTCCTTGTGTACGCTACTAAGTACATGTTCCATCTGTGAATATTTTTTTTCCTGTTATACGGTAATAATCAAGGATGTTATAAATAGAGTATCTGCCCATATGTATCTTCATCATATTAAATGGATGAAGCCAAAAAACAAAACCGAGCATAGACACGACTGATTGGCTACTCTCGTTTCCGCCATCGTCCGATTGGCTACTTTCGTTTCGTCCATGATTGTTGGCTAAAAACTTTGCGATCTTATTGGACGGAGTGGGCAGAGTAGGGGTGGTGAAACTATGATGTATGGCTTCAAGATTTTGTTGTAAGGGTAGATCCTATATTTTATAAGATCCTTGATAATAATGTCGTAGAATTTATGAAAATGGCTAGCGAACCAATGCTCCAGATTCAATCCGGAAGATTGTTGTGCACTTTCCAAGAAATATCAATAAAGAAGGAAGTAATGAAATACCTGATTCATGGAAAGCAAGATATGATCCCAATTTACGAGAACCTTTAAAGAATTGAAGCATGAGTAACGATAGATCGCAATTACAAGTAATAAAATCAATTAGAGAAGTTTAGCATAGCTGAAAAAATATTTCTAGCTAAATAAATTTAATTCTCTTTCAACATCACAGTCAGCATGGAGAGATTCTGATATTCTTTTATTCGGTTGTATGAAAAGGCTATAAATCTCCTGACCTTTTCTATGATCACGGTCTCTTGGCTACTGAGAGCAAGAGCACGTATCGAATAAATGGCAAGTATAAAAATGTGTAGTTGGAATGCTAAATGCAGGCATGGAAATAAATTTGAAATAAAACACAAGGAAAAAGTTTTATATTTGCTAGAATGTATCAGGAAAAATGGAACTAAATTACATTTTTATACGCACCATGAAGGCCATATAGGTATATATTTTTCACGTTTTTACCATACGTAATTTTAAAAAGCGAAAATAATATATAAACTCTGGTAAAGATAGTACAGATGATCATGTGAAATATAACCTATGTATATTATATGGATATCCACCGTTATCCGTTAAAGTAACGGATTAACTTCATTAACGAAATCGGTCGAGATAATCGCTTTTTGTATATCTATCGCTAAAAGAGAATTCAAGAATTCGCTTATACGTACAAGATATACCCCATGTGCAAGACGTAGTCGGTCCGACCGCGAACCGTGGCGGCCTGCCGTCGAAAATTTGACGGGCTGATGGCGGTTTAACGCGGCGGTATAGTTACGAAATTATACGAATGCCGCTTTGGCGGTAATAAGGCGGCATCCGCCGTTTCACCTCGTCTGAACCGCTAGTGCCGGTTTGAAACCACCAGTACCGCCATTAACCCGCCACATGGGCTCTTCTCTGCCGCTTTTAATTCTCTACTCTCAATTTTGCCAACAACGTATTGCATTGGTATTTAAACCCTGAAAGTTCTATACCAATACAGGGATAAAACACAAAATAACTATCGCTTTAGCGTACTTCTACCCGGTCACGGTAATACTGTAGTTTTCTATAAAACGTCGGGCCGGAGCCTTTGACTCCATGAGTAGGGTGGTATAAAGAATATCTAAATATGTGCTGGTAGTTAGTTGGATATTACTAATGTTTTGTTATGTATGGGAGTCTACATCTACAACCGTCACAGACTAGCTTATTATGATAATACCAAAGACATGACCTTCCGAGCATATCAGAAGTAACTAGTGTTGTCGGTGAGAATTTTCAATTGAGATTTTATTGTTTGCAACGAGCAAAGCTTTACGCAGTATATTTGACATTTTTGGCCAAGTAACGAATAACGTAACATGTTCTGCTGCAATCGGTCAGAAAAGTAGTTCTGTAAGCCTATGAACCCTCTGACAACAGTTACATGAATAGCAATGCTGCCATCTGTTGTAAACTGATGCGAACAACAGGTGGCAGAATAGTTCTCAGGGGACGTTACTGACAAGGAAGGGTCACGCAGTGGCTCCGCTGAGATCCAAACGAGACAATTGTGTTTGCATTTGAAATACTATAACTAGATGAATCCCAAAGTTATACGTGCCACCGGGAGGAATATCGTGAGTTACAACATATTTTGTCATGTAAGAACTACAAAAAAATTTAATGGCAGAATAATTTGAACCGAGTCATTTGTTCGGAAACGGTTGGGTAAGTGGAAAACTCGGCCAACACGTATCCCATCATTTTCAACGACAAACTTTTTGGGGTAAAAAAACTTTGTCCCAGGGTTCCCCGCAGGGTCCCAGACGGGGTCCAACTCAAAATTTTCAAATGGCAAGGGGGGTTAAGTGGCACATCATTTAAAAGCTGTTGTAAAATGAAAGAAAATGCAGCAGGTCTCGACTCTCTACAACAACCCTGTGCAAAATGGCGACGGGTCAAAGTGTAAACAAAAACTTAATTGAAAAGTCCATGGTCACCCCTATAAATCGGAAATGGTGAGACAAATGTGAAAACAGAAAAGGATGTGTGGTATTATTTTCAAAGTATAACGATTTAAGTGAAAACTTCTTGTCCCAGGGTCCCCACATGGTCCCAGGTGGGGTCCAACTAAAAAATTTCAAATGGCAAGAGAGGTAGGACATCGTTTGAAAACTCTTGTTAAGTGAAAGAAGATGGAGCACGTCTCAACTTTCTACGACAACCCTGTCCAAAATTGCGGTGGGTCAAAATGTAAACAAATTGGAAAACAATCCAAGATGGCCGCTTAAAACCTATATCGAAAGGATAAGCATACCAAACTGCTGAAGCTAGGAAAACAAATTTGGCATTAATGTTGATTAGTAAGTGACTAAAATATACAAAATGTTCAAAAACGCGACATCTTGAGTTCAAAATGCCGCACTATGTATCGAACGCATATCTAGCTCACACCACTGGTGTTGGAGAAGTGAACGTTTATGGTTAATAGTCCACAAAATATCAAAGAGTATAATCTGTAATCCAATATGGCTGCCAGCGTGAAAAATGAGTTTGTATATAAACATGTTATTTCTTGGAATACTGTGACCAAGCCAACAAAGTTTGACGCAGTTCGATGTACTGAAATGACTTACATATGTTTGGTACTACTTGCCAATCTTGCAAATGATTTTTTTTATTTGGTATTGTTTGAAGTATTGAGATCAAACCAACGAATGACATACAAATGTAACCATCACGAATACGTTACAATAGAGCCCCCATCTTACTGGTGCAGCAAGTTCTTTCTGTATGAACTACGTATGACAAAATTAGAAAAATACCCGAAGGTATTCAACTTTTTTTTTTTTTTTTTTTTTTTACTATGAGTAGGAAGTCATAGTTGTGTGTTCATCGCATATTCGTTATATTCAAGTAAATAATGGCGAGAGAACCATGACGAACGTGCATTAAGAAGAAACCATATATGTGTTGTTACCGAATGAAATAATAGTTGAAGTGAATCGAAATTAAATTGTTCTTTAGTCTTCCTAGTATTTCTAAATACATAATAGAGAAAAATAGTGATTTAGATTTGTACTGTTATGAATGGCATAGGTTTTAAGCGGCCATCTTGGATTCAAGGTGGCCATAGTTTTTCAATTAAGCTTTTATTTACATTTTGACCCGCCACAATTTTGGACAGGGTTGTCGTAGAAAGTCCTTCCTCCATCTACTTTCATTTAACAAGATCTTGCAAACGATGAGCTTCTTAACCTCTCTTGCCATTTGAAACTTTTTAGTTGGACCCCACCTGGGACCCTGTGGGTACCCTGGGACAAGACGTTTTCATTTAAATTGTTGTACTTTGAACATAATGCCAGACTCCCTTCCTATTTTCAAGTCTCACCATTTCCGATTTACAGGGGTGACCATGGACTTTTCAAATAAGTTTTTGTTTACATTTTGACCCTCCGTCATTTTACACAGGGTTGTTGTAGAGAGTCGAGACTTGCTGCATTTTCTTTCATTTTACAACAGCTTTCAAATGATGTACCACTTAACCCCCCTTGCCATTTGAAAATTTTGAGTTGGACCCCGTCTGGGACCCTGCGGGGAACCCTGGGACAAAGTTTTTTACCCCAAAAAGTTTGTCGTTGAAAATGATGGGATACGTGTTGGCCGAGTTTTCCACTTACCCAACCGTTTCCGAACAAATGACTCGGTTCAAACTATTCTGCCTTGTAATTTTTTTTGTAGTTCTTACATGACAAAATATGTTGTAACTCACGATATTCCTCCCGGTGGCACGTATAACTTTGGGATTCATCTAGTTATAACATTTCAAATGCAAACACAATTGTCTCGTTCGGATCTCAGCGGAGCCACTGCGTGACCCTTCCTTGTGAGTTCTCACCATCATTCAGCGTTCATTCGTCGAAAAGCCTCTATAACACCACCTGGCGGAAAAACGACAACTGCCATCTAACTTCCCTTTCGCTTCAGTGGCTTTTCCGCTTGGAACCGAAAGCGGATCGATGACGGAAGTCATTTTTCCTTCACTTCGGCGGCTATCCGCCAAAAGGCGATGGCAGACCGATGATATTCGGCGAAACTTTGTCCACTGTTAAAGCCGCCGTTATCCGTTAATATTAACGGATTGACTCCACTAACGAACTTGCCCGAGATAATCGTTCTGTATGGGATAGTCACCGTTACCAATTAAGATGTTAACGGATTGACTCCATTAACAAACCTGGCCCAGATAATCGTTCTACCTAGATATGGGCGAGTCACCATTAAAGTCGCCGTTACCCGTTAAGGTGTTAACAGATTGACTCCATAAACGAACTTGGCCGAGATAATCGCTATAGCTAGATATGGGATAGTTACCATTAAAGTCGCCGTTATCCGTTAATATGTTAACGGATTGACTCTACGAACAAATTCAGCCGATACATATTGCTAAAAAGAGAATGTAAAAAAAAAAATGCTTATATATATATATATATATATATATATGGGATATGAGCTATATACAGGGTGTAACAAATGTATGGCCAAAAGTGACGAGGTGATTGCGGATATCCAAATAAGTAAAAATGTTCCTACAATCATGGGTCCAATGCTGCTTCGCTTCCGAGATGCAGGGTTTTCAAATGTCGAGTCCCTCCAATGGCTCAGTACGGGAAAGTGAATGAAAATGTTCAATATTACAGGATTAATTCAATCAAGTGGAATTATGCATGTGCAAATACATTTACACAACCGTAGACAATGAAACTAATCAACATTTGATGTTATTGGGTTGTCATTGTTGCCAACCTGATACAAAGTGTTATGTTTTCAAATAGCACTAGACGTCGACACTTTAGCATATGACTGCTGACATCAAAACGTCCCTAACATGAGGCACTACCTTCCGAAGTTTATGTGTGGCATAAAGGAATAGCTTTCTCAATTACTTATCTTTGGAAACATGCAATAGTTGTTATCTACAAATCGTTGTTTACTATTCTGAGCCGTTAATTGATTTTACACTTGGGTTGTCTTTCGAAAAGGAAGCGAGATCTGCTCCATGTTTAGGAACGTTTTGATGTCAGTAATCATATATTACATATGGACCTCTAATGCTATTTGAAAACATAACATTTTGCACCAGGTTGGCAACAAGGACAACCTAATAACCTCAAATGTTGAATAGTTAATTCTCTATGTTACTGTAAATGTACTTGCACAGGCATATTGCCACTTGATTGTATTATTCCTGTGATACTGAACATTTCCATTCACTTCCCATAGTGAGCCATTGGAGGAACTCGACATCTGAACATCCTATATCTCGGAAACGAAGCAGCATCGGACTCATGTTTACAGGAATATTTTTTACTTATTTGGATGTCCGCAATCACCTCGTCACTTTTGGCCATGCATTTATGTTACACCCTGTACATAGATATTAAATTCGCCGTTATGCATTAACTTAGGAACGGATTAATTCCATTAAGAATTCGGCCGAGGTAATTGACTGCCTATCTATTGTAGAAAACAGAATTAAAAATTTCATAACCATTCAAAAGTTACCGTACGGAGTAACGGATGGACGGACGTAGGCTACTAACAACAAAATTAAGTGTCACTACGTGGTCCTAATAAACGGAAAGGCGTAATTCTAAGGCCGGATTTATGTGCGCGGTTGCAGTATCGGCGTGGACAAATAAATCGCCACGATTTCTAACGACATTGAGTCAAATTAGTCTTTTTATTTATGTCAGTGCGGATCTCCAATGATTTCTGGTAGTTAACGATCCTCGAGAGTTGGATTCAATGGGTTTCAAAGCACTGACAACTATACGATACGACATACAAAGACGGGTGATACATGAACAGATATATACACTCACCAAGCTTTTAAAAGCCCGCCTTGCGGCTCGCGTGCACGCTAGATGGCAGACCTGTGATGGCACATTACAAGATGGCGATAATGTGGAAGAAGAATTTTTGCATGTTGGAATATGCGAAGTGTTCGGTGGTTACGAGCGTTCAGGGTGCATTCGTACTCAAATACGAAAAAGCTACGCCTGGTCGCAGGCCGATAGCCAGCCCAAAAATGTAGGGGGGGCCCGGCTGAAGTTAGGGGGGGCCCGATCCAACCATACTATAGTTTATCATCGTATTATAGTTCATTTGCAAGCCTTCCGTGAAAAGTTTAGGGGGCCAGCGAAAATTTAGGGGGGGCCCGACCCCCCTGGATACGGGCCTGGGTCAAGGAAATTTTAGTGTGCATTCAGCGTTCCAAGGAAATTATTCGACATTGATGCACAAAGAGCGGAAATGGTCAGAGATAATGAGGAATGGCTTTTTAATGTGGATTCAGCGTTCCGCGTTTGCTCTTGTCCTTTTATTAATACACGAAGTAATAAAAATATTTCAAGTTAAAATATTTTATTTTGTAGATCACAAACGGTCAAAGACATGAAGAAATGTCTTCTTCATATAGATTCAACGTTCCAACAATATAATTCAGTTCATCCATTATTAACGTAGCTTTAGAGACGAGACTAGACGGAAAACAAGGTTTTGTTGAAGTGTCATACATTTTGTAGAAGTGTCGTCTCGTTTCGATTCTCGAAGGATTCTTTCTCATCTCGTCTATTTTGTAAATTTATGTACAAATTTATGTCCTGAGTTTTCTTAATTTTATTTACAAGTTATCAGAATTCTTCCAAGTCACGAGAGGATCAAGAATTATGTGGTAAATGTGGATCTTATAAAATAGAGGATCTGCCCTTACAACAAAATCTTGAAGCCATACGTCACAGTTTCACCACTCCTACTCTGCTCACTCCGCCCAATAAGATCGCAATGTTTTCAGCCAACAATCATGGCGGAGACGAAAGTAGCCAATCAGACTTGGCGATGCTCGGTTGTTTCTTGGCTTCACTAATTTAATGGGATGAAGATACATATAAGCAGATCCTCTATTTTATAACATCCTTGGGTTAAACCATATTTAACAAATTAACAAGCTATATGGCCTATGGGACCCGGAGGTTCAATATCGCGTTCACTAAAGCTCTCCAATGACTTCTATCCTTAGCCAACTGGATCCAGTTTCTGCTTTGTATTCCTATTTCTTAATATTGTCCTCCCATCTGCGCCTTGGTCTTCCTAATGGTCGTTTTCCGATTGGTCTTCCAGCTAAGACTTTGAAAGTGTCCCTACTTTCTTTCATCCTGGTTACATGACCTGTCCAGCTGGGCCTCCTAGACTTGATGACGCTAACAATGTTTGGTAAACTGTATAAATTATGTAGTTTCTCGTTATGAAGTTTCAGCCATTCCCTATTTTTTTTTCTTCTTGGATCTGAATATTCGTTTCAGGATCTTGTTCTCAAATACTTTCAGTCTATGCTCTTCCCTCAGAGTAAGCGACCATGTTTCGCAAACATACAGAACAACAGGCATGATGATCGTTTTATATATTCAAATTCCTCGGCAGAATTCGCGACAAGAGATTTTTAACTGAATAATAACACGAATTCCCTGCTTTTAGTCGACATTTAATTTCTTCGTGATTATGGTTTTCGTCTATTAATATTGATCCTAACTATATGAAAGTATTCAATTTATCAAAAGTATTATTCGATATTTTAACGCATCCATAATTTTCCGTATTACAATACCAACGAACTTCCGTGCATTTAGTTTTCTCCGCATTTACTTCTAAATCCATGTCCCTGCAAGCATTTAACAAGGCTCTGTTTCTATTGTTCTCCTATCATCCCCTATTAAATTTACATCATCAGCACACGCCATAACCTAGTGAACTCTAGACCCTGGTTGCTAACTTTGATTTTCCTTATAGCGTATTCCAGAACAAAGTTGAATAATAATAGCGGCAACGCATCTCCTTCTTTCAGACCATTTTCGACGTGAAAGCTCGTGAACAAAAATTTTCCTATCCGGATTTTACTTTGGGGAACATACCTTAATTAATCTGATTATCTTTTTCGGTATTCCAAATTCTGTAAGAATTTTGTACAATGTTTCTCTCCTACCTGGGTCGTCAGCCTTTCTAAAATGAATAAATAGTTGATGTACCGGGGTATTGTATTCCCACTTCTTTTCGAGTATTTGGCAAATGGTAGGCTAAATATTTGGTCGATAGTTGATCGATTTCGAATAAATCCGCACTAATAATCTCCAATAATTTCATCTTCGTATGGTGTCAATTTTGCTAATAGAATGTTTGAGAGGATGTTATAGGACGTTGACAGAAGAGAAATGCCTCGATAATTATTACAGTCAGTTTTGTCACCTTTCTTGTGAATTGGAACAATGATTGATTCTTTCCACTCTTGTAGCAATTCTTCCTTGTTTCAGATAAGGAGAATGAGTTTGTGTATCTTGTTTCACAAGTGTTCGCCTCTATCTAAAATTAACTCAGCCAGAATTTCATCTACACCCGGAGATTTATATTTCTTTAATTTTTTAAATAGTGATTTCTACTTCTATTCGGTTAGGTTCTGGAATATACAGTTCTGCGGTGTGTATTTCCCTTTCCCCACACATTAGTTTTTGGCTGCGTGTTAAGCAATTCGTCAAAGAAATCTTTCTATCTATTTAAGATGTTATCTATATCAGTGAGAACTGTTCCATCAACTTTCTTTAATATATAAGCACGAAGTTGATAGATTTCCTTAAATTCGTTGATCCCCTTATGCATGTCCCAAATGCTTTTATTCTTAGTATTATCTTCAAGTTCCTTAATTTTAGCTTTCAAAACATCGCGTTTCTTTGTTCTAAAAGTTTTGGAAGTTTGTCTATGTCTTCAAACTTTTGTGTAGTTATTTCATTCGGATTTTGTAGCCAACGTAATTTTGCCTGTTTTCTCTTCTCCACTATAGTTGAATGCATTCCTGGTCGAACCATGCTTTGTTCCTAATTTTTCGTTTGTTGAAATTTTAATGCTATCTCTAATTTCAATCCAAGTATCCTCAATACTGGTGCACTCCGAATCTTCTAAAATCGAGAATCTATTCGAGACTTCAATCTGGTATTCCTCTCTTACTTGGCTCTCTTCTAATTTCTTTAAACTAAATCTCTCCGTTTAAGACATTGAATGTTTCCTTTATTCAACGATAATCTCTCCCTTATTATCACTGCTACCAGCAAGTGATCAGTATCACAATCAGCTAGTCTAAACGACCAAACATTAATATGCTAGATTGTCTTCTTCTATCTACTAAAACATGATCGATTTGATTGTGTTTTTTTACCTTTGGTGAGGTTCGAGTATATTTATGAACGTCGCAATGTGGGAATTTTATACTCTTTACGATTAGGTTTTTGGATGTTGCAAAGTTCACGAGTCTAACACCGTTCTCATTATTTTCCTTATAGAGACTTTCGTTCCCACTAATCGGTTTGGAAATATCTTCTCGTCCTACCTTCGCATTGAAATCCCTTAACAGAATTTTCATATGGTATAGTGGGAACGGGCATGTACATTTAAAACAATAATATCAAACCACAGACCCTTAAGAGGAATGAACGAAAGTATATCATTAACAAATTCAACCCGCTTAATTGCTGATATTTTTCGATTGTGAACGAAAAACCCTGTTCTTAATTGGTGATTTTTATTTCCTTCCCCGTAAAAGAATGTAAAATTTCCGGAATTCACAGATCCATTTCCTTCCCACCTAACTTCCTGATCTCCTACTAGGTTCATCCTGTATTTCCCTAACTCATTCGTTACGGATTTTAACGCGCCTGCCCTATAAATACTTATAATATTTGATGTTCCGAATCTCATGTCCATTTTCTTTTGCTGAGGTCGTGCCAAGCTATCAGTTCTGATCCGAGGCTTCTGTGAATGTTTCTAAACATTTTTTTTTTTTTTTTTTTTTTACAGGATGAGGTTATTAGCCTCACCCAAGTTAAACCATACTTATAACTGGAATATATTGTGAAATGACTAAAATGTTGATAAATACTCTTCAACGTGTTCGTACAATCACATTATCAATTTACACTTTGAACACTATGAATCATGTAGCGCTAGAGTAGTGTTTGAGATTTAAGACGTGAATGAACTAGTGTTTTCGTTCACGAGACCCGTGCACATTCTCGTTTCATCTCAATTTTTTAATAAAAAGATACTTCTCGTCTCGTTTTTGATATATATATATTTTGGTCTCACGGACAACATTAGTTCTTATCTACCTGTTAGAAGCGAATATGCGAGATTTATCACTTCACGCTTAAAGGAGTCATTGGAAGTGTGTTGTAGTTTCACACTATGAGGAAAACCAATGTGTTGAAAGGAATCTTCTACAATTAATTTCTACTGTAGTGCTAAAAGAATCTCAATAATTAAAATTACAAAAAATATAGCCGTATTTTATTGCGATTGAAACTAAATGAATTTCGAGATGATTAAAAGAATGTAACCTCTTGTTGTTCTGTAACCTGTTTGTTTGCTATGGTATCTCATCACGATTTTACTAGCTATGGAAACACCTTGCTGTTACCATAGCAAGCACAGATAATCTGGGTACGAAACGTACCAGAAGGAATCTGAGCGGTTTGAGAAACTTTTCCAACTAAGTTTGTTAATTTAATGCAGATGCCAATGTTCATTAGCAACGACCTTCTTTTTTTTTTCATTTTCATTTTCTTTCGTAAAAGGGAAAAAAATTAGGGGATTACCTTAGAAAGACGGAGAATTTGGTTTAAGTTCATAGGTCAACAATGAAAGTAGTTAAAAAGGTTTTATTGATCACAATATTTTAATTTTAAAAAATCGGTAACAAAAGAAAACACACAATCTTACTTAAAACGTATACAATGTATACAATGCAATCTTTCATTGTTACCTGGATACAGTTTGCTTATTTTGTTACAACAGCATGGAAGAAGCAGTAACTCTCCGAGCAACGTAAACTGAAAAGATATTTGCAGCTAATTTACCAAGCTGAACTGTGATGAAACCTTGAACGTTTCCAGTATCAGCTTTGTTCATATCCTCAGGGTTAGTTTCGAGAGATCAAAGAGAGGGAGAGAAAGAAGCTCTATTTCATTATTGCAACTCTAGTATGCTTCAAAATTACAGTAATAGCGTAATATCTATAGGAATGGTTAATATAACTTATTTCCATACTTATTTACCATACATCTTTACTTCAGCAAGATATATATATATATATATATATATATATATATATATATATATATATATATATATATATATATATATATACAAAACAAAGTATGGTATCAGACAATAACAACATATTGTGTTGTCTATGCCATAATATGTAGATTTACGTGTGTTTATATCGCTTCGAGTGCTTATAGTACAATCTGTGTCCTCTTACAGTTTCAAGAAATAAAGAAAGCGAAAGTTCTTGTGATTAAACACTAGATTAATGTACAATACTAAAATTGCCAGTTTGATATTACTCTATCGCATTATTCGAGCAGACATTTCTACCAACTTTTGACAGATTTCTTACATTTTCAGGTTAGGTTAGAATTTACAATCGTCTTACATCCATCGCAAACGCCCATTACTAATGTACGAATCGAAAATTCCCGCCGTCTATTTCTACCCAATTTAATTTCTTGTATTCTGTGTTTTCCGCTTCAGTAGCCTAAATAGTTACACATGCAATACTTTCACTACTGTTTAAAATTCATTTCAGTATGCTGTGCATTGACAAAAATTACTTATATTCACACTCTCATTTTTTCACGAAAAATGTTTCACATCGTATTTTGGCTATACATTTTAAATTTGGTAGAACCGTCTGCTCGAGTGAACCTCACTCTATCAATAGTCAAGAAACTTATTAAATACTTTCCAATAGAAAATCGGCGTAATAATAATAATAATAATAATAATAATAATAATAATAATAATCTTCATAGGTATTCTGCCCTTATTGGCAGGTCACTTGCCGCAGCTGAAAAGCTTCCATGCTCCACGGTCTTCCGCTAACCACTTCGTCTTCAAGTATGATCTTTCTCTGTTTATTATTGGGGGGCACAAAAACCGGTTTTTCGGTTTTCCGGGTTTTATAAAAACCGAAACCGGTTTTTGTAAATGTTCAAAGAAAGGGTTTTGGTTTTCTTCAAAACCGGTTCGGTTTTCACCGAAACCGGTTATCGGTTTTCTCCAAAACCGGTTCAGTTACGGTTTTCTTCAAAACCTGTTCCGGTTTTTTTAATTTGTTCTATTTCTGACCAGAATAGTGTTTCGTTGTTCTCCGGAAACGGAATCCGTTTCCGCAGAAGTAGTTTTATGTGTTTTCCAAAAGTTCTTACCGAAACCGGTTTCGATGAAAAAACGTACCGGTTTTTTTAGAAAACCGAAACCGGTTTCGGCGAAAAACCGAACCAGTTTTGGAGAAAACCAGAATGTCGGTTTATCCAGAAACCGGTTTGCGGCTTTTACAAAAACCGATCTTGCCCATCCCTTGTTTTTGTATCACCCATTAATTGTATTCTCCTTCTCCCCCTCCCTCTCTTTCTCGCCACCATACCCTCTAGGACGTCCCTCATGATATAATACCTTTTAAGGCAATGTCCCAACCAGTTTCTCTTCCTCTTCTTAATAATATCTAAAAGTACTATTTTCTCCTCCACTATTTCTAACACTCTCTCATTCGTTTTCTGCTCGACCCAAATAATTCTTTCCATTCTTTGTCACACCCACATTTCGAAGGCTTCCAGTCGATTTTCATCACATTTACGTAATGTCCACGTTTCCGCCCCATACAGTATAACACTCCACACGAAGTATTTATGAGTCTTTTCCTCAACTTTTTATTCAAGGTCCCACAAGACAGACTTTTCTTCCTCCTAAAGGCTTCCTTCCTATTCCTATCCTTGCTTTTATTTGACGTTCGTACTTCGTGTCATTACTAAGAATACTACCCAGATATCGAAAACTATTCACTTGTTCTATTTTCTCCCCTCCCACTTTTATATTTGACACAGACAACTTCGTTCCAATCACCATGGCTTTTGTCTTTCTAACATTTATTTTTATCCCATATTCTTCAAAGCTCTTCCTCATTTTTTTAAAACATTTTATTGATTTTCTTTTCAGATTCTGCAACAAGCGCCACATCTTTTGCAAATCTTATAGATCTAATCATTCTACCTCCTACCGAAATGCCATCATCATCATATAGGCACTTTTGTTTTACTATTTCTTCTGGATAGACATTAATTAGTGTTGGTGAGAGGCAGCATCTTTGTCGAACTCCCCTTCCAATTTCACTCTTCTCCGTCAGTTCTTCTCCTATCCTAACACTTACTTGTTGGTTCATGTATAAGTTTCTTATGAGTCTTCTATCTTTCCATTCCAACTCTATCTTCGTTAGATCTCCCAACAACAATTCCCAATTCACGAGATCAAAAGCCTTTTCTAGAATAATAAATACAAAATACACCTCTTTCTCTTTTTCTATAAATCTTTCACCGATTGCCCTTAATAATCCAATTGCATCTCTTGTGCCCTTACCTCTTCTGAACCCGAACTGCTCCTCCTCAACTTCTTAATTTGTTCTTCCATAATAATAATAATAATAATAAAATAATAATAATAACCTAATTTACTACTTGGACTTGGCTTGAAAGTAATAGTAAGCTGCGAAGAGATATCTTTGGCACGTCTTCAAATTATTATTCCCAGTGAATATGTAGCTCCCCAGGATTATTTAGGGAGGCACTGTGTCTGAGTGGTAGAGGACTCATGTTTTATGCGAAAGGTCCCTCGTTCGATTCCTGGCCACGTGGTTTTGTGCACGTGATCAATATCGTGCACGTGGTTCTCTCATTTTCACCGACATACCCAATTCACAAGTTATTTCATTATTACTAATTTCTAATAATTATCCGTCTCTTTCAGTCTAAAGGATACAATGTTGGAACATTAAATATTTTATTTCATTTCATTTCTCTTTGTTGGAATATTTCTGTACAAGCATGTATATACAGAGTAGCCTAAAAGTAGGTATACATCCCTGCTTTGATCAAGTATAACATTCTAGTTGATGAGTTTATTTGCTTCGGCTCTTCCGAGCTTAAGATGTAAGTAAAAAAAGACATTAAGAACAAATAATGAAGAAACTAAATCTACCTGATGGATAACAATAAGAAATGATATAAAATACAATGAGCTGATCACTACGATACTGTATACCTACTTTTGGGGCACCCTGTATATGCAGATAGTAAACATAAATAAATCTGGTAAACAAAACTTCTAGAGCCATTGGAAGAAACCATTCCCTAGGGAATTATTTCTATCCTTCGAAATTATTATTCAACATTTCTCGAGCTATAATCACACAATGAGCAGATTCATTAGAGAAACATTCCGTGAAGGAGTGTAAAACATCCTTGCTAACAAAGTTTACTTGTTCCTATAAGCGAATTTATTAATTATGTTCTTTGTTTTACGTTACTTTTAGATTTAGTCTGATATTTGTCTATTGATTACATTAAGAAACCTTCATGAGTATCATTTCTAATATTCAAGTTGTTTCTTTGGAGAAACCATTTAACCGTATTTTGTAACATTCAATAGTGATCCAACAAGAAAGAAATGTAGAGGCCTTATTAAACGCTTGCAGGGACATGAGTTTAGAAATAAATGCAGAGGAAACTAAATACATGGAAATTCACCGACATCGCAATACTGCAAATTATGGATGCGTTCAAATATCAAATAATACTTTCGAAAAAATGGATACTTCCAAAAGGTTAAAAGCATATGCACGAAGAAATTAAATGTAGACTGAAATGAGGGAATTCGTGTTATTATTGGTTTTTAAAATCTTTTGTCATCTCAAATTCTGTAGAGGAATTTGAAGCTTAAAATATATAAAACGATAATCATGTATGTTGCTTTATATGGCTGCGAAATATTGTCGCTTACTCTGAGTGAAGAGCGCTGATTAAAAGTATCTGAGAATAAAATCCTGATACGAATATTTGGACCCAAGAAGAACGGGAATGAAGATAGGTGGAAACTACAAAATGAGGAACTGTTAGGGCCGTCAAGTCTAGGAGCCTCAGATGGGGAGGTCTTGTAGCCAGAATGGATCAAAGTAGAATCGGAAGTAGTAGTAGCTTTCGAAGTTTTAACTGGAAATCCAATCGGAAAATGACCATTAGGAAGACCTAGGTTCAGATGGGAGAACAATATTAAGATGAACCTCGCAGAAATAGGAATACAAAGTAGAGATTGGATCCAGTTGACTAAGGACAGAAGTAAATGGAGAGCTTTTGTGAACGTGGCATTCAACCTCTGGGTTCCATAGGCCATAGAGTTAGTTCGTCAGTTAGTGATTCAATACTACAAACCAGAAATGGCACATTTAACAATTGGCATTTTACTAGCGGAATACAGGTAGAGCTGAAACCCAATGTTTGAACTCTGAATCTGTATTAAAAAATTGTTTCACTATCTTGCAATTTCGGTTCTAGTATCAAATTTCGAAACCAGGAATGGTAATACTTCCGGTTTAATTGCGGAAAAAAATGAAAATTGGAAGCTAACATTGAAATCATGAATGCGAATTATTTTTCGCTGACTATTACAACTTCTTCACAATAAGAATCCAATATTGCAAACCGGAAATTATAGATCTACCACTTCCGGTTTTAATTAGTGAGATAAAGACAGATATGAAACCTAATCTTGGAGCGAAGAATCTATAGCAATAAATTATTTCTTACTGTGTATGAACAATGCTGGTCTATAAGAATTAAATATCAAAACCGCAAAAGTTGGATGTACCACTTCCGGTTTTAATAGCGGGATAAAAGGTAGAGATTGGAGCTAATCTTGAAATACCGAATTTACATCAAGAACCGGTTTACCGATATCTATTGCCGTTTCTGTTCTTATTCTTGTCGACAGAGAGACGCAGAAAAACAGTTATTCTATACTTAAGCACAACATAATGTGAGAATATAAAATAAAAATAAACATAGAAAGCGTAGAGAAACCCATTAATTTGAACATTTAAAAAAAAGCTGTATTTGCCTTGCAGAAGCAAGAGCTAATTGATCTGTGAACCATATAATGGCCTCACTTAACTTTCGGTTTTCCATTTAACCTCGTAAAATTAATCCAAGTACCATAGAGGTAGAGTGAGCAAATAACAGTGGGAAGCTGTCAGTTACCCTTAACGTGACGAAGCACACACTACTGAATTGTTTCATTAAGTTTGAAACGCAGGAATACTCGTAACAAGTTTGTCGGTTTAGACCTAACAGCAGCTTGTCAGAGGATCGAAATAACGTTAAGCTGTACGACAACGTATCTCGAGCTAAGATCAATCTATTAGTAGCCCTCTAAACCTCTACACACGCCGATCTGCAGTTAATATGGTTTGTATGCATATGTTATTGAAGCACATGTGTGCATGCACATGGCACTAATTAATCACGTGTGTAAATCTCTCCACAATAGCCAACGATAAATTATTAACTGTGAAGTTTTAGTCTTGGGGCTAATAACCTGAGGAGAAATGCATATTGATCAGTAAATTGAAATAGCAGTAACTTCCTTTTACATATTATTTAATTTCAAACACAGTGGACCCATGGGGAAAGAACTGAATCCATTCCGTTACTGAAATTATTTTTCTCCATTGAAATCAATGTAAATACAATTAACTTGTTCTAGTCACAGAAATATGGTGTACATATTTTTAAAGAATTTTGGTTTGCCAGTACTTCTTTCTATACACATTATCCTCTCTATCTGTGTGTCTGCCCGTCCAGAAGACAAAAAGAACTCAAGAATTACTTAATGGACCATCATCAATTTTGACCAGGGTGTACAGCGTCAAAGGTTAGGTAACGAGTTTGCTGATATCCAAACCGGAAGTGGTAGAATTTTTTTTTAAAAAAATCCGGTTATAACATTGATCCCTATAGAAGAAATTAGATAACAGGTAAGGAGAACCAGTTTCTTTCAATTGATTGAAGTTCGTTTATGCTTCTTCTTAACTTTCTACTAAAACCGGAAGTTATAGAAACTCACTACAATTTCCGGCTTTAATATATAAAAATTATGAGAGATATAGCAATAAGTAGCCAGGTACATATATAGGAGTTAGTTTTAGGAGGGGGTCAAAGCATTTGGAGTGATCTAAATTCAACATGAGGATAAATTATATTAAAATTTGTAAAATCACCACTAAAATTAGACCAAATTTACACAAAATTCGAGATTGCGGGAGGGAGGAGTCCAGCCTCCCAGGAATCACCCTCTGTAGACGTCCCTGGCGACAACCGTTTTTTTGGGGGGGGGGGAATTGATCTAGCGATCCAGAAATAGGTACCATTTCCTCTGCTAACAATCTATTCAAACCATAAGTAGCAGTAATACGTTACTTCCTGTTTTAACATTAATCGCTATATAGAGCTCCTTCGTGACTAGCGGTTAGCATACGCGCCTTTGGCGTGGTAGACAGAGATTCGATTCCCAGTGGGAGCTCATGTGGTATGGATTCTATGTTAATCAGTAGGTTCCGTCTCATGTAACCTCGCTGCTGAAAGGGACGTTAAACTCAAAATCAACTCAATTAATCGCTATAGTGTAAAAACGCTAATACATAGCGAGAGGCTATTTTCTGCAATTAAGAATATACTTGATCTTCACTATAATCTCTCTACTAATACTGGTAAAAGTGGAAATATACTACCATTTCTAGTTTCAATATCTGAAAATATCATGCAACACAAAGTAATCTCCTTCAATTGACATACATGTTTACACTGCTGCGTGTTTAAGTTTGTGTGTTCCTGAAGAAAGGGTTTAACTTTAAATGAGTAGAGGACGAAGAAAGAATAATAAGGCTAGATTCAACGGGTATTTTTCTGCACTCGAAAAGGCGATAAGTAATTGTAAAATACTTCCACTAATATTTTCAGAAAAAAATATAGAATTAGATTGTTTTTATAAAAAGAAGAGAAATGTATGATCAGATTTTTGTACTACATCAATCATTTCCCTGTTAAACAAGTATAGTTTTATTGAGAAGTTTTTAAATGTATGTTGAGTTAGGATAATTTTTTTTGGGGGGGGGATCCGGACAGCAGTGGGTGTGCCGCTGTTGGGAAGTTATTCTATTCAACTGAAATAAATGTATATTAAAATAAGATTTTGAGTTGGACAGGTTCGGTGTAATATTAAGCAAGCGAATAGCCCTAGGAAGTTAAAACTAGAGATGGGCAAAACCAGTTTTTATAAAAACCGGAAACTGGTTCCTAGAAAAAACCGAAACTGGAAAACCGACATTTCGGTTTTCTCTAAAAACCGGTTTGGTTTTTCACCGAAACCGGTTTCGGTTTTCTCCAAAACCAGTTCGGTTTTTCACCGAAACTGGTTTCGGTTTTCTACAAAACTGGTTCGGTTTTCACCGAAACTGGTTTCGATGAAAACTTTTGGAAAACACATAAAACTGTTTCTGTGGGAACGGATTCGGTTTCCGGAGAACAACGAAACACTATTCTGGTCAGAAATAGAACAAATTTTGAAAACAACGGAACCGGTTTTCAAGAAAACCGAAACCAAATCCGGTGAAAAACCGAACCGGTTTTGTAGAAAACCGATAACCGGTTTCGGTGAAAACCGAAATCGGTTTTGGAGAAAACCGAAAAACCGGTTTTTGTGCCCACCACTAGTTAAAACATGGTTGCCGACAAACTAAAATTTTAAAAAAGCTGAAAACAGGATAAAAACGAATGTTTTACGATTCAGGTCCTTATCTTCACTACAGCGAAATTAAACTACCGCTAATTTTAGAGTTTTTCTGTAATATCTTCAAAACAAATACAAATATTCAAAAAGCAGAAACGTAGTGAACTAGACAATATAATTTTGCATATAATACCGTTACCACAGCAGCTCATCTCTCTGCTTTCGATTTGGAACTGTAGATAGATTTAGCATTGCTTGCGGGTTCTCTAAATAGCGGTATACCAAAAATCAGATAGGTGAATTGTGGTAAAGGTATCACATGCAAAATCGTCTTGTCTAGTTCACTACGTTTCTGCTTTTCGAGTATTTTTATTTGTTTTGTAGGGATTACAGAAAAACTCTAAAATTAGCGGTCGTTTAATTACGTTGTAGTGAAGACCCTTAATTGTGTTTTGCAGGATCTTCTTTCTTTTTTCTTTAGTTTAAAAAACCTGTAATAAATATGAATGGTAATCTGATTTTATATGAGGTTGTTAAAAGTACCTTGTTCTTGTTACTGCAATACATTCTATCTTCATTTTAGATTTGTATTCTAAACAAAGGCGCTTATGTCTTAATAAGTAATGAGCTTAGAGATTTATTTTAAAGCGCTTTGCTCTGAAATTAATTGCCAGATACGGTATTGCCAAGTCGACAATTTTCTTGTCATATATATAATATCTACTTTTGAGGGAACCTTAAGTATGTATGTTTTCCATTTTAATTTGTCTTTGCACTAGTTTTATTCTATATTATAGGATTCATCATAACGGAAAAGATATGTTTACAATTGCCATGTTGAAAACTATTTTTGAAAACTATAATTGTCGTAGAACAAACAAGTTGTGTAAGTTTTCTTGCCTTATTATCTGTGGATAAGGATCCAAATGTTGCGGATACGGGTACGAATGTGGGTAGAGATATGATATTTAAGGGTCTTCACTACAACGAAATTAAACCAGCGCTAATTTTAGAGTTTTTTCTGTAATATCTTCAAAACAAATAAAAATATTCAAAAAGCGGAAACGTAGTGAACTAGACAATACGATTTTGCATGTGATGCCATTGCCACAATTCACCTATCTGCTTTTGGTATGACGCTATTTACAGAATCAGCAAAAAATGCTACATCTATCTACAGTTGCAAATCAAAAGCCGATAGATGAGTTGTGATAATGGTATCACATGAAAAATCGTATTGCCTAGTTCACTACGTTTCTGCTTTTCGAATATTCTTATTTGTTTTGAAGATAATATAGAAAAATCTCTAAAATTAGCGGTAGTTTAATTTCGCTGTAGTGAAGACCCTTAATTACCGCTCCGACCTCTATCAATAGACACTTGACCACGCTACATTTCCGCTTGTTAGTTGGTTGTGAGAGTTATAGAGGAGTTAATTATAAGTGGGTGATAAATATGCTGTGATAAATACGTACAACGAAACCTGTTGTTTGAGTAGGATAAGTTGTTGTTTGATAAGCAGGTGTCTCTGAGATTAAATCTGATTTAGTAGCTGGATTGAATAATAGTCCATAGGATAACTAAAGTAACATTGTGCTTGTATTTGCTCAGACTAGTTTTTGATAGAATTGTAGAAATCTAATAGAGATATAGTGGATGAAAATATCAAGCGTATAACATGAGGAAAAGTCTCCTATTTTTAGGAGTACAAAATAATAATAATAATAATAATAATAATAATAATAATAATAATAATAATAATAATAATAATAATGTTTAAATCATTTCAAAGCTTGTACACTTATCATTTTTTGTACACAATCTTCATTTCACTCGAAGAATTTTTGTAGGCTCTGGCATTTTTTAAATACCCATGCCATACCAGCTTGCCACTCTGTGTTTAAGGAAACTTTGAATCTCATCTTTTATTTCATCGTCCTTGCTGAAAGCATTCCGGACATTCGCTACTGTCTTGTCGGAAATTGACGGTTTCCTGCTCCTTTTGTCATTGTAAATTTCAGTAGGACCAGTTGCAACTACCTACTACACTTGTGAACGTTTCTGGAATCCCTTTTGCGTTCATAAACCGAATAACTGCGCGATCTTCGCACTTGGCGGTAGTGCCAAGCGGGATTTCGATTACAAACGGTTGCCAAAACTGAGCGCGCCAGCAAGGTGTGCACAGGCTTGTTTGGGAGTAAGGACACAACAATGTTTTCCAACAGCCGCACAAATAGTTTCCCTGTGTCCCCAGGGCTTTGGAGATCTTACTTTTAGGATAACCCTCGTTTGTATTTTCTTCTATGATATTTAGTGGTTACTTAATTCTAAGTACCTTATTTTTGTGTGTTATTAGATATCGTCGATCCAATGCGAAAACCGCGAATGTGCTAAATTAGACTTTGAGCTATAAGAATTTTAATATTCAACTTACCCCCGAAAAATCAGTATATATAGACTTAGGTACATGCTTTAGGAATTGACCATAACTTCTAATATACTCATATTTCATAAATGGGATTTTGGTATTGGAATCTGTGTGCACCAAGTAACATAAAATTCCACTTAGGTGAAAATAGCAAAATTTGCACATTCGTGCTTTTGGCATTGGACCGACGATATCCTACGTTACCACTTCCTCGGTACTATTACTGTTCACTTACGTATAAGTTTAGAACCCAAAGTTCTTCTATTAGATTGGAAATATTTTATCATTTCCTGGCCATAAGGAAATATACTAAGAATTGAAAACCAGCTAAGTTCTTATTGAGATATTCTACAAAATCCAATTTCATTTTTCAGGAAATTAAGAATTTATCTTGAAGAAAACATACCGTACTGCGAATGAATATTAAAAAAGAAGTCTGTTCATGTTCCTTCTTATTCATTCGTCCACAAATATATATCAGTATAAACTTGGTGTATCAAAACTCAGGGGACATAAGCCAACTTCGTTATAAGTAGAGATACAGAAAATTAAATAAGAGAAAATTGGAAATATGTAGTTTTCAATCTAAAACAGTTGATTTTTTTTCAATCGCATAAGCCGTTTAGTTTCCAAATTGATGAAGTGTACTATGTTAAATGAAAAAGTTTTCAGTTCAGCAGGCTGTTCGAACTGTACATAAGAGCATGCAAAAATATACAGAAAAAGTACACATTAATATGTGAGAGAACCTAGAACCTCTAGGATCTGATTTCCAACAATGCTATATTTTTGGTGTGACGAGGGCTCAAGGGAGCAGCCTGCTGAACTGCAGAGATGGAGTAGGTAAATGTAAACCTGACCCATGATTCACTGATCCACCACCCACCGTGACCTATGACTCACAGTGGTCCATGATCCACCACCCACGAAAACCCATCGTCATCAACTCTAACCAATAATCCACGCTCTTTTCTTCACTGGCTAAAGAGTTTACACTTGTAATAAAACAAGGCTGTAAAATTATCACTAATTGGAGTTTGAAATTCCATCAATCACCGATCTGTTACAACCGGTGCGTCTGACTTTTACGATATAAAATGGTAAAGTGTTTGTCATGGACCAAATTATGATGAATTTCAATTTAATTATCGTATATAATTACTTCCTTGTTGAATTGCAGATACTTTTCAATGGAAAGTAAGACAAAATTTCAAAGTCGCAAATCAAGGTAGTAGGCCAACGTAAAGGAAAAATAATAGTTTAAAATTCGTCTGTGTCTCGAAAACAAAGTTTTTAAGTCCTACTGCTATTTTATTACAATTACAAATATCAGTATGCAAAACTTCCTGAAGTTCCTTTTTAACTTAAATATACTCATTTCAGGTAAGTAAATAGAAACGAATGAAAGAAGAAGAAAAATGGAGACCTTAAAAAAAAGTAGACAAATCAATCTCTGCAGTTCAACAGTGTTAAGAAGATGCTGAGTACAATGCACTGAGCAAACTGGGTCGGTGGGTCGGTGGGTCAGAGTAGGTCATAACAGTTGGTGGGTCGCAGTGGGTCCCGTTCTGTTGACCCGCTCCATCTCTGTTGAACTGGCGAAATAGCTTTTTCATTTAACGTAGAAAGTCATACCAGAATAGGGCCCAAATGCTGATACGATTTAAAAAATCCAATATTTTAGATTGAAAACCACATATTTCCAATAGCTTTCCTCTTGCTTCACTTTTTCGTGTCTCTACTTATAACGAAGTTGACCTATGTGCCCGGATTTTTTATACATCTGACACCATATATTTAATTTTGCTATTTCTTTTGATTTTATTATCACCTGCAGATAACTGAATAAAACAAATTGAATATCCATTTCATCGGCTCACACTACACAACGTGCCGTTTACTGGTTAACATTCGTATTGAACAAACGTGTCTGTTTCTGAAATATCAATGTGCTTACATACATAAATTCTGGATTCAAAATACATAGGAAAGTATAAAATTTTGGGTGGATGCGTTGAATGGCATGGCCTATAGACGTGCGCAATCTTGTTCAAAAAAACTAGCCACCCACCTTTCTTTAAATATATATATATCATACATAAGGCAATTTAGTATTTTAATTTGAACTAACAACCAACAACAGTCAAAGTACATAGATTCATGTTTCTTTTCATGTATTCCGGCTTTTGGTAGAAATATAGGGACATTAAGGAGAGGTGAATGTACACGAATTTCTGTACAAAGTCGTACATAAATTGAAACAAACGGACACATACTGAAAACTCACTTTTTCGGTATGCAGGGCTTTGAGATGTGTACATTCTGTGAAATCTTGAATTAAATTTAACGTCCAATGATTATTCACTGGGGCTAAGGGATATGGTGATAATGTCAATGAAAGAAATGGTGGAATAAGAAAAGTGGGAGAAAACAGGAAAACAAGACCTAAGAGGTTTTATTTTAAGAATACAAAAGTACAAAATTGCTTCTTACAATTGGGTAAGGACCAGAAGATTCTCACAGCAGAAGAGACCAACCGGCTTGGAATTAATTTTAGCACTGAACTACGTTAACAACTAGTTAAATGACATCATTGGTCAATCAACCGTTCACAGTGGAAGTTCACGTTTTCTGAACGGGTAGCCGCTTTGTTCAACACTATTTATTACATTTCTTGCCGAGATTTACGGCTTGTGTCTTCAAATTAGTGAACGCAAAAGAAAAATTTCCATCCAGTTCTTGCTTTCAACTTTACACTAAGATTCAGAAACAAGAATTTATAACACCAAAGTGCTATTAGCGTATATAATGAAAAAGAAAATTGTCCAAAGAGAAAACGTTTATCAATCTATAGGTCTCGACCTGTACAAAAATACATACTTGAGGGTGAATGCTCATAATATATTGGCCTCGAGATATTCGATAAAAAGTTTGTTAAAATAGAAATTGATACTATACAAAAACCTATTAAGATAGGGTGTTCAGATTTAGAAAATCAAAAAAAAAACGGGACGTTCGGCAAACTAGCGTAATTTGACAGTCCACCTAGATAGAATCAGTGTAATTTGACAGTCCACCTGGGTACCGTCAGCGTAATTTGACAGTCAACCTAGATAAAAATCAGCGTAATTTAAGTCCACCAGGGTACAATCAGCGTAATTTAACAGTTCACATAGGTGATCATTCGAAAAAGAATCGACAAAGGGGATAGAGCTATTCCTACTAGAGATAAACATTTTCTTCTCCAGAATTATATTATATTTTATATATATATATATATATATATATATATATATATATATATATATATATATATATATATATATATATATACTTATTTTTTAAATTTCACATTGTAATATTTCGCTGATTTGGTTCAATTATCCAGTTTTATATATATCCGGATTGCAAATGAAAAAATGAAATGAAATCTTGTTTTACGTCCCACGATTATGCCGGCTAAGTTAAAGGAGACAATGATTATGAGAAATGAACGAAATGGTCGAATGAAGAAAGTGTGAGGAAACGGGAGAACCCCGAGAAAACCCATGCACATGATGTTTGTCCACCACAAAGTTCACTTGGCGGAAGGAACCCCACGCACCAGAGGTGAACGCTCTACTGAGCCACAGCGGTCCCCACACCCGGATTGCGTCCAGTAGTCACTAGTCCGCATAATTAAACTTTCATAGTATTAAATTGTGTATGCATAACGAAGAAAAAACACATATACTGCCTGTAGTAAACTTCCAATATACAAAAGGTGCTCCAATACACTTATAAATTATTCACAAAAAATCAATGAAATCACTGTTATACATCTTCTGCTTCTTCTTACATCTTATCGAGAACAGTTAATTAATGTGCTTTTATCTATGTGGAACCACAACTTCCTCTCTAACGTTAGGAAGAAAGATTTTAAGCGCACTTCGGCATGATCCATATCTTTTCCTTCGGAAAATTTATGCCACAGAATTTAATTTATTTCTTGTGCGTTCAATACGTAACTAATTTATGAAAGGTAAATGTGAAAAGACGTCTTGTTCATTTTGCCGGTGTAATTAAATAGAGGACCAAAAGAAATATTTAATAGCAGTCGCTCGGTAGTCTGATATCTTTGAACTTCAGGTAGGAAGGAATATTGATCAGGGATTGTGGAAGTTGAAGCTGTTAGGAGACGTAACCTCAGAATAATGAAAGAAAGAATTCCGTTCAGACAGCCAACCTTTCTTCCGATCACAAAATAAATAAAACAGAATATATAAACTACTTTAACCGCACTTGATATACGCAATAAATCACGATATAGATGACAGTTTATTAATTTATATTTATACAGGGTGTGAGCTAGAAGTCACTATATCCGTAATATAGGGTGGTCCAAGAAAATGTTCAAATACTGTTGCAAGCCGAAATTAGACTGAGGATGATTTATTTCTAATTAGAAACAAGAATTTTAGGAATAATTTTAAAAAATGGATCAAACGATTGCGATCTTGCCCAGGCCGGTAGCCAGGCCAAAAATGTACGGGGAGCCCCGCTGAAGTTAGGGGGGGGGGCGATCCAAAAATATTATAGATCATCACCATATTATAGTTCATTTGCAAGCCTACCGTGAAAATTTTAGGGGGGCCCGGCCCCCTAGACCCCCTGGATACGGGCCTGATCGTGCCCAATAATTAGATTTTGGATTAGGGGCCACAGAATTTTTGAACGGCCCCTAAATCGAGTTTTTGTATTTTCCACGGAATAAGCACATCACACTGAGTTAAGTGATAGTTTGGTTTTGACTACACTATGTGTAGTTCTCCAGATATAAGGCATACAAGAAAAGTTTTGCCTGAAATATATTGGATCTTTTGATCCAGGAGTAAAATACATTCATGAATATCTTTGTTAGATCATCCATTATTTAAGTAGATAATGAAATTAACAAATTGTAAAGCGATATCTGATGTGAAGTGATACCTATATCTCAAGAAACTGTAACGATGAAACGTAAGCTAACAGAATTCAAGTGAGTAAGACGGTACAATTTCAAACAGTTCAGAGATATATTTTTATTTTTCTTGAACAAACAAAATGTAATCACATGATATTTTTTGATAAACACAAATATCCGAACTCATGTATTGTGTTACACAAGTATGGATAAAAAAAACTTGCTATACTATTCGTAAACACAAATTTTAAATTGGCAAAGAAATATTTAGATATGTACTAAAAGCAGGTACAATTCTAAACACTGGTAGGTACAATTTCGATCACATACATTTCCCACAAATAAACTGTTTTCTACGTTGTGCACCTACATATACTTCGTGATGCCACACGTTGCAAGACTGGCATCACAGTGTAATGGCCCAGCTGACAGAAGCCACATATATCCTCTTCGCGAAAATTTTGTTGAGACTTGAAGCTTCTTGGTTCCTGATGTAAGCCAGTTAACGACAGAGGTTTCTTAGTCTGTACATCAACAATATAACATTAATCTTTGCTTGTAAGATAAAGCGCGTTAAGAATTTGTAGGGAGTTTCGCAGAGGTTTACGTGTAGGATAGTATTTCTTAGGCGTATTGGGGACCATAGCACTTTTTGAAGATTCTAAGGGATTTGGTGTTGCTGGAAGAACGATAAACCTACCTTGTTCCTGTGCATAAAATATGTTCCTCGAGAACAAATGTTATTAGTTTCAAGGTTGCTATTCGACTGGTTGTTTCTTGAGGAAGATGATACGAAGAGGAGAAAAGGAGCATTTTCCCCTTCAAAACAATGGAAAGACAGTAGTTGCGAAACCCTTTGTGACTGAACCAACAGACGCTGCCTCATTTCAAGCTCCACAGAAACAAGAAGAGAAGATTAAACCTGATTTTCGACAGAGTTTCGTTGGGATGGTAATGTTGCAACTTGGTTGCTCTTCTGTGGTAGTATGCTTTCAGAGGCTTGACCAAGTTCTAACGGTTGGAAAATATGCCTACAATTGTGTGGCAATCCAAATTAAATCCTTGCAGAATTTGAAAACACTGAAGTTTCTGTGGCTTGTATGATTGCCTAATATAAGCAAAACCGTGCCAGAAGTCTTGTATGTGCAAAACATATTCTAACCATCTAAGTAAAAGCTTTTCGTTGATATAGGCCGACTCATTCAGCTCTACAATTGTGCAGAGAGGCAGACCACCGTTGAACTCCGTGCTCATTTTAACACCTTTGCAGATTATCATCAGTGGAATGTAAGAGCCAGAAGCATTTGAAGCCACCAACGACCGTCACGTTTCCCCCCTTCTTAACGTTGGTTAAAGGCTCGACCTCGCGCTTCTATTTTTGACTTCCTATTTTCATGCACATATTATTTAGAGATATCCCTGCCTTGTCAACGTTGTTTGTGCATTGAGGCTTGTCAAGTATGTCAAAACCTTTCATTACACGTTTCAAAATTCTAAAGTAGTTTCTTGTTGTTCATTCATACTCTCAGTTTTAGCTCTCGATAGTCCTTCTGGTTTCCTCAGACTTATGTTTGAATATCTATTCATAAAGGTTTTAAACCAATCACCACCAGCTATCTTCGTTTCTGGATTTCATGAGTGTCGAATTTCACAGGCCACTGTTGCATCAAAAGCAGCATATATCACTTGCAAGGGTATAAGATATATTTCTCTATTTTCACAATACATCAACCTGTCTACCAAACCCTTGTTCATGTCTTCTAACAGTACTGTAAGATATCCAATTTTGTTCATCATACGTGGGATGAGTACAACCCGCTTTTCCTTTTTGTTGCTTACGTGATCTTGGAGAGAGCCCAGAGGAATTTGATACAACACAGATGCTCGTCTCAACAACAATCTCCTGATATTACGAACTGCATTCCTGTTGTTATATTAGTAGGATCCCACAAGACATGCTTCTTCTTTCCACTTCTCCATCATGGTATCTGTAACTAACCAACAGAAGAATTATGTGCAGTGAGAATAGTCACTCACAACCGTTCTATATATACTTTCATTGTAGTGTTCAGTTTAGTTCCTCACTGTTGTTTAAAATGGTACATTTTATTATATTTTAACAACGAAACAGTTACAAACCTAGCTCATAAACGGCATTTGCTGTATTGTGCTTATGTCCATCAAATACTATGTACCGTATTACAATAAACTTACAAATAATATATTAAATTCTAGATAACGACATAATCTCAAAATATGAGCGACATTTTCTATAGCTGATATACAGCACATACCTTTGCTTAAAGAATAATTTGTGCACGGGCTCAACGGTGACGTGCAGTTTCTCACGGTGCTCATTATCGAGCAATTTCACACGGTCCTGTTTATCGGATTAATCATTCTGCAGGTGTCGTACACTTTCACACGATCCACCTGTCAGTCTCTTTATTCATCCTGAAAACCTTTCACTATAGGAGGAGGAAGGACACAGAACAAGTATCAACTGAGTAAGAGCAGAAAAAGAGTAAACTCAAGTTAAAATAAATACGAACTAGAAGAGAAGAGCTTAGGAAATATTTCACAGAAACAATAATGAAAATAACCGGAAATTAAAATAAATAAGAACAACACAGAACAAAAGATATGCAAACAAAAGTTATAGTAAAGAAGGAGAGAAAATAATAACATAAACAATATGAGATTGAAGTAAATAAGAAAAATAATAACAAAACCTATTGCAATTTCAAATAGATGAAAACATAAAAGAATAGCAAAATAAATAAGCATAGAAAAGAAATAATCAAAAATTGTAATCATTAGGAATAGAAGACAGAACAATCACAAATTAAAATAAATAAATAATATAATAAGCAGCACATCAGAGAATTCAGTCAAGAAGTTCAAAATCAAAGAAAGATGTGGTCGCTCCAGAGCATAGTAAAACGTGATTTGTGAAACACAAAATATTAGCTCCATACTCCAAGGCAGTTTGAAGAACAACCTTGCCATCTGGTTATTTTCCGAGCGAATAACAAATCATTAAGGTGGAATTTTCATACTTCTGTACATCGTCAATTCATTTTGTATAATTCCTAATTCATTATTCCAGCTTTTGGAGATGGGCAGGAGCGAGTTCGAGCCAGTTTTTTTAAAACTCGACTCGAAACAGAAATCTTTGAGCTCGACTCGAGAACTCGGCTCGAAAAATTTCCTCCAACTCGACCAGAATTAAGGTCGAGTTTCGAGTCGAGTTGAGTCAAACCCTATGTGTAGTTTCAAGTAGTCTCTTCAAGTATCCTACATAGACAATATAATTATTATCAATAAGTTAGTACAGCTACAACTTTATTACTATCACCTTCAGTCCCAGGCGTATATGAGTAAAGTTTACCTCGAAACCAAAACACACTTCACTCTGGGACCAGCCTTGATATGTAAAAAAAAAAAAAAAAAAAAAAAAAAGTCACAGGGCTGCCACCTGTTGAAATTTTTATGACCCAAGTCAAAATTTCTTTTCCCAGGGATCAAAGCTTTCAATTGAACCATTTAGTCAAATGAAAATTGTGAGTCTAGCAGACACACAGGTCCTAGAAGACAACCAATATGTGTGAGGAAAATAGATACACGTGATCCACCTGTAAAACATTACTGTGAATCAAATAGATACACATGGGACTGATTATTATTATTATTATTATTATTATTATTATTATTATTATTATAACAACACAGCGTATAAACATGAAATACAGCAGGTTAATATCTGAGTATCAAAAACTAGTTGACTACTGACCTCGGTAGTCGGAAAGTCTAAGAGGCAAGGACATCGTTCACGAGGTTCTCGGTTTAAGTTCCGGAGTCACCTGAGCCGAACTGAACCGAGCTGATGGCTCACCCCAACCGAACCGATGGACTCGTTCGGCACAATTGAGCCGAGTCGATGATTTATCCTAACCGAGCCGACTCGAGTTGTTCGCTCAGTTGAACCGAGCAGAGCCGGTTGATATCACTACCCGCGTTGGGCTTCTGCTTGGGCTCAAAAATTCGACCGTGCAGATCTCAGCATTGATCGTAAGAACTACTGTATATACTTATATTGGTGCTCACGACATTTGAGGCTGTCTCGTTATAAAAATCTATTGTCATCTCGTTATCGCGACGAGACGAGATGCGAGCAGTGTCCCCTCTCGTAAGCAACACTAAAAGTATTCGACAGTACTGCTTCTAATCTTATGGTTTCTTTTTCCAGTCTAATCAATTCATGATTTCAAAACGAGTTAAAACGAGCTGAGCGAGCGAACTATTTATCAAACTCGACTCGAGAGAATTACCTGTGACTGGAAACTCGATTTGAATTCGAGTCGAGTTTTTAGCTCGACTCGTGCCTATCCTTAAGCTCAAGCTTTTCAAGCATTTTTTAAAAGTTCATGCCATTTTCTAGCTTCTTCAGGACTAATTGCAATTTGTGATCATGATGTATGTAAGTTGATTTTCCATGCTTCTCCGGATTACAATTTAAGCCCTGTCTCGCAAAAGCATAAAAACTAGACGTCGCAACTATTTTAAGTACACTCGGATGCTTCAAGATACGTGGTATACTCTTAGAAATGCTGCAGTTTAATTTAATGTGCCAATCCTTCACTGGAGTGTGTCTTTGACTATTGCAGTTCTACATTTCTCTGAATGTTTGGAATGTTCACACATTGTTCAATGAAATGATCGTTTAACTCTTCGATTTTCTGGCCAGACGGACAGTCCTCCATGACGTTGAGCCAAGCTTCATCGATCCTGCTCGATGATATTAATGTTAACGCACTACACATAGGAACATGATGACGTACATCTTCATTGTTGAGGTATTCTTCGACAAGACCTAAAAAACTTTCATCAGATGCTCTGGTTAAAATGATAATGGCAGCCAGAAACCTGTAAGTTAGGAAACACCACATGCTATGCATTGATTGCAGCAAGCTCAAAATCAACTTTCAGTACTCGACATAAATTCTAGCCAGACTATATTTTAAGAAATGTAAACAGTTCCTTGTATGTTCGCTCTATTTTACCTGGCATCGATGCATACGAAACTGGTATAGCCAATGTCATAATATGTGGGTCCTACATCTGCATGTATGGTGTACAATTGGGAAAAATACTTGAAGCTAGTATTAGTTCAATTGTTCGTATTAATTTTAATTTGTGTTTGCTTCTTTTCTGTTCTTACTTAGTTGATATTTGTTCTGTCCTCACACCCCCTACAGTGAAAGCGGTTTTAGGATGAATCACATGATTGACAGGTGGACCGTGTGAAAATGCACGACACCTGCAGAATGATTAATCCGATAAGAAAAACAGTGCGAAATTGCTCGATAATGAGCATCGTGTGAAACTGCACCGTGCGAAATTGCACGGAATCGGCTCAACAAACAGCTAAACACATAATCTTATCGGAAACACGCAAGCACATGATTAACTTATAACACCATATTCTTCAAAAAGTGTTGGTAACTATTGTTAACTTAAAAATTGTGACGAAAGATTACTGTGTTCAGAATTGTACCTGTTCGAAATTGTACGCCCCTAACCCGATATATGCAAAACAAGTGAGTTTCCGTTTCACATTTGGAACTACAGTACACTTCTCAACAATGTGAATTTTCTTACTGAAACCGGATGTAGTGGAACTGTAATTTCCGGTTGCAATAGGAGAATAAGATCAGAGATATTTACTCTTACTTGATTACACAAAACCGTTTCTCGCTATCTATTACCGGTTTTACTCTATAGGTATCAACATTAAAACCAGAAGTGGTTGATTTCTGCCACTTCCTGTTCAGTTACAGATTTAATAGAGAAGATGATAAGTATCCTTAGAACGCTGCTAAATCGATTCCAAAAATCCGCTTCTCGCCGTTTCTGATTGTTTTTGATATATGTAAATCAATACTGAAACCGGAAGCTGTGATGAATTTCTTTCACTTCCGGTTTTAGTAGAGGCTGTTTGGCTACGAGCATATAATTTGAAGTACTCACCAACTACCTCTATAAAAATTGTTGCGGCAGTACCTTAGGATTCTGAAACAAGGATATTTGGATAGGGCACATACTAATTCCTAACTGAAGTCTTGACCCGACTACGGTAGGTCCCATACTTCTGGAGCTATGGACCTTTAAAGTTCATTTTTTTTCATGTTTTCGGCAGCCTATAATTCCGAAAGGAAGCATTTATGCACCCAGATTGGACTATACTTTTGGTCTTATCTTGATGTCAGGAATCAACTCCCAGACATTCTCACTATTGTTTTGAAACACCCTGTATAATGCCTATTCTGTTCATTCTTCCATTATATGATCAGTTATAAAACTTAAGACTATTAGTGAAGACGACATCATTCATACTCAATCACCCAGAATTGTACTAATAATACATCTAGCAACACGCGTTCGTTGAGGAAAACAAGCTGATGAACTATAAAATTGAATTATAATTCGCAACTGAATAACGAAAAGCTTGTTAATCAAATGCTTGAATTGACAGAAAAGCATAGCTAGAAAAATTTTCAAAATCGGTTTGCAACTCAAATCAGAAAGAAAACTATCTCAATGTATTTCAGAATATACATCAAAGAAGGGCTAGGGATCTTGATTTCATGCTTTGCAGAGTTTCACTTGTTTCTTGTTTCTTTGCAATGTTTGTCTCTTGTGTTTGTTTGTATGCATGTAAGTCGATCAGTTTCAGGGATGCTCTGGAAGAACTGAAAGGGTTTTCATTGATTCAGTTTACAGAAAGTGATACGTCTCTCTTTCTCTTAAAAGTCTTAACTTTTATCTCCGTTTCACTTTGATGTGCTACCTGAGACAAGTTTTCTTCTTATTCACCCTTCCTCAGTAGTAGTATGAGAGAGACAGAGAAATATATAGAGAGATAGAGTCCATATACTTTCCCTTTGAAGTTTTTTTCACAAACGGTGGCTGTATTACAAAATTCTCTTTTCATATCTGTATGTTCGTCTGGATAATTTTCACGTTTTATGTGAGCTACCTCTGGAAGCAAACTATAGCGTACACAGTACTCCTATCCAGTCATAGGTATTTCATGCTCAGATAATTTTCAATATTGTATGTATATATAGTAGTGAAGTTCTAGCAAGTTCAACCGTAAAGTTTGTGAATACTTTTCTTTTTTATACGAGGTTTCAAAGACTCTACGAACCATAACAATTTAAATGTAAGTAAAACTCAAGAACGTTTCTTGAATATTCACCGGTTCCTCCTGCCATTTGTACCATATGGAGGTAGATTATTACTATTAGGAACGAGAAAGGAAATAGTATTGAACTTACAATATATTATCAGAGTGTTTATATATATATATATATATATATATATATATATATATATATATATATATATATATATATATAGATAGATAGATAGATAGATAGATATAGATATAGATAGATAGATAGATAGATAGATAGATAGATAGATAGATAGAGAGAGAGAGAGAGAGAGAGATAATGTGTGTGTGTGTGTGTGTGTCTATCTGTCATCAGAGTTTCGCAGAGAAAGAAATGGCCTGCGAAGGGGTTGAAAATGAATGCATACAAGAGGAGGGTAAATATTCAGTACGACGGATGTTAGTGATGTTCGATTGGTCTTTATCTTCCTTTTAGCAGTAAGGCTATAAGAGGCGTGGAAGTACAACTTAAGAGAGGTTCGAATTATATGAGCTGCCGTAGGGAATGAATCGGAATCACTGAGATGAATAGTGACACTCCAAATGCAGTTCATGTCCAACTTTTGCCCCCATCGCCGTCAGAGGATGGATAAAAAATAACGTTAGAAATAACCACATTAGTATCGAATCCATACCGGTAGCTTTTGGGATCGCTAAGCTGTTTTGTGACAATCTCATGACGTTTAAGCCCAAGTTTAGGTAAAAAGGGATATGTCAGCTGGTTCGGAATTGAACAGGAGCGTGGGTTCAATCACTGCATTTCAAGAGCTATAGCAGGAAACATAGTAGCGGTACGACTGAAATAGCGTGCGGAGATCGAATTTCTCATAGCAGAATGTGTACCTCACTGACATACATCGGAGAATGACGATAGTTTGTGGGGAGGACCGTATGAATACCAATATGGTACAAGGTTGAGCTGTTCGCACTCGTACAGAAAACTCAACGGCAGCGAACTTCCGTTGGTTGACAAATAACGAAGTGAAAGGCCACGCATTGGAACAGATGAACCACATTACAATAATTTTGTCAAACTAATTTGAGATAACCGGTACATCATACCGGCAGAGCTTGTTATGAAATGTGGTATTCTTTCTTATTTCATATATACACACAAAAGGAGACTTTCTTATTTCATATATATATATAAAATTCCATCTCACAGTTTGGAACTCTTAAAAGTAACAGTATTGCAACCCACCGCTCCCCCCGAGAAGTCCTTGCTGAATCCGCCCCTGCTTCTTTCAAACTTTCTGTCCAAAATAAGCCTAATAAAACTACTCTTACACTAGTTCATCGCTCAAATCTTTTCGCTCGAAAGGGAAAAATGGTTTGACAGAAGCAACTCAAAAATCCCTTTTCAGTTCGATTTTGATCTCGTAACATTTTCGTTTGAAGAATTATAATTTCTTGTTAATGCAATTTATGACATCTTTAATTAACTTTCATCCGTTTATAATTTGAAGATGAAAAGAGACGCATGATGAATGGAGGTAAACAACCATTAAACATTTGATGAATGAAGATAGTGGAAGCAAATGGGAGAAAATGCCCTGAGAAGGTCTATGAAGACGATGATATCCACCAGAAATGCCATATATGATGCCATATCTCCCTATTAACAAGATTGAGCATCTGATTCTGTATTAAATCACATTACAATGCGAAAGGAAGTATAGTTTTTTTTTCTAGTGTCTGCATACCTAATTGAGAAACTTACATGGGAAATATTTCTTGAATGTGTTGCAAAATTATAGTCGGAGAAGCAATGTTAATGGAATTCTTGAAGTACCTCTCCTTCAATATGTTATGTGTGACCGCTTCTCTCTCAAATTACGTATTACTTTGGTATTTAAGGACTCGGAACTTTACCAATTAGCTAACAAGCTCGCTCTTACTACACTGTCGAAAGATCAATAATAGAGCTTATACTCAAAGTTGCTGGTTCAGAATCGATTTAGTTATCATTTCTGAGATTCCGGAGAACATTGTTTGTAAACATTGTAGAAATTTGTTTTCGATGGACGAAACATATTTCCTAACTAATTTATATTATTCGCAAAACAACGTTACAACAATTAATTTTTTTTTAATTCCTTAAATTTCTTGAACTAATAATTACTATTTTGAACAATGGCAATAAAAGACGAAACTAAGGAAATTGAAACATCATAAACAGGGATTGCATTCTGGATTGATTGAAGGTACGTTTGATGTTAAGTGAGAAGAAGTGATTTATTTCTAAATTTTAATCAACCTGAGTTAAAATTAGAGATAAAAATAGAACCTAGGGGCCGCGGTGGCTCAGTGGTAGAGCGTTCACCTCTGGTGCATGGGGTCACAGGTTCAAACCCTGCTCCTGCCAAGTGAACTTTGTGGTGGACAAACACCGTGTGCGTGGGTTTTCTCGGGGTTCTCCTGTTTCCTCCCACTTTCTTCATTCCACCATTTCATTCATTTCTCATAATCACCGTCTCCTTTAGCCTAACCGGCATAACCGTGGGACGTAAAACTCAAAGATTTCAAAAATAGAACCTATAAAAGAAATGAAATTTCTTGTTTTACGTCCAACTATTATGAATGCCATTTCGACTAAAGGAGACAATTAATAAAAGTAAATGCCTTTATTTGAAAAAAGGGAAAAAGAAATATTTTAGTTTAACGTCTTACGATTATGCCTTTTACCTGGTAGTCTAAGGAAAATGATGATTAGAGCAAGTGAATAATGATGTAAGAATTGGTGGAATGAGAAAGTGGGAGAAAATGGGAGTATCCCGAGTAAACCCACGGACACGATGTTGTTCACCACAAAATTACTTGGCCGGGGATCGAATCAGAGGCCCCACGCAACAGAGGTGGGCGCTCTACCACTGAGCCACCGCGTCGCCCTGATTTTATTTGAGTTTAGTATCCCTTTCAGCAGTTTTGCGATGTGGACCCACAGTTTAACGAGGGGTCTGAACCACATAAGCTCCTTCCGGAAATCGAACCTGGATCTAATACACTAATGGTAGGTACGCTAACCGCTTAGCCACGAGAGAGCTCTGAAAGTAAACGCTTATTGAATAATTAGTGGAATATGAATGTGGGAGGAAATAGGAGCCTTGAGAAGACCCTTGGGCATGATGTTGTCCACCACAAACTCGCGTGGCCACGGATTGAACCAGGGAACCCACGCACCACAGGTGATCGCTGTACAACTGAGACACCGTCACCCCAAACACCTTGGTAGAATTGTGTTCTATTATAATTGGTTATTTTATTTATTGTCCTTTGCCACAACTATTGATTCTTAGATTAAGTTATAGAACCGTATTATTTTAATTATACAAATGATTTCCTATCTAATAAATATCATCAAAACATTCGCACAATATGTATAACCAAGGTAAAGCTAATTCTTGGGATGATGTCTACTCTCCCTTCCTCCACTTTCCAAGTAATTCCGCTAGAATCATATCAGGCTGGAAGCAACTTTCAATAATTTCAAGATCACTTTTAAGATGTATATCGATTTTGGATTTCCGACAAAACTCATGGGAATAATTATTATAGCCACCCTCAAACAAGCGAAGACAAATGACTGTAACTTACTGTTTTTAAGCAGAGACTATCGACAATAGTTAATGCAAGAATAAAGAAAGAAATATAGATTTATCAAGGGCATTAGCACCCTTTATGTTTAATGCAAGAATTAAGAAAGAAATATAGATTTATCAAGGGCATTAGCATTCTTTATGTTTAATGCAAGAATTAAGAAAGAAATATAGATTTATCAAGGGCATTAGCACTCTTTATGTTTGATTATGAAACGTGTTACATTAAAACACTTTTAACTCCATTTTTGAAAGTTCCTTTTCTAAAAGTTCATTGCACTTTGTTTTTAAAAGAATATACTTAAGCATATCCACTATTGCTTGCTTGTCTTACTTAATATTCACTATAATCAACCTTGTGTGTGATGTATATGATAAAATACGTTTATTTAAGCTCGTACTTATAACTTGTAAGACCAAGTTATACAGAAAGAGTTAAATTGATTTTGAGTTTAACATCCATTTCAGCAGTAAGGCTGTATGAGTAGGAATGCGTTCGAGACGAGTCGAGACAGAATTTTTCTGACAAAATTCGAGTAGAGACACAGCTCTTCCAATAGAGAAATATACATTTTCGAGACGAGACAGCCTTAAAACTTGTCTCGTGCGCATCCCTATGTATGAGATGGGACCTACTGATTAACGTGGAATCCGCACCACATGAACTCCCGCTGGGAATCGAACCCAGGTCTCCCACGCCAAGTTACATGGAAAGAAATAAGAATTAACAACCATATTGACAACATCACCAATAAGAAAGGAAATATATCGGATGCATGTTTAAAGCTACTATTCTGGCATTTTTCTCGCGGAACAGGAACAACTTCCACAAATTTTCAGTCAGGATGTCTGGCTACTGAACTAAAACTTGAAACTTTCCAATTGCGAAGCAAGCACCAACCATTAGGTCACTCCCTGTTAATTTTTAGTACGACTTTCCCCTTTCCCCTTCCTTACTGCTTGCGAAACATGAGAAAAATTTTGGATGAGATCTGTCCTAAAATACATACATTTAACCTACGATAAAAAAGAAAAAAATGTATTACACACGGTTTACATCAATTAGTTTAATATTATATATATATATATATATATATATATATATATATATATATATATATATATATAGTGTTAAGTTACGAAGTTTTTGGGAGATCCCGTGGATGCAGCCCTGTAGTACATGATTAGATTTGGTACCGCAGATCTATACAGAGGAAATTGCATTTTCCCTCCGCTCTCTCTATATATTTTAATGCGGAGATTCTTAACCTGGAGGTTGGAATCCCAAGAAAGGTCGCCAGTGGAACATGCGAGGGTCGTGAAGGAAGGTGTAGAAGACAAATGTAATTAATTAGTAACAGAGGAAAAGAAAATTTTAAAAGTTAATTTTTAATTTCCAATCTTGATAGCTGTATTTTTTACCTTCATTGTTATTGCCAAATATAGCAAACAATATTAACATTTTATACAAATAAAGAATCATTTAAGAAACAATTGTAATAAAACAAAAATGAGAAACTCTGTATTAAAATACTAATACAATAAAAACTACATATTGAAATATAATTCAAAATGGAGGCTAACGTGAAACCTCGTGTGATTTCATTAGACTTCACAAACAATAAGTAGCTATTATAATAATTAAAAAAAAAACTTATTACAAGATGAGAATTATTTACAGGGCTCGAAGGCACGAGAATGTGATAAAAGGGTGGTCGTGATATGAAATAAGTTGAGTAAACGTGTCTTAATATGTTCTATGCTAGTTTCATGTAGGCCTTAGTATGTTTCAGTATAGCAACATTACCAGTTTGAAATTGCATGTGTTGCAAAGCTGTTTTTGATCTTGTTCCGAAGTACATAAAAAATACTGTTTCCATAGTAAGGCAAAATGTAATTTTCAAGTAATTATATTCATATTGCCTGGACGATCCAATTAATCTTCTGAGGCGTATGAAGGTGTCCGAGTGGATGGACTAATTAGAAAGTACGCCAGTGAAATCAGTTAGGCATGCTCAAGATCGTTAAATGAACCAAAGTTAAGGAAGATTCGCGCATCAACAAGCAACAGTGTACTAAAATTCATCTTCACCCAAATATTCTCTCTTTTTTTAAATATTAGCAACACACTTCTTGCACTCTTTCAAATCACAAAATAAACGAGCAAAAGTGGTCTTCGATCAATATTTTTCCATACAAACCTCTGATATTAATATTAAAACAGAAATGGCTATATTATGGGTATTCCTTAGTTAGATCCACTTTATTCCACATATTTAAATATTATGAAACAATTGGAGAGTTCCGTTAACTAAAATGTAATGCACTTTGTCGCAGAAAGCCAAAAATAGTCATGTATGAGTTTTCGTATACTGATCATACACCACCCAATTAATGCACCATCGAATCGCTCTTATCGCAGTATATAATTATGACAGTGGTTTCCAACCTGGGGATGCGACGAGCAAGCAAGAGGGCGCAAGCTACTGACAGGAATAAAGTGTGGGCTAATGAGTAAAGCACCAGTTGTAAGGGCCATTTACAAATTAGCTTTAGCAATGTTCACAGACACTGTATGTTCGACTGACGTTTTATCTTCCTTATTCGATTGTTACTATTATTATTGAATGGTTGAGAATTGAATGCTGCAATTGAAATCGTAGAAGGGGTCAGACCAAAACATGTGTGACTAACGTTTGGGAAGGATGGGGAAAGGGGATGGAAAATACAGGGTGGCCCAAAAGTAGGTATACACCCGTGCATTGATCAAGTATAACATTCTAGTTTATGGGTTTATTTGCTTCGGATCTTGTAAGTTTAAGATGTAAGTAAAAACACATAAAGAACAAATAATAATGAAACCAAGTCTGGCTGATGGATAACAATAAGAAATGATATGAAATGCAATTAGCTGATCAGTACGGTACTGTATACCTACTTTTGGGCCACCCTGTATGCAGGATATACAAAGGAGATTCCAGGAAACAAGGCTGAGAGTGTAACAGTTATATTACCTAAAATGTTTTAAGAAGATTAAGTCATACACATTACATTATTGTTTTATTAAAAAATTGTTAGTCATTTATTAACTGTAAAATATTTAATCATCTTGAAATAAGTACATGTAAAATATTTTATTATTTCTTCCTTCATTACCTCCTGTCAAATATGTTTGTGGTGGATAACATTGTGCCCGTGGGTTTTCTCGGAGTACTTCCGTTTCCTTCCACGTTCTCATTCCACCAATTCTTCCATCATCATTCACTTGGATAAATCATTTATCTCTCTTAGCCTAAAGGACACAATTGTAAGACGTTAATTTGAAAGGTTTCATTTTTCTTCCTACATTATCTTATTTCATACTTTCCAGTTGGGATACTCGGCCGAAAAGACTTAAAAACTGTTTCAGGTCAACCATTCTGAGTAACGATTTTTCTCATTCCTAACAGCCAAATGCCGCAATGGTACCTAAATAACTGTCCCAGGCCATTTCCTTCCTTACCCACTGCTTTCTTCCTTCCCTACTTCCCTGGATAGTGTGATCGTGGAGGGACATCATCTCTCAAGAATGAAAAAGATGTCGAAAGCCCAAAAATATAATCCCCAATTATATAATACTGTAACTGAAGATACTTCTCGAAGGAAATGTCTACTTTTCTTCTTGAAACAAGTACACGTGTATTGAAGAGCGCTGGTTCAGAGCTCAAAAGTAGTTATGCATAGATTAAATTATTGAAAGAGCTGTGTGCACGAGTGTGTGTTGATTTCGTCTCGCCTCATTTCTGTGACTTATTTGTATAACTTCTAAACTTTTCCAACTGACAGCATAGCTTTTTTTTTTTCTAAAATGACAAGTGAGTCTTGTTTGACATTGTGACTACGGTAGGTTTCCATCTGCACGGATGCAATAATGAAAACGGAAATGATAGAGATACCATTTCTAGTTATAATAAGGAGGTAAGACCAAAGATGGAACTTGTACTAGCGATGTTGAATCCATATACAAAGTAAAAGAAATATAATTTTAATGGAAATACCTTAAAAAATAAGTACAACTTATCAGATTAATATGACAGTGGTTCATCTTTTGTCCTCGGAACAGTTCTGAAGCAATGTGAAATTGAGTCATATGGGCCGTGAATGGTAGCAAGTGGAATATCATTGCACCCTTCCGCGTGCAGAATATGCACTCAGTTCCGTGACAGGTGACGGAGGCGGAAATTTACACCGGATTCGTGTCTCCAAGATAACAACACATGTTTAATTAGATTGAGGTCGGGAAATGAGACGGACCAGACGAGATTTTCAACTATATTTCGATGTTTATTAAACTACAGTGTAAAAGCACCTAATCTGTGAACAGAAACATTATCTTCCTGAAATATGGAGTAATTGCCAGATGACGCACATAGTCTCCTAAAACGATGACATAATCACGGTCAGTGACGCAGCCGATAAGGATCAGCACAGGACCCACTAAAAACCATATTGTTATGGTTCACCACAGCATTACAGAGCAACAACCGTGTTTCACGGGTAGGCTGAGATACTGCGGATCTAACACTTCTTTAGGCACCTGACACATAAACATGGACTATGGTTTGAAATAAGGTGAAGGATGACTCTTTCGACCACATTACACCTATCCAGTCATCTCCAGTCCATACTACATGTTCGCTGAACCACTGGTGTCGTGTTAAAGCGTTATTGTCTCTTATTAGCGATTTTGCACGTATAACTTGGCTCCATGTATGCATGTCATGTAATTTACAGCGAACTGTGATTGTCGACACAGGCTTTGGAAGGTGGTGAAAGGTAATGTTTAAGTTCCTCCTTAATTTACACCAAAATCACAGGCGGTTCCCAGTGAGTTCTTAATTGCTCGGCGGGATCTCTCACAGAGGTTTTACTTCCTAATACTGTTTCTCTTTGCCGATATGAGATCGTCATCACCCTTGATACGTTCCTCTCGACATACTCAACATACTTGCTACTTTCGTCATGGTCGCACCACAACATCGAGCGCCAAAACCATACTTGCCCTCTTTGTACACTAGAGACTCCATTTTACACAATGACCACATGTTCAGTTCACTGTACATTGTCGTCATACTGCTCCTCACTTACTAAGGATGATACCATACCGGGACCAAGTACCTGAGAAAACCTATATATCGTCTGAAAGCTCTTGCCATGAGAAGTACGAAACCGTTTTCGAATCCCGCAAACTGACCTTATATGTGTCCAGTTTGTTGGTGTTTGTGACCCTATGTATGGTATATTCGACATAAATAAAAATGAATATTACGATGAATCACACATAAGCCCCTGAGCCCATCATGTTCCTGTTTGGCTCACTGCTAGAATGTGACTCGATTAAGGGTCTGATAATATCACTTTGCACCCAAACATACCGATTTCGTCAGTGTTGCCAACGAATTGTAAATACAACGTGACAGATGGTTTCTGTACCACTCGATGTATATCTATGAAAATGCGACATAAACATCATTCGTCACTAGAGAAAATATACTTGGGACATATTCTCTTAAAAAGACCCCAGTTTATCAGTGTTGCCAACCAAGTATATAAATAAGAAATTGTAAAACAAGTTCCGTACGATGAGACATTTATACACCAAGCTTTGCAGAAACATCACACGAACTATAAGCAAGAAGATGTTGAGTGTGGCCGTCTCCCAACCATTCTAGGTTGTCAGTGTTGCCAACAAGTGTAAACATCACAATGTTGAAAATGGCGTGACTGCCATTGAAAGAATATATGACAAATGTGACAGAAGTAGCATTGGACAATGGAAAACATAGTGTATGTCACCGTCTCCCAAGCACCCCAGTGTGGCAGTGTTACCAACCAATGGAAACATTCAAGATTTTCGCATGAAGTCTACCGCATTGACAAACATATAATACCTGACAACATGGGTGCTTTTCGGTTCACTAACATACTACAAACCTAGTATGGGCCACAGTCTAATTATATCCGCTACACTGAGGTGCTTGGGAGATGGGGACACTCTGCATTGTTCAATGCTGCTTCTATCACTTTTGTCATATATTCGTTCAATGACATTCACACCATTTTCAACATTGTGATGTTTACACTTGATGGGAACACTGACAACCTAGAATGGTTGGGAGACCGCCACATTCAACATCTTTTTTGCTATAGTTCGTGTGATATTTCTGCAAAGCTTGGTGTATAAACGTCTCATTGTACGGAACCTGGCTTACATTTTTTTATTTTATGCTTGGTTGGCAACACTGACAAACTGGGATCCTTGGGAGGGAATATGTCTGAAATATATTTTCTCTAGTGACGAATAATGTTTATGCCGCGTTTTCATGGATATAAATCGAGTGGCACAGAAACCATCTGCCACGTTGTATTTTAAATTCGTTGGCAACACTGACGAAATGGGTACGTTTGGGTGCAAAGTGATATTATCAAACCCTTACCCGAGTCACGTTCTAGCAGTGAGTCAAACAGGAGCATGATGGTCTCAGGGGCTTATGTGTGAGGCATTGAAACATTCATTTTTATTTCTGTCGAATATAACATAGGGTCACAAACACCAACAAACTGGCCCCATATAGGGTCAGTTTGCGGGTTTGCCCGTGATTTGAAAGCGGTTTCGTACTTCCCATGGCAAGAGCTTTCAGACGATGTATAGGTTTTCCCCAGGTACTTGGTCCCGGAATGGAATCATCCCTAGTTTGTATAACGTTTTGTCCTAACGTATTAGCACGAACAGCCCAGCGCTGCGGTCGCTGCTTGATGGTTTTCAACTCAGGCAGTGACGTGTTTCCAACTTTAGGAATTTTCATTAAATTATTTAAATATTTGTAGCTATTTCATATGTTTTTTTACTTTATGTTTATTGTAAGTAATACTCGGAAATCTGAATCCATACATGTTATGGTCTATTATGGTCCTTTTATACGCAGCAACTGAATTGCGTCACCAAGTTGCGCCAAAAGTATGAACGCAAATATAATCCAAGCAACAACCGACACCTTTTTTTTTTTCTGGTTTTTACCTTTCAATACCCACCTATTTCCTCCACATTGTGACGAGATTGCCAGAACACATGAAATATATATAAATATATAGCACCTAATTTACTAGGCTATATTAAATGTAAATGAAATGAAATCTTCCAGTTTAAACTCCCACAATTATGCCCTTTAGAATAAGGGAGACAATGATTAAGACAAGTGAATGATAATGAAAGAATTGGTGAAATGAAAATGTTGATGGAAACGATGTATCCCGAGAAAATCTACGGAACACGATGTTGTAAACCACCAACTTACTTGGTAGGGGTCGAACCAGGAATCCCACACACACCAGAGGTAAGCACTCTACCACCGAGCCCTCATGCCCTACTAGGCTATATTAGATGAGTAATTACACCGGGAATCTAAGCCGGCCTCCTGCACAGGCAGCGAAGCACATCTAACCACTTAGCTATGAGGAATCCCATTGATGTCTCTTGGTTGTGTCAACAACATATTTTACTCTTTTACTTCTTTCCTTAGTGGTTGAATAATAATAATAATAAATATAGATCCGAAAATGCTTTATTTGGCAAAAATAGGGAGACTGGAAATCAGATGATTATATATATATATATATATATATATATATATATATATATATATATATATATATATATAATTAATATACAAAGAACAAAAAACATAATAGTATCTTATGCGTTCATCACAGGGATGATACCGCATTGTAATATACATAGCATATAAGATTAGTCTATAGTTGTTTTAAGACAGTCGAGAACTCCGGTATAGGATGTAAAATAAAGTAAATTTTAGCGATAAACAATTGTGCATTTTTCGTCTCTGAGTAGTAATTCGACTAAGTTTATTTTATTTTATTCATTTTATCGCAAACGATGCACTGACAACCTTGTGCGGTGGCGATCACTGCAGTGTCCGTGTGCGAAAGCTTCCATTTAGGACAATGCTTCTTCATGAGTGGTGGAAACAGAGTTGCTCAAGACGATTGCACTTGACCAGACGGTGGCAGCAACTGTTTTGGTGGAAACAACTGCTGTTGCTCGATATGAAAGCTCCAATTTAAAGCATGTTTCACAAGCAGTGGCGCAACTCAGTGGCTGCATATGAAAGGGGACTCAGACGTTAAAAACAAATGATAGTCTGTTCAACTTCCAGTAGCTGGATTGTGCACTTATGGATGTACTAGAAATCAATGCAGGTCGAATTGCCCTTCTTCCTCAATCAGATAATTTACTCGTATCAGATATAAAACTGTTACCTTGTATTTTTTAAATTATAGGTTTCAATAAGGACAAACGAGAAAAAGTCTAAAGGAAAGAGTAGAAGTGACTTTCTGATAACCGTTGAACCCAATCGAATAAAATTTAAGAACAGAGTGATAAGCCAAGAAGAAATGGCAGAAGAAGTAAACAAGAGACCTGGTGACGCGCCTGAAGATAACAGTTCCAAGAAACTCAAGACACTGCACACTTCAAATTCACGTGTGAATTCTTTCGGCAAAACAGAACCTAAGAATATGGATTGTCCAGTGGAAAATTGTTCTTTTTCGGGCAAATCTCTAGCACTTATAGCCCACATAGAGTCACACCACAGTTCAGAATCAACGCGCAAAAATCCGAAGGAAAGTAAAATACCTAACGCTATCTCTTGGGATGTGCATTTGAAACAAGATCTTACAGGCGAATTCTTTTCCATTTGTGATGTTCCATCCTGGGGGAAATTTTTCCTTCGTGAATTCCGAGAAAATACTATCGAAGGGAAAACTTCACGATGCTACGTCCAGTCTGTAGGTACTCTCAAGAAAGCGGAATGTTTTCAGTTTGAATTGGCACTGCGAGATAATGATGACGATGTTACATCTGTCATTGGCAACGTTAAGCATATTAACGTTCCTCTCAATGAGATGAATACCTTCCTCAAATGGAGATATCCAAACGATAAAGCTGCGGAAGAGTTGGCACGCAACAAGCTTACTGTTACAATTCGCAAGAAGGATAACAAGACAGGTGCCCGTCTTGTATTTCAACATTAATCTGGACTTTCATTCCTTGTTCTGATTCTGAAATACGGGTTTCATTTCTTACTTGACATGGAAAGGAAATTGATTCACTGGAACTTTCAACTTATCAGTCACATTGTTTGTCGCAGTCAAATAATACATACATCGAAGGGAAAAATTAGAAGTGGTTTTATACCGAAGTTACGTCTTCAAATGTAGAAATAGTTTTCTTGAATTACTGCAAATTGCGATAATCTACGATTCTAATTTGATTTATACCAAAAATACTAAGAATTATTGCAACAAAAATATATTTGTAATAAAAGTTCAAATTTCTAATTATGTGCATTCTTAAATTTCTAATTTTTATGATTTAGATTTAAAGTTATTAGTTTTGGAACACGACTTTGAACAAATATTATGATTGAATGACGTACGTTGCAGATCATTCCAATGTCATGATTTTTCTAATTGCTGCGAGGGTTGCACTGAAAGTTTCAGGAATTTAGTATTGGAACATTTGCAATATATTTGTGAAGTACTATATGTGTTTATCGTACAGATAGGCTCTCAGCCAACATGATTGTTTTTTTGTTCTACAGGAAGTTTGAAGTGAGAAAGTCAGTGGACAAAATGAGTTTTACCAGAAAGCATTTTCAGGCAATAATTATTTGACTTTTAACAAGGTTTAGCTTCACAACAACGTGTCAATCGAAAGAGAGCTACGTTTGGTGATGGAAGCTTACCACCACCTACAACGACTGTTTATTGTGGTTTCAGGAATTTCGGTTAGACCACGACAGCCTCACTGACGTAATTCGTGAAAGTCACCCAGTGACATCCATAGTGCATGAGAACATTGACAAGAGCGTGAGCTGATTGAGTGTGATCGACATCTGACATACAGTGAAATTCAGGCACATTTAGGTATTTGTATAAGCCAAATACAAACATTTTTTCATGATTATGTATGTGTGAAAAAGTTATATTTTCGTTGAATCCCGCGCAATTTAGCTCAAAAGCAACGACTCTCGTGTGATATGCTCAAATAGTTCAAAGCAAGAGTATCAAATTCTGTATGCAACATCGTCATACGTGATAAAACGTGGATCTATTCATATAAACCCGAAACTAAACGACAGTTTGCTGTTTGTGTGTTCTAAGATGAGTCAATACCAACAAAACCTGTTCGTTTACCCAATGTTAAGAAGCAAATGGTTGCTTCATTCTTCGGGAAATCTGGACATATCTCCATCATTCCCTTAAAGAATTACGGAACATTTAATGCTAAGTGGTATGTCAGTTGTTTGACAGAAGTACTCAATATACTTGAATACCATAACTTCAAATCTCGCATATTTTTCAAATCATGGCAATCCAAGCTTTTACCCAGCAGCTCAAACACTGGGATTTCTGAACAGTGAAAATGTTGAATCTACGTCTCAGTCTGCTTATTCACCTGACATACATAGCATCAAACATTTTTTTTTGTTTATTTGCAAGTATTGAAAATAAAACGTGTGGATTTCTAAGACCATAACTGCCTCAACAATTGTTTTACTAGAATAGACAAAACTGCCGTTAAGGGTGAATACTTTGAAAATCAAAAAAGGAAAGTATTTGTATTCTGGCTACCGTCTTTCAGTTAATTTTCGGAAACTTTTAGTGCAATGCTCATCCTAAGATTATGTGAACTAGTCAGCAGGATTGCTTACGTGACAGGAGTTGGATTGATATTATCTTGTCTCTCAAAAAGGTTGCGTGAAAGTTATGTCTTGCTTTGCTCATGAACAACCCTACTAACAAAATTTGTTTTTCTTCGAGAGTTACCATGTAGAGCATGGTTTCTGAACATGGGGGTCGCGACCCCTAGATAAACGGAAGAGATAAATGTAATTAGAATTTAGTACCGGAAAATATTTTTAAATATTATTTTGTATTTTGTTGTGATATGCATATTTTTATTTTTATACATACTGTTAACAACAACAACAAAAATCTACTAAACATTTTCAACAGGTGTAAAGTTGTTTAAGGTGGATCACTACCCGGAAGTCAATACACATTTTAGCTCATTCCCTTAACTACTGCGCAATGAAATTTTACATATTATAAATATTGTACTATAAGATAAAGCTATATTTCAGCTACAACACAAGACACTGATTCTTTTGGTTGTGTCTTCTGATATTGAAAAAGGTAACAAATAGAAGAAAATATTTGATTCGTTTTACAATGAGTACACAAGATGGCACTTGCTGTTAGATCTTACTAGAAGTGCTCAATTTTATGAAATGCTTATTTAAATGTGTAAAGTACTTTAAAAGTGACAATCTTATTACGAAACATATATATTGTTTTACCGTTTTTCGTGTTTTGTTTCACATTTTATTTAAATATTAATTTACATTTAAGAAAATAGATTTTGAGAAAAAACTTGCGCAGAACGCCATAATGCGTTGTTGCCAAATTTGTGTGTTTAATTCCTGGATCCTAGTGTTGCAATTCGAGAAGCGGAACTTACCTGTAAATTGCGGTAAGGGTCGAAAGCTAATTTCTCCAGTAACTATCCAAACATAATTACATGAATATTTCCTTTATTATCTGACATCAGTAAACACTCTACATTATCTGGCAATGCCGCAGTGTGTAAGCAGCATAGCACTGGAAACACCTAGTGATCCACCTTAAAAATTAATTTAAATGAAAGAGATACGATATGAAACTAATGAGAACTGCATATTGAAATACAGAAAAATACAAATGCAACAAAACCTGTATATTGAAATACAATTGAAGTTGAAAACACTAATCCGCAATAGCTGTGTTGCGCTTGTTGATAAATCAAAAATGGACAAATTATTCTGTCGGCAATAAAAGGGATTGCTTTTGTTTAGGATCCTTTGTTGTTCTTTGCAGAATTGTACACGTATGTGTGTGAACGAAGAGTTTCTATTCCAGCGAGCTGGCCACAGTGAAGGTAGATTTTTGGTGTGAGATTTTGTTTCCTGAATTTTAAATGTAAACAAATTGCTTTTAACAGTTTTTGGTGATACTGTACCAAATTCACAACAATATGAGATAACTCAAAGTGGCGACCTCTCGAAAATTAAAATATTCAATAACTATTTTAACAACTGTCCAAGCTTTTTAAAACCAAAATTAGAAATCACTTTATTTTTAAGCATATGGCCCAAAATTAAGGGATTTATGAGGTTTTAACATTTTCAAACGGCCTCTATTTTGAAACAGTATGACGGATCGGATTCGATGTTTGTAATATGAATGAACTGATCAAATTTGGTTTTATCCATTCACTTTTAGGGAAGTTATTGTATCCACTATATACAAGAAATAGATTCTACTATTATAGAAGTAGATGGATATCGTGAAATCTTCGCAAAAATATATTTAAAATCCCACACAAGCGTACTACAAACTAGAAATTATAAGAGAGTCGCTTACAAAAGATGTGATAAAATTGGGGTCGTGATTGGAATTAGGTTGAGAACCACAGATATAGAGTAACAAACAGATGGGCGGACGGACAAATTTTCCATTCTTTCAAGTCCAACCAGCGTAATTTTATTTTTTAAAAAAGCGTGAAAGACCATATAAACAATACTAATTAAATTTTAGAGGAAAAAAGTTAAAATACTGGAAAAACGTAAAGTCTGTCAATTCTACGTACTGAAGAAGAAATGTATTTTCTGGTCTTTTTTCTAATAAAATTGGTTGATTTCATTAGCAATCATTATTTGAAATCTTTCCCCTAAAAGCAGATCACAAATTCTCAGCGTAATTAAGGATTCCGAGGTTTGTGTCTTGAGAGTACCTGCACGTTCAAGCATCACACAGGAATTGATTAAGGGGTTACAAACACTGTTAAAAATATCTTTTTCTTTCGATCGTTAATTGAAACACAACGAAAGGGACAAGGATTGCGGATTAACTGTAAACACAAGCCTCCTCTGAGAACTCTAAGTGAAAACACCAAAGGGACATTACACCCAACCGTGTTGCTGTAGACCGAACTTAATGAAAGTGGAATTAGGTTCCTCTCATTCACGACTATTTGCATAACCGTCTGGGTTTTCCCGTAATAAAAACACACGAACATGAAATTAACTCGATTCCTTTCCTTCGTCCTATGACTTTTTCTGATGAAACAAAACCAAAAGACTTGTAAGAAACTGTAGATCTGTTGGTGTTTTTAGTAAAAGGATTCAGGTGCTCAAGAGATAATGAATTATCAACACGCCCCAGAAATTTCGCACATGCAAATTCCCAGACAAGGGATTTTAACGGATGTTGTTCAATGCAAAGCGTCATTCCACATGTACGTCATATTAAATGCTAATTTGTGGAGGGAACTAGAATCAATTTCCATGTCATTAACGCTGAACCCCCTCGTCCTTTAGTGGGAGATTATCAACATTTCGGAACTAGGATTAACTAAAGAGAAACTGCTTGAATATACACATCAGATTTACTTAGTTAACTGAATTATACAATATATGGTTTCTCCAGATTAGCATACGAGTTCCGTATTGGGAATTAAAGTTTTTACTTTCAATATTTATTTTACTTCACAAGTTTAGATTCATTTTAACTAAGAGAATAGTTAATCAGAGAGGTAAAGTCTTTAATGTTCCAAATTTCAAGAAACGGTACAAAAGAAATAAATCTACAATGTATACTCTATCCCTCAGGACGCCAAGATGACATAGACTTTCAGAATTATTAAGTTACTAGATCTCTCTATAAATAAAAATAAGGGGTGGGGCACGATGGCTCACTGGTAGAGCGCTTACTTCTGTTGCATGGGGCTCTAGTTCGATCTCCGGCCAAGTAAGTTTGTGGCTGACAACATCGTGTCCGTGGGTTTTCTCAGGGGTACTCTCATTCCACTAATTCTTTCATCATCATTCACTTGCCTTAATTATTGTCTCCCTTATCTTAAAAGGCGTAATCATGGGACGTTAAACTGGCAGATTTAAGTTCATTTGATTTCCATATCAAATAAAAATGAAACCGATCTTGGGAAAACAGCTGCAGCATTTGAAATGAACTTCTGAATATAATTAATACATATCTCTCAATGAGTTTTTATCATGTACCTGACTATTATACCTATTGTGTGGGGGCAGGCGGAACTTCAAAATTTACGCCAAATCTCACGAGTCCATGAAGTTGGAAAGATAAAATTAGGTATATAAATTTCTCATTATATATATGCACATGGTGTTTCAAAACAACACCGACAACGTTTGGGAGGTGATTCCTGACACCAAGATAAGATAAAAAGTATAGACCAACCTGGGTGCACAAGTGCTTCCTTTCGGAGTTATAGGCTGCCGAAAACATGAAAAAGCGAACTTTAAAGGTCCCTAGCTCCAAAACTAGGGGACTTACCGTAGTCGGGTCAAGACTTTACTTAGGAAATATTATGTACGCTATCCAAAAATACATGTTTTTGAATCCTAAGGTACTCATGCAACAATTTTTATAAAGGGAGTCTGGCTACGGGCAAGCAATTTGAAGTACCCACCAACTACCTCTATACAAATTGTTGCGGAAGTAACACAGGATTATGAAACTTGGGTATTTGGATAGGGCATATATTAGTTCCTAAGTGAAGTCTTGACCCGACTACGGTACGCCTCATAGTATTAAAGCTATGGACCTTTAAAGTTCATTTTTTCATGTTTTCGGCAGCCTATAACTCCGAAAGGAAGCATTTGTGCACCCAAGTTGGTCTATACTTTTTGTCTTATCTTGGTGTTAAGAATTACATCCCAAACGTGGTCGGTGTTGTTTTGAGACACCCTGTATATAAATAAAACTAACATTTCCCCACCGAGTGTTTTTGAAAATTACGCTTCTAAAGAGTGAATAAGGGATAATTTCTATATTGTTCCTAATTTAAAATCGATGTTGTCTGACTCATCATCTCGGGAACAATGGCTGAACTGCTTGGAGTGAATTTTCCAACATGATTAGCACTTGGGTCGAGCCGGGTTTTTTATCTTTCCTTAATATACGTATCCTAAGAGGCAAAAGGGAATTTAAAATGCATGCGAAAATAGAGTGTCTCATGTTACAAAGATTGGAACTTTGTATATGAAGTTCTTACCAAAAATAAGTGGGAATGCATACCAGCGGTTTAGAAAATTCCGCTTGTAAGGAGGAGGGAAGGGAAAGGACATTTTTATATTTTCTAATAACATACTTTTACGGTTCGAAGAACTGACATTTCACCTAGTATTAACTATTATGCACACTTTTCAAACCGTTCAGAAATCTTGCGAAAAAAAAAAAAGATACGTACGTATACGCATTTTCTGTTTTGGAAAATGAAATATTATCGAGCTTTACTCAATTTTGATAACATCTTAGTGTTCCAAGTGATTTTGCAAACTCTTTTACAAATATGTCGAACAGCCACTCATAAGTTGGGACTATATGTTATTAACAAGTTTTATATAAATATAGTAAGTAGCTAGGGAAAAATTAGGTAGTTTTTGGTAGCCATAGTTTATAGTCTTGCAAATATTACAGTTAGCTGACTTTAAGTGATTAGTCATAGAAATAGATGAGACGAGCGACTCGAAGAAAACTTTTTATACTAAAGAAGCTGTGTCTGACCGACTGATCAATGTCCAAGCTAAATTGTTAAAGCTAAAAACTTGAAATATGTGCAGTGCATATGATTTGTGATAATGAGTACTACGAAGGAAGAACTTTTGGAAATTCGACGTAGAAAGAGATTGCAATTATTATGACAACGTGCATATACCTTAGAATCGTTTTAGGATTAGAAATATAAAATTTGATATCTCATTTAAAATAACTAAACACACACACACACACACACATATTATATATATATATATATATATATATATATTAGCGATTTTAATATTTCACCTTCAAGATAAAACGAAAAAGAAGCTGCAATTCAAATTCAAATTGAAATTCAAAACGGAAAAGCGGGAATAGAAAGATGTCCGTATAACGGAATCCCTTAAGGCTTTAAAAGCATCAATGGAAATTTTAGTTGCACATTTAGACTATCATTAATATTTAAATAAGTTGCAAGTTTTAATGTGGTATCGATTTATTTAATTACTAGTAATGTATTTTATAGGTTGTCGTTTCTAATTAAATTATTACTTTTTAACTTGTATAGCATAGTTTTAGTGTTATGTTCATTCTTGTAAAACTGTTCAAATAAAAATGTATTTCTTTGACAAAAATCAGTCATATATATATATATATATATATATATATATATATATATATATATATATATATATATATATATATATATATATATATATACATTTTGAAATACCTTAAATTGAATTTTTAATGAGAAGTTATAAACTTTGGTGGTTGTTATATTATTTTGTTTTCGGCATAAGTAATACTATGTTTAAATGAAAAAAAAAGTAATGAAGAGCGTGCGAAAAATGAATACTGTAAATATCAAAAATTTGATATGACTACAAACTATTCAATGACGTATTTCCTCTCTAACCTTTTAGTAATTGATTCATCATCTTTAATTCTGTATATTTAAATATCAATGTGATTCTATTCATTTTTATTATTTGAGGTTAAATTTTAAAATGTTAATTTGTTTAGTATGCTTGTGCATATTATTATTGTAATGTTTGTAATTTGTGAATTCTACCAATAAAGTGAGAATGCTTGGGTCGAAAGATCCAAGATACTACGGCTCTATTGCAATGCCAGTGCAATCTGAAGACTTAGAAACTTGACATCGTAGTATTTGAGCTCTTCACTTAAAACAATTAAATACGTGTTTCAGCGGTTTTTAATACCAAACCTACACAGTAAACAATGGTTGTGTTAATTCAACTCAAATTTAAGTCAGGGCAGTGGTTCCAGCGAGACTACCACTATGCGGTGTTAACTCAACACAGACCCCGCGGTGTTAGCCTTTAATACAGGCGGTGTGTTACGTTTTTAACACACAACCGGTGTTGAGCGGTGTTTAATTCGGATCTGTGTTAGTACTTTCGGTGTTAATTCGACACCATTTCAGGGTCGGTAGTGTGGGGAAAAGTGTTGAGTGTTACTTGTAGTTGTGTTGCACCAACACGAAGAAAGTAACACAGTGTATAGTGTGTTAATTATTTTGTGTTAATATTACACCATGTAAAATATTAATATAACACAGTCCTTGTGTTATTTAAACATTACTTTCTTGTTATTTCAACACACAATCTGTGTCATAATTCAAGGTCAAAGCCGTATAAGTAACATTGTTTCGGTGTTAAATCAACACTCTGTGTTAAAATTCACTAGTGAGTCTAGTGCAGTGTAGAAGTGACACAGCAATACGGTATTATTTCTCGCTGTTGACATATGTCTTCAGAAACATTATGTAAACCAATTGAGAACAGATCGTGCGGTTTGCACGTTGAAATTAATTTGTTTAAGTATTGCTTTCTACTGTATTTGACTGTGGCTTCAGACATAACCCTTTATAATTAGATGGCCAGCATATTTGGCAATCACGCAGAAAATAACACCGAAGATTGTACACTTGTGTTAATTTAACACACAGGCTGTGTATCATTTCAACTACCGGCATTTGACACACAGCTCCAAAGGGAGAGTGAGTCTTTCTAACCATATGTTGGCGTTATATTTTAACACAATTGTGTTAACACGTAGGCATATCGTTGAAATGACACAACGATTTTTTTTCAGTGTAGAAGGTAGAAAAAGGGGTACGCGCGGTTCACTAAGATTCCCATAAGGGGTGATCGAAGTTCGTGCTAAAGTTTGAGTTCACAAGATACGAAGGAGAAACGTAATATATTGCCTGTAATAACACACGAAAACATTTAATATAAGTAAATAAATATTTAACAATGACGTGTTCTCTCTGTACTCTGGAAAACAACCTCATTTGTTGCAAAAAACAGTACATAGCACAGAAATGACCTGATTTTGGCGTTTCGTGGTATGCAAATGTTCTTGTAGTTTCAAGAATTAAGAATAAATGTGCTGTTTCAATATTAAAATACATACATATCATTTCCAAATAGTGAGGGGGAAATTATAATCAAGATATTTTGTTTTTGGATACACCCTTTTTTACGTCAATGCTCGAATCACGCTAAGTTGCCGATTCCGGTAATATTACTAAAGCCAAAAAAGCATGCGGAGTCTCGCCAGTGCTTAGATGAATGACCGATAAGGAAAGCAAGACGGTATCGGCAGTATGGCGTTTACTCAGCGTCGAGAAAACAACTGAACTGCTGTTTGAAAGATTGATTGATTTGTTAATGAGGACGGACTATTTGTCTCCGTTACAAAGCTTAATTCAAAGATAGATAGATGGATATGTTAATGGGAATGACACCTTCAAACCTATTTGTCTCCGTCACAAAGCTTCTTCGAAGATAGATAGATGGATATGTTAATGGGGACGACAGCCTCAAAGGTAGCTTTGTCCCTGTCATAAAGCTACCTCAAACATAGATATATTGATTGATATTTTAATGGGGATGCCAGCTTCAAAGATATTTGTCCCCGTCACAAGGTTATCTCAAAAATAGACATATACAGTAGATTGATTGATATGTTAATGGGAATGACACCTTCAAAGCTATTTGTCCCCGTCACAAAGCTACCTCAAAAATAGTTTTATTTATATGTTAATGGGAATGACAGCTTCAAAGATATTTGTTCTCGTCACGAATCTACCCCAAAGATAAATAGATTGATTTATGCGATAATAAGGATACCAGCTTCAAAGCTATTTGTCTCCATCACGAAACTACTTGAAAGATTGATTGATTAAAGGGTTAATGGAGACATAAGTTTTGAGGCTATTTGTTCACGTCATGAAGCTACCTCAAATATTGATTAATTGTGTTAATGAAGACACTAGCTCTGAGGTTATTTTTCCTCGTCACGAACCTAGCTGGGAGAAAAGGGGCAGTGAACACAGGTCGAGAAAAAGTAACAAAAGCGATTGGTGTTGCCCACACATTTCTCGACTAAACATTGGCGTATCTACCTAATCAGCGCTTGAAGACATCGTGTCAGAGGGTCTAGTTTTCATCTAGTCTCCTTTGTCACTATTTTAATAATAACTGCATCGAATAAGGCACTTTCTATTTTGTGGTAACTTGGCTATTTGTTTATTTATTTATTTATTATAAATCCGAACTCAGATTATTTTACAGTAGAATGGAACTTCAGTTAAGAGGCAATGACGTCCAATATAGAGAGCCAAAAATAACTCTAATGTGAACTAATATGAAGTACACGTAATCGAATTAAAATTGCCCAGTTTGAGCCAATAACAATTCATGGGCTACAACGCAAGAACATTTATCCTTCTTTTTTCACTACCACAATAATAGCAGTATAGCACTCTCCTATATGCATATTAATTGATATATCTTCATGTCGAATTGCTGAGTTTAGTTTCATATGTAAACGTGTCATTAAAAACGAATCGTTGAATTCATAAATGTAATAATTAATTAATTAAAACAATTTTATGTCATTTACTGTTTTATAGTATCAAGCTAATAGTTACGTATATGGAAAAAGAATTGCTTCAAAAACACCAAGCAATTATTGCAAAACTGGGTAATTATTCTTTTTTCATGTAAACTGGACTGGACTAGCAAATGAGTTCGTTACGTGAATAACAATAATAATGTACAAAAAAAGAAAAAAAAATCAACTGTGCAGTACGGTCTTGTCAGTTCTTGTAGCTCAACGTAACAAACTTAAAATAAAGACTTTGAGGATTTAGAACTGACAAACTCATCACAGGATTTTGTAAACTAAAATCTTCAGAGCAGAGGTAATGGACTCGTGATCTGGGTTGCTTCATAAATGGGATTGAATATTTTTTTACTTGGAAACAGATTGTGATGTGAGAAGGTGAAAGAGAAAAAAAAGGATGAATTTAGGAAAATACTGGAAAAGTCTATACAGCACTTGCCTGGAATACTCGGCGATTCTCCATTAATGATACTCTCAGTGTACGGTCGTCTGTTTTCAGGAACATGGAGTCTGGGCTATGGATAACCAGGCAGCTTAAACAGAAACTCGGCACGGAAGCAACAAATTTTGGATGAACTTATAGCGTGGAATAATTCGGAGTGTGGACGCTTCCTAATAACAAAGTCATTCTTGCCGCTGACAAAGAATACGCAACTAAATGCATTGCCCATATAAACATGGGTAAAATTTACGTGCCAAAATCAAGAATCGCGGAGAGTTCCTCTTTACATCGTTGCCGTTGGTCAACTCTAGGGATGGCCAAAATTTTCCGAAATCGGAAATTTCACTTTCCGGATTTCGAAAAAATTCCGGAATTCAGAAAAAATGGAATTCGGAAAATCCATTAATTCAGCTAAATCTGGAATTCCGAATAATTCCGGATTTTTTCCGAAATAGAAATTTTCTAAATTTCGGATTTTTAACGAATTTCGGATTTTTTTCAAAATCGGAATTTTTCCGAATCCTGGAACTTTTCCGATTTCACTTTCCGATAAAGTAAAAATTCCGGAATTGGCCATCCCTAGTCAACTCTGTCTAACGACATGTTCCCTCTGTAGGTTTGTTCCAAGGCGTCGGTCATTGAATTCCTAATTCAATGAAATGACAGAAGACTGATGAAATACAAAGCGTGTAGATTGACGTCAGATAAGGTGATCTTTGGAAATACGGGTAAAGGAGCAATCTGTAAGTTTATTCATTAAGAAATACTTAAAAGGAAAGAGTCAAACAAAAACAGAAATTCTTCTATGTCTTAACGTGTAAATGAACTGTAAGTTGTACTGAAAGAAATAGAAATTTAAAATATACATTGATCTGATAATGACTTTTAGTCCAATATATCACATGTTTAAAAATTATTATTATTATTATTATTATTATTATTATTTAAATCACATCATTCATCGTGGTGGACACGATATCTTCAAACAATCCTGATGGCCAGCTGCCGCATTCCAAACCAGCCGGACCAGTGATGTGGTCCCGCATTCCAGCTCTCTTCCAGGCGAAATACTGTGGTAGAAAATGGCCTACACTGTGATGGTAGATCTTGTTAATTGGTCTGTTTTCCATCTGACAACTGCACCAGATTCAACTATTGGTCGTGGCTGAGACCAAACCAATTACTTGGCGTAACAGCTCTTTGAAGTTCTGAGCTGCTCCAATGCCATCTGTTAGCTACCAGCTGAACTACGTCCAACATAGAAGGAACACATGATCAGCGCTCTGCGTCGTCCGTTTCTCAGAACGCCCGTCCGCCGTCGCGTGTCAGGAAGCACCCTCCCCAGTTTGCCTCACAGGAAGCACCGACCGCGAACCACACAGATGTGAGCCTCAGCTGTCACCACTAGACTACAGTTTACTTTTTTGGTCATGGTTCAGAGCCCACGTAAGTGACAGAATGTGAATAGATAGATAGATAGATTTTTTTATTTCCATCCAATAAGGTTACATCGGTAATTCTATCATCAATATTTTATAAACTAAACTGTACACTGTTCTACAAATTTAAATTTTCGTATTTATATTCAACGTATAAGTGCATGTTATATTTTATGCACAAGTTCTTGCTCGTTGAAGGTACAAAGAACATCATTGTATGTCCATATAACTTTATTTGCGAAGGCTACAATATTAATTTGAGATACAGCTTCTTTATAAGCATTATTTATAGCATACTTTAATATACAGCATAGATAGACAGATACCTGATACTCCTCAATTGTAAAGCAAGAATGTTAACTACTAGTTGATTCTCACTCGGTACTATGATAAGTAGACAACTCACATTATGCTTTATTTTGACTTAATTATGTTTTATATTTTTTTTTTAAATTATGCTTTATTATTCTCTATTATTAATTTCAATTATTGTTTAACATAAATAGTGTATAATGTATAATATTTAGTACACACTAAATATTCTAAATATCTTGATCTATTTATTAATATTTTATGCAACCCGTTTCTTTCATATTTAATGAACTTTCTACTTAATGCACTTGTAAAGAAATATCCTTTACTCGAATCAGTTTTTTTTATCACTTGTGTGCACCCTAGAGATGCATATATGCACAAAGAGAAAGTAAAAGATGCCACCTAAAGTGCTCAAGATCAAGAGTTACACATGTATAGTTCTTGTGCAATTTTTGGACATTTCGAATCATCATACATAACTGCGCAGTTACACTTAGAATAAAACTATTGTTTTTCCATTTTAGCGGGAAGTTTTCTTCTTTTCGTTTTTTCTTTTCTCCACTTCAAAGGATTACACCGAAAAGTTTACAGAAATAAAAATGAGATTGTTGCATTGTTATGTTCTCAAAGGTTTTGCACTGTTAATATTGGTTTTTGGAAATATTAATACAGTATGTTAACTTTTCAGTTAAACAGAATTTTCCAAGAATTGTTCAAATAGAATTTTCCAAGAATTGGGCTATATATTTTAAATTATGCTTTATTTTTCAAAATTAGCTTCTTCAGGATCCTTAGACAACTACAACCATGTTGAAGGTACCAATCATATGTGTAAATTGCTGTTATGCTTTTTTATGCTGTTTATGCTTTTAAGTCTTTAAAAGATAAGTTTCATTTGTAATTTGGAGAAGATTCAAGAATAAAAATTGTACTAAATAATTATCAACTTTTTCTAACAACATTTAAATATTATTTTAACAACGCCAAGAATGATAACTAACTCTCTCATTGTAACAAAGTAGTTTTGAAAGCAAACAAGAAAAGAAAAGAAAAAAAAGGGAAAAATGAAGTCTCGGGAAAATTGCCAGAGTGGGAGACAGATCGATTCTTAAATTTCCCAAGTTGCGGAGAATCCAGTACCTAATTTACTGTAAAAAGAAATCTTCCTTGGCCATCTTCCACTAACACCTCTGGGACAAAAGAATTCTTTTGTTATCCTTTTATCTTTTCTTTTTCTAAAAATAAAACTTCATTATTTCTCGGTATGACAAATTAAGTCCGGATGAGTTAGTAATTATTTTCAGTTGGTTAATTCTTGTAATTAATAAGTTCTTTCCCAACTTCAAAACCAAATAAATTATACCAGTTGAAGCAAAATATACACATCGCATGACAAAAAGTACATTTGTTTAATGTAAACAATGAAGAAAAATTGAAATATAAAGAAAATCGAATGAAAGTTACAGTTAATGAGGTGTGGCTCTGGCTTAGTAGAGCGTAATGCTGTTAAAATAATTCACCATTCGAATAAGAAATAATTACTCGAACAATTATTTAAATAACTAATACTTACTCGAACAATTATTCAAATACCTAATACTTACTCGAACAATTATTCAAATTAATAATTACCAGAACAATTATTCAAATAACTAATACTTACTCGAACAATTATTCAAATACCTAATAATTAATCGAACAATTATTCAAATAACTAATAACTACTCGAACAATTATTTGGGTAACTAATAATTACTCGAACAATTATTCGGATTACTAATAATTACTCGAACAATTATTTCGATAACTAATAATTATTTGAATAATTATTCGGATAAAAATAAATTACTTATTCAGATATCAAATAGTTATTTGAATAATTATTCGGATAACGATAAATTACTTAGAAGAATTATTCTGATAAAGAAGAGCTACTCGAACATTCATTCGCATAAGGAATAATTATTAGAATTTTTATTCGAATTACAAATAATAGTTCCAATATTGAAAACGAATGTCCGGAGATTTGAATAAAAGCAGAGGAAGATATTGTAATACTTATTCGAGTAATTTTAACAACACTAGCACAGTGCATATTATCAGAACGTAGGGTTGTTACTGATAGGATTTGAAGACATTTAAACTTATCATGAATAGTTTCGTATATGTAGGTTTCCATTCACACAACCCATTATTTCCATCCTGGGAAGAAAATAATTTTCATTAGTAATTACCGGTATGACCGAAGTTTTGATTATGAGACTCCTTAGAACTTGTGCCTTAAAATTTTTTAGTTACATTGCCGATAATTCAGGGAAACATACAAAAGAAACGTGGCGTTCGACAAAGCAAGTTTAGATACACTACTCGTAGTTCTATGAGCACTCGTACACTGACAAGATTTCGATCTCAAGTCGGTATTCTACATATTAATAGGATTACGGTTATAATGTTAGCACGTCCGTTAATTATTCTACACGATAACTCTTTAACCAAAAGCAAATTTTTGAAGGTATTTTTCTTTGCAATAAATAGCTAGACCGATTATCGCAGCCGAGTTAAGTTAATAGCAACAACACGCTAAAATCTTAACAAGTAACGGTCAGTTACCTCCATCCGTTACTCTACACAATAACACTTGAATGAAAACCAATTTTTAAATCATGTATTTCGCATAATATAATTAGAGTGATTATCTCGGCAGAGTATGTAAATGAGTTAATCCGTTAACACCTTTTACTTTAATGGTGACGAACGGACGGACGAAGTAACGGATAACGAGAACTTTAACGGCAGTTATCCACATCCCACTTTCTACTATTGAAACAATGGAATTAAAAATTACATATTTTGCCGTTAGATGGCAGCAAACTTCCTCCAGTAGGTGATATCTGCCGGACGAAATTGAAAACTCTAGTGTGTGATCCTTTTTACTGTGTTTCAGAGTTTATTTGATATCAATTTAATTCAGACTGTGTATTTTACAACTGCAAGTATTTTCCGATTTACGTAATACGCAACTTGTGTCAATACATAATAAATCTCGAAAATTAACTACCAACGCGATTTAAATACGTTCATCTTTTGGATCTTTGACATACATTGTACTAGATGAAACGACATACGTAAATATATTTATTGGTTGATTTGGAGTTTAGTGGCTATATGAGACATGGACTTACAGCTTAACGTGGCATCCGAACCACATGAGCTCTCACCAAAGGCGCCGATTTCTCTGTAAATTTGGGGGGCCCCATTCAGATGCAGAAGGTATATATATGAAGATTTTAAGACAAATTGCATTCAAATTATGCCAAACATTGTATATTCACAAATAGAATAGGGGGGCCCACATGAGCTTTAGGGGGAAGGGGACTCTCTTTGTCTCAAGGATCGGTGCCCTTGGCTCTCACTAGGTCTATAATACAGTAAAGTACCGCAAACTCGACCTAATGTGGGCTGAGAAGGTGACGAATTACCGAAAATGTCGAGTTATATGGAATAAAGGATGGGTTATTCACAAAGCATGTTTTACAGCATGTTAATCTGATGTGGAAGTTTGACTTATCTTATAGTAGAGCCATGAACCTTCAGACAAGTCTGCTATTGGCTAGCAACAATAGAAAGGAAGATAAGTGATGATTGGCAGTGGCTACCTGACAATTTTTAGTCACTTCGTTACTAGAGTACGTTTGTTTTATCTTAGCACACTTCCCGCCAATGCACTTGGTTGGCCTTTAAAGCATTTTCTGCCAACACTCACGTGAACGTTTTAATTCAATAGATGTCATATTATTTTTGTCGTGTAGGTGACGTTAGTTGTCAGCCAGCCCATCAAATGAAGTCATTGCTATTTGGCGGGTATTTGAAGTGTGTTACAGTGATTTATGAGTGGTGTCCTGCTGTGTTTCCTTGCGTATTGTAACTGTCAACCAAGGCGTGGGAACAATGCGTGCAGACAGATAAATCCTTTAGGCGGGAAACGTGCCAAGATAAAACAAACTTACTCTAACAGGGTTGAATATGGTAGATTGAATTTTCCACAAAAAGAACAAAACCTGTTACCAAAATTAGTTAAGATCCTCGATAAATACCATCATAACGGAGGCAATTACGTGTCGCGTGGGTGCGTGCTGTTTAGAGCTATGTCGGCGGTAGTTCAATACTAGAAGAGTCATCCTAACCAAATTGGTCTAAATGGAGTGGTGAGACGAAGACGAAGCCAGCAGTTCTCCGCTGGCTAAGTTACCGGAAATCGTAGTGAATCGTACGGTTACTTCATATTAGTTCCAGGCGCTGTCAGAGTGGGATACTGCGGGGTGGAAGGCAACGGGAAACCACCACTCTATCTTCTCTCGTTTCAGAATATAGTTCCGGAGGAAAAGTATCACCATCATTCGCATCTCTGTGAGGTGATGTCCTGGGAACGATTATTGGACGAGAAAGTAACTATATGGGGAAGATAGATAGGGAAAGAAAGACAGACAAGAGGGAAAGGTTTAGGATAGGGACATGGAAAGTATATACTTGTTACAGGGAGGGAAGTTAGAAAATCTTAAAGAAAAAATTTTTAAAAAATAAACTAGATTTGGTAGAAATTTGTGAAGTTAGATGACAAGGCAATGGGGTCTTGAACCTCGAAGGATATAGAATGTTTTACTGAGGTAATAAAATTGGGCGATCATAATGGTGTACAAATAATTCTTGGTAAGTACTTAAAAGAGAAGATATCGAAAGTAGAATTTGTTGATGATAGAGTTATGATGTTAGGACTTAAAGGAAAAAAGAATTTAGTGGTGGTACAGACATACACACCGAGAACTTCGCATACAACTGAAGAAGTAGATGAACATTATGAGAAAACAGAAGAAATTATAGACAGAGCAAAAAGGAGTGTATGCATAACTGAATTGGAGAGTTCAATGTAGTTATGGGAGAAAAACAGGAAGGTAATATCATAGGCAAAATTGGTCAATTTCTGTAAACAGAATTCACTAGTAATTGGAAACACTGGGTTTAACCAACAAAAGAGAAGATATATATAGAAATTCTAAATATACGGCCGAAGATATCAGATAGACTATGTTATGATTCAGGAAAGATATCGGAGTAGCATGAAGAACGCGAAGACCCTTCCTGAGGCCGATATTTTATCTGATCATAACCTTGTACTGGCCGAAGAAGATATTTAACTGAAAAATGTAGGTAGAACAACAGTAGGTAACTAGATGTTGAATCTTGAAAAATTGAAAAACGAGGAAGTAAGAAATCTTTTCGTTGATACTCAAACGAGGAAAGGATAGGTGCGGCTAATATCACACAGGGGAAACATACTAAACTTTGCATACAGCTGGCTGCAGAAAAAGTAGTAGATTACCGCGAAAACAAAACGGATAAGAAACCATGAGTTACAGAACAGATGTTGTAGAAAATGAGAGAAAGAATTAAGTGGAAACATGTTGATGTTGAAGAAGGCAGAAAGACGTATTGGAAGTTAAACGAGTTACGAAGTGAAACAGACTGAACAAGGGAACAGTTTTATAAAAGAAATTGGGAGGACATGAAGCATTAAAAAGGGTCGGGGAATATGATGAAATGTACAAGGAGGTGAAATCTGACACTCGGAGGAAACGAGGGGGTATTACGATGACAGTAGAAAATAAGAATGGGAAAAAATTCAGTGACAGGAGTGAAGTTTTGGGAAGACAAAAAGAATATATTAAGGATTTATATAAGAGAGGATAGACTGTTTGACGTAGTTGTTGAAGTAGAAAATGAAGTAGTATATGAGGATGATAAAGGGTTTTGTATTCTTCGGGATGAGTCTGAAAAAGCTATATACGAAGTTAGAAATAGAAAGGCAATCGGAATACCAGTCGGACGCATTTACCATATAGCAGACAAGGGCAAGAAAGAATTGTTCGGACTCTGCAAATAATTATATGAAACAGTGGACAAAATACTTCCTGAAGACATTCATGATGCCGATGGCTAAGAGATCGAAACCCAGAGAGATGTGAGGCTTATAGAACTATTAATTTCATATCGTATACAGCAAAAAGTTTACTTCAAATACTGGACAGGAGGCTGTACGGAAGAACAAGTGAAAAAGTTGAGGAGGAATAATTCGGGTTTAGAAGTGGTAAAGGTTGAAGAGATGTAATTGGATTTTTACAGGTACTCCGTGAAAGGTTTATAGAAAAAGAGAAAGATGGTGTTTCTTGTATTTATTGATTTAGGAAAGACTTTTGGCTGCCTGAATTGGGAATTGTTGATGGGATTTTAAAGAAGATTGTGTTAAAATGGAAAGATCGAAGATTCATAAGAAACTTATGTATGAACCAACGAATAAGCGTTAGAATAGGAGAAAAATGACAAAGAAGACTGCAATTGGAATGGGAATTCGCCAGTGATGCTGTATCTCACCATCATTATTTAATATCTATCTAGAAGAGATAGTAAAAAAGAGCCTACATAATGAAGACGGCACTCCAGTAGGAGGTAGAATGATTAGATGCCTACGATTTGCAGATGATATGGAGCTTTTGGAAGAGAAAGTCAGTAAGATGTTGAAAAACTTGAGGAAGGGCTGTGAAGTATATGCAATGAAAATAAATGTTAGAAAGACAAAATTCATGGTGATTGGAACGAAGCGGTCGGTATCAAATATAGAAGTAGAAGGGGAGAACATAGAACAGAACTGATTTATGATACCTGGGATGAAGTGTGAACACAAAATAAAAACAAGGAGAGGAATGACGAAAGAAACCTTTAGGAAGAAGAAAATACTATTTTGTGGATCATTGAATCAAGAGTTGAGAAAAAGACTTATAAAATACTTAGTGTGAAATATTGTTCTGTATGGGTCAGAAACATGGACATTACGCAAAAATGATGGAAAACGACAGGAAGCATTTGAAATGTGGATGTGGAGAAGAATGGAAAGAATTAACTGTGTTGAGCAGAAAACGAATGAGAGGGTGCTAGAAATTGAAAACAACAATTTTAGATGTTATTAAGAAGAGAAACTGGTTGAGACATTGGCTAAGAACGAACTGTATCATGAGGGACGTGCTAGAGGGTATGCTGGCAGGAAAGAGAGAGAGGAGACGAAGAAGATTACAATTAATAGAGGATATCAAAAGAGAAAAATCGTACATGAAAACGAAGAAGTTAGCAGAAGACCGTGAAGAATGGGAGCTTCTCAGTTGCGGCAAATGACCTGCCACTAACTGTAGAAAACATGATGATGAAATTAACTAAACAAAACCAAGAATTAGTATCACGAAGGGACGTTGCCAAAAATTGAATATCGTAACAAATCTTTGTACAGAGCAGGAAACATGCGGACATTGATATGCATAAATGTGTACTATAATTGGTTTCAGGAGCGTACGCACATGGGTGTCCACCGGATCCGGTTCCTCAAACTTCGTAACTCGATATATTTTTGTACTTTTTAAATAAAAGTATACTTCTTATCAGAAGAACTATTGATGCAGCTTAACCGTGCTACTCTGTTCCCATTTACTATACACATGTACTGTTCGGGTCAATATGACCCATAATTAAAAAAAGGTCCAGGTTTTCAAACAATGACTAGTTTATTTAATAGTCTAGTGCTAGGAAAATATTTTAATTGTCCTTAAATATTTTACAATGCATTGAATGTACACTCATGTCCAAAATGATTGTCGCATATCTATAACTGTTTTCTTGTAAGAATGTAATTTGATAATGATTTTGCAGGGTACTTTTAATACTGATACTAAGTGTATAATCGGGAAATACATATTTGTGGTAAATTTCATAGGAAAAGAATTATAAATACGAAAATTAGAATGAGTAAAACAAAACGTTGCTAAATGGACAAGAAAGTTTTATTTTCGTTTTATTGTTCTTATTTACTGCTCTTTTGACATTAAATTTGCCACATACATGTCCTTGCCAATTATACACATATTAACATTATAAGAAATACCGGTCGAATTCGTTATCAAATTATATTCCTACAACATATTTATAGACATACCACAATAATTTTGTACATGATTGTACACACTTTTCCCGGTGGATGAACGGTTACACTCGTTGCCTTATAATCAAGGGGTATCGGCTTCGATTTCCGGTGGGGACACAAGTGGTTCGGATTCCACTTTGAACTGTAGGTCCCGTCCTTAGGGTGTTTCATCATCCCATGGAAGGCAATAGCAAACCGTCGTCGGCTCCCCTTGCACAGGGACCTTCGGGCAGAAAATTTCATTATCATCATCATATGTACATTCTCTTGATGAAACCAAAATGTAGAAAATTTTGAATTAGACACAAATATTGGACATTTGCTAATGGTCTACTGTATTTTAACTTGGAACATTGGTTATTTTCAGCTGAAACAAGATGGCTTATGGTAGTAAGAATTTTATTACTATGCAGCTCTTCATATTTGTAAAGCCCACATGTCACTGCTTTGCTTTACTGTTTTTAGTCTTCAGAACATTGGTAATTAGTAAAGAGAATATAACACATTAGACACGCATAACACTTGTTGGTAAATTTGGTAAGCGGTACTATTGACAAGCTTCCATAAAACAATTTGGTAAGCGTTAGACGCGATCACAACACTCTTTATTTATAGAGCGGACAGTAATAAGCAGCATGTTTCTTGCAAATAAAGCAAACCAAATTTATCTTGTTGTCGTTAGGTGGACAGTATCTGCACCTTGCACGCTTGATAAGAACTTGCTTCCGGTTTTATCACTGTAGCTTCAGATTCACCACTTTCGAAGGATTGTAACCAGAGCACAAGAGTCTCGTTACCTCTCAGCATATATTGTCTAGATTGTATCTCAGGTAAAATGAGAGATTTTCCAAGTTCTTTCAAATACAATCTCCTTTTGATGAGATTTCCTAATTGTCAGCTTATCCATTTTAAGCTGATACATCGATCATATTATACAACAATATCATGGGCCATCTGTTGGTTTTGCGGTTACATGTGTGTGTGTTCACAAGTTGATATAAAGTATCTACAGCTCTTTTAGTTGAATTGCAATCCAATATTATGTTTGGTTTCTTGTCAACTCGGTTGCTGATTTCTTCTGTGTGAAAAGTATTCATGAGCACAACGTTTCTAATTTTCTTAGGGATATAATGTACAACGCTTGTATTGTTTGCAAAATAAAATGACGGTGAATGCAATTCTTTGTTTGACAAAATTTTCGGAAGTTCAGGTTTGTTCTTCCTTACTGTCCCAAGCATAGCTATTTTCTTTCCAAGAAGATGCTGTCCTAAAGTGAACGAGATGAAAAAATTAAACAAGTTACATTATGGCCAATGTTAGGAAACAAGATCACTTACAACACGCATACCTTGGTTCATCTCAGGCTATGCACCGAGTTCTTTACATAGACCCCTATATATACATCTTGCTTGAGTACGTAAGATGTTTTGCTATCATATACAGCCCAGATTTTTATACCATATTTTGCCGGTTAACTGGGTATTGCTTGAACGAACAACGCCCTCTAAATACTAGTAATTGTTCATCAACGGTAACGTTTGCATCAGGATAACATAGCTTAGGAAGAACACAATCCACTTTTTCCACACATCACGAAAGTAGATACACAAGTTCTGCGAGAAATATAAAACAGCAGTTGAAAATTCACTTACACAGCACATAAAAACTTTTTCGGGTCATATTGACCCGAACAGTACATTAGTAATATATAGGAAAATTTCGAAAACCGTTAATAATAAAAGTTTGAGATTTTCAGAAAATATAATTTGGATTGAATAAAACAAAGTCACAAACTTGATCCACACTACAAAAATTATCATAAATTTTATGAGAAATCAAAATCCATTTCGGGTCAAATAGATCCGAACAAAACAGCAGGGTTAAAGATTTGAACTAACACTTCATCTGAACTCTTTCTTTTCTTGTTAAAACAATCTACATATTTTTTCTGAGAATGTAGGTGGGTGTATTTGGCAATTACACATAGCTTTTTTTTTTTTTTTTTTTTTTTTGAGTGCAGGATAACATCGGCCCAATGTTATACAAATGTAGTATTGAACATCAACCCTCCCCCTTTCCAAATATGAAAACTCCCAACCAAAAAAATTATTGGTGTGTACCTAATTACAATAATACAGTAACTAAATTGCACCTATACTGTTTGTATTCTATAGGTAATGTCAGAAATTAATAGATTATTACATTACAGTGTTTCAAAGATTATGATCTGCTTGAGAATCAAAAGTCATTTGGAAAAGTGTGATCGTTCAGTTATACTTAATGCCTGAAAACCAGGAGTCGAGTTTGAAGAACTACTGTATATGTTCCTCTACATAAAGGTACTAACATAAACACACACACACACACACATATTATATATATATATATATATATATATATATATATATATATATATATATATATATATATATATATATATAACACTGACAACTTTTAGGAGATGATTCCTGACATCAAGATAAGACAAAAAGTATAGACCAACCTGGGTGCACAAATGCTTCCCTTCAGAGTTATAGGATGCCGGAAACATGAAAAAATGAACTTTAAAATTCCATAGCTCCAATACTATGGGACCTTCCGTAGTCGGGTCAAGACTTCGCTTAAGAACTAGAATCATCTCCCAAACGTTGTCGGTGTTGTTTTGAAACACCCTATATATATGTTTACAGGTTTTTACTGTATAATCCTTTGGAGAAGATTTATAGCAAATGTGATGTTATACCGTATGATATTGAGTTCAATTTTACCGAATGTGATGGAAAAAAAATCTTATTTCGACTGCCCCTAAAACAGAAACAACCAATTAACTGGAACGAACTTCTTTAAGTGATTTTAAAAGAACCATTTTGTGAGTATGTACACCACAAAGAAACACTGTTCAGATAAAAGTTAAAACAGTTTTAATACTATATAAACAGTAGAACACACGTCTTTAATGAATTTCCGTCTGGATAACATATGGCGAATAACATAGACCAAAAAGAGATTGATCACAAAGGAATAAACATTTCTTGATGCACAAAATAAACCTTTGTTACGGTAGATTACGTCAACTTTTTTTTTTTTTTGCAAAAAAAGCAAAAAAAAAAAAAGAAAAGAAAGAAATATTTTCTGAAGTACTAGCATACGAGATGGGGAGTCATTACAACGAGCGACGTTTTTTATAGGAGACAAACACATTGAAAGTTTATGTTCAGTGTGGAAAACACATTCTGCCGTCGCCAAATGACCATAAATCTTCTCAGGGCTTGAATTCAGGAACGTAATGCTACGAAGCTACGGAATGAGAGAAGGAACGTTTGAGATTATGTATGGAGGTTGTCTAGACGGTTCATCACTAAGGAACACACTTAAAACTCATACAAAATGCACGGAATTTTAGCACACCGGAACATAGAAACGAAGCCAATAGGTAAGGTTTACTTTGAATAGCACCGCTTATGTTTCTACTAATATATATCTACGTCATTTGCTATTTTTAGTTTAGGGGTCACGGAGGCTCAGTAGTAAAACGTTTATCTCTGGTACATGGGGTCACTGGCTCGATCCCTGCCCAAGTACGTTTGTGGTAGACAACATCGTGTTCGTGGGTTTTCTTGGGATACTCCAGTTTCTTCCCACATTTTCATTCCACAATTTCCTCCATCATCATTCACTTGCCTTAATCATAGGATTCCTTAGTCTAAAGGGAACAATCATGGGACTTTAAAGTCGAAGATTTAGTTTTATTTCTAGTTTTAGTTAAGAAAAGCAGCAAACATTTTCATGCTCTTCATCATCATAGGTATTCTGCCCTTATTGGTAGGTCACTTTCTGCAAATAAGAAGCTTGCATAATCCACGGTCTTCCTCTAACCTCTTCGTCTTTACGTACGATTTTTCTGTTTTCATACCATCCATTAATTGTATTCTCCTTCGCCACTTCCCTCTATCTTTCCTGCCACCATACCCTCTAGCACGTTCCTCATGATACAGTTCCTACATAGCCAATGTTTCAACCAGTTTCTCTTCCTCTTCTTAATAATATCTATAATTGTTCTTTTCTCTCCTACCACTTGTAACACCCTCTAATTCGTTTTCCACTCGACCCATCTAATTCTCTCCATTCTTCTCCACATCCTCATTTCGAAAGTTTACAGTTATTTTTCATCATTTTTGCGTAATGTCCAAGTTTCTGACCGATACAGTAGTATACTCCACATAAAAAAATATGAGTCTTTTTCTCGACTTTTTATTCAACATCCCACAAAATAGTATTTTCTTCCTTCTAAAAGCTTCTTTCGTCATTCCTATCCTTGCTTTTATTTCACGTTGACACTTCGTATGATCACTAAGAATACTAACCAGGTATCGAAAACTAGACACCTGACGGCTTCGTTCCAATTACTATGCCTTTTTTGTCTTTCTCACATTTATTTTCATCCCATATTCTTCACAGATCTTCAAGTTTTCTAATATAGTATCGATTCTCTCTTGAGATTTCGCCATAAGCGTTATATCATCTGCAAGCCGTTTACACCTACTCATTCTACCTCCTACTAAAATGCCGTCTTCATTTTGTAGACTCTTTTTCACTATCTCTTCTAGATAGAAATTAAGTAATCCCTCTCGAACTCAAACTCTCCTTCCAATTGTACTCTCCTCTCTCAGTTCCTCCCAGGCCCGTATCCACGGGGGGCAAGAGGGGGCCGGGCCCCCTCTAAATTTTGGCTGGCCCCCATAAAATTTCACGGTAGGCTTGCAAATGAACTATAATATGGTGATGAAGTATAACATGATTGGATCGGGCCACCCCTAAATTTTTGGACTGGCTACGGGCCTGGTTCCTCCCCTATTCTAACACTCACTTGTTGATTCACATACAAGTCTTCAATCTATAGAAATTAAAATGAAATGATTTGCTCAATGTCCCACGGTTATGCCTTTGGACTAAAGGGACGAATGCTTTATGAGAATGAATGATTATGAAATTAAAAATTTTGTGCTCTCGCACCGGAAATCGAACCCGTGACTACGTGCACCAAATTCGCACAGATGCTAGCCAATAGATCAGTGGGGAGTTCTGCCATACTTCTTTCATTTCTCCCGTTTTCACAGAAGACTATAAATGATCCCGTCGAAAGATTTTTATTGATAGAAGTGTAAAGTTTAAGTGAACAGAAAGCACTTCTAACAATTTCTACAATGATAGTAGCGTATAAGACAAAAACATGTACAAGTGTCAGGTGTACATTACGTGAGGGGATTTAGTGTGTATGCATGATATTTTCTCAATTAATATTGAAACCGGAAGTGCTAGCAGATTTCTACCACTTCCAGGTTTAGTAGACAGGTTAGAGAGGAGATAGAATTTATGCATGGGACGCTTAATTCATTGGAGAAAACAGCTTCAGATTTCTACCACTTCCGGGTTTAGTAGACAGGTTAGAGAGGAGATAGAATTTATGCTTGGGACGCTTAATTGATTGAGAAAACCGCTTCTCGCTACCTCTTACCGGTTTTGTCTTAATGCCTATACAATCATTTTCTATATTTTTTGTGTGTATAAATGTATGCATTAGTCAAATTTTTATCTTTTACAGCTTTCAAAAAATATCTAATTAATCAAGAGCGCAGAAAGACAACTTTTTTTCCCCTCCGTAGTAGAGAAGGGATCGCAAGATCGTATAAAAAGAGAGAGTAGGGGTAATTTGAAGTTAGTTGCAGTCGGGATTTGTATTTCAACATACAGAATCTTCATGCATGCTGTTGTCCACTCAATTTACGTCATACAATGTTCGGGAATCTCTAACGTCCTTTGAAGAATCCCTTGCGACGCCACTGCACAAATTTAAAGACTGCATATTTGAATAGAGCAGGTTAGGATCTTTTGACGATATCATTCCGCATCGAGCCTACGATCTGTAGTTTGTGCAATATTTAACTCCAAAGTTTGTAGGGTATATTCCCACGCTTTCGGTACCCTATAACACGTAAACGACGCACTTTTCGCCCTATGTTTATTGGAACTTTTTGTTTGTTTTGGTGTTAGGAATCACCCCTCTGCTTTTGTACAACGAATTTAGCGTCATACTGTATGCTTACATTCCTTTCAAATTTATTTACTAGAGTTTTTCAGTGCAAAGCACGTTTCGCTATCGGTTTTATAGGAAGCGAAATCTTCCAAAGAGCATGTCCTTGGAAAGGGAGATTTTGAGGCCTATTTTGCTTTACGAGTACAAATTAGGAAACAGAGCGCCTTCGTGGCTAAGCGGTTAGCGTACGCGTCTTTGGAGTGTTGAGACCCGGCTTCGATTCCCGGTGGGAGCTCATGTGGTTCGGATTCCACATTAATCAGTAGATCCACGTCTCATATAGTCTCGCTGCTGAACGGGACGTTAAACTCAAAATCAACTCAACAAATTAGGAAACAAAGGTGGAAAGGTCGCTAGAAGAATATGCTTCGAGTTTAGAGGGACGTCAGTGAGTAAACGGATTGTTTAGAAGAGGTTCAGCTACTTTTTTTTTCGACTTGAGTTGATTTTAAGTTTAACGTCTATTTCAGCAGCGAGACTATGTGAGACGGGACCTACTGATTAACCTGGAATCCGACCCACATGAGTACCCGCTGAGAATCGAACCCGGGACTCCCACGCCAAAGGCGCGTACGCTAACCGCTTAGCCACGAATGAGCTATATCTTTCTTCCGGGACAAGAGCCTTGAAGACAAGCATCCTGTTGGTCGTCCATTCATCCTCGACAAAGTCCAGCTGGAGGAGGAAATCAGCAGAATCCTCATCAAACTTTACAGGAGCTAGCACACAAGATTGGAGTATCTGATGAAACCTTTCGATCATATCTTCATAACCTTAAGATGACATGAAAGCAAAGCAAATGAGTTCTTCATGTCCTGTCCGAAGAAAACATGCTCAACGCTTAAACATCTGTTAGTCGTTGCTGTCGCGCCATAATAAAGCCTTGTTCCTGAACCAAATCTTGTCATATAACGTAAAATTGATCACGTATGATAACTGGAAGAGAAAACATAATTGGACGACTTCTGGTTCGGTCTCAGTGGCTGCTAAACCGGAAATTCAACAAAAGAAGGTAATGCTATGTGTTTGGTGGACCAGCGTGAATATCTAGAAAGCGGAAAAACCAAAACAGACGCGGTCTACTCGTCACAATTGCCAAGAGTTTCAGCTGCCTTGGTCCAGAAGCAGCCAGCACTGGTCAACAGAAAAGGAGTTCTTCTTCTTCACGATCTGTTAAACCTCATACGGCAAATGCAACGAAAGATGTTATCAAAATACTGGGCTGGAAAGTTCTGGCTCATCCACCCTATTCCTCGGACATCGCTTCATCGGACTATTACCTGTTTTTGGCCATGGATAAACACTTAAGGAAACAGCAGTTCCGAAATCTCGACGATGTCACAAAGGCTGTATCACAATTTCTGGACTCCAGAAAAAGGATTTTCCCCCCAAAATGGATTTCTCCCCCAAAATGGATTTCTCCCCCAAAATGGATTTTTTTCCCAAAAAAGGATTTTTTCCCATATGTCATTAAAGCCAAAGAATAAAACTGGTGTTTAAGATTTTTGTGATCCACGTTGGAGTGACGAAAACCTCACGAAGGTCCTTTGCTACTTGATATAATACAGGAAAAAGGAAAGATAAGTATTTTTGAGTAAAGATTGACTTGTTTCTTATCTATTGATATTTTATTATGAGAATCGTATACTCATGCTCATCGACTGAGGTAGTTGGAAACTACTTTACTTTAACAGTACTAGATCATATTATAATACGAAGGAAATATTACCGCACAATGGAAATATTACAGTTATACTATTTAAGCAAGTACTAAAAGTACCTATAACTTAACAATTTGTATTACTTCTTTGAATAATAGGATATCTAACTACAAGTTTCTTCTTTCTAGGTATTTTGGGGTTTCAAGTTTGCCATTCTGATTGTGAAAAACCTCAGCAGCCCACCGTTTGGGAATTTCACAGGCACATTAAGTTAGTCCCAAGGATCTGCCCATACAACAAAATCGTGAAGCCATACTGACAGCTTCGCCACACCTACTCTGCCCACTCCGCGCCACTAAGATCACAATGTTTCGAGCCAACAATGATGGCGGAAACGAGAGTAGCCAATCAGACGTGCCGGCTCAGATGATGATCGGTTGTTTTTTGCCTTCATTGAGTTCATACGATGAAGATATGTGTGGGTAGATCCCATGGGCGGCGATTAGGGGGGCAAAGGGGGGCAGTTGCCCCCGCACTTTTTTAAGTAACCAATTAATGTATATAGTTTCATTTGGAAATGTAACGATTTTGTATGTGTTACTGATTAATAGGAGAAAATGCTGCCATATAATATTTGCTGTTGCGTAATGCGTATTGGTTGTCTTCCCGTGGAGTAAAGAAAGCTACAGTAATTGCGTTTTAATCGCCACAGAAAATAACCCCAAAAAATAACCTATTGGAGTACAATTTCAGCATACTTTCATTTCTTCTTACAAGGGCTCGATATGTTAGTGAGCCGCTTTGAAGCTAATCGAAAGAACATTATGCAAAAAAGTAGGGCCTATTTCACAAGATATTCTTTAATTCCACAAAAATTGACAGTTCCTAAAATGTCTTTTCTTCTTTCTAAAGTAAGGAATATCGATTAAAAAGAGCGTGATAAGAAACAACTTCTACCTTTTCCATTGTTTTGTAGTGTAATATACGAGTGAAGTGAAGTGGATGTACGAGCGTATATACAATAAAATTTAGTAAATTGAACATAATTCTAGGTTTTAAGTTTATTTTGTATAACTGAAATGTGGATTGTAAGTATTGTTGTGTTTTGATGTGTTCCAAGAAAGTGAAATCTGCACCTAATGGCAACGAACATATTTCAAGAAGTTGCAAAAGCAAATATTTCTTTAAATGCCGTAGCATATGCTTGTAGTATTTACTGTCTTTCATTTTCTAAGAGTAATAACATACATTTAATAGCATGTGTGGAATTAAATATTAAGTTTCTCATTAATCCTCAGTTTCAATATAACTTTTGCAAAACAAGCATCATTATTCATTACTATGATTAATATTATCCTTTCTATTTATTTGTTTTGCAAATTTATTAAATAATCTGATCACACAATTTTCCAGACAGAATTTTAAGATGTTCATGAGGAAGGAATCAAATCTCTTCTTACACTTTCGTTGTTTAAGAGTACAAAGGGCTAGTATCTACTTGCGTTGTTCTTCTCAATTTACTTAATATACTAGTATATACGATATACGGTATTTTAACTGAAAATATAGTATCCTAGTAGTTATACAACCTTTCGTCAAACAAAATGTTAGAAACAATCAGGAAAAGTAACATTTATATACAAATATTCAGATCATGTCTTGCCCCCTCACTTTTAACGTCCAACCGCCGCCACTGGTAGATCCTCTAATTTATAACATCCTTGATTAGTCCACACCTTTGAGCAATAGGCTATCAGTTTATCAAACTTCATCTTCCTAGAAACTTAGGGGTATTGGTCTCTAGGTAAAGGACAGTCGAAAAGACCGTTATTTTATTTTTAAATATGCGTCAAACCCTAACCCTAACAAAGACCATGAAAATAAACTTAATATTATCATTACGTACAATATAATTCTGTAAATCTTTAATATTTAACAATATGGTATTGTTATAATTTACACATACGATCAACTTCAACTAATTCATAATGATCGTAAGCTCTTAACAGAATTAATAGAAAAACAAATACTATCAAGATAAGACGAAATTGTGGCAAAATAACAAGAAATGTTAAAAGAACAAGAAATTATGGTAAAAGAAAGATATACATTAGAATCAAATTGGGATAGTAAACGTATTCTGTAAATTGTTACTGTTGGGATCAATATCAACTCGCATATAAAAGTACAATATTTAATACAAAATTTAACAAAATTATGATCCACAATGGTCCAATATAATTTGTTTATACGTGAAAATTTTGGCACGTAAAAATATTTTATTATACACAAATCTGCTAACTGGTCGTACGGTACGAGTGAGTTAAAGCTTAAATTCAGCTCCATTTGGACACAGCTGAATTCGCTTTGACGGAGTTCGCTTAAGTTTTGGTTATCCAATAGTAAGCGAAACCACGTTTCAATCCCTTTGGCTCGGTTTGACGACAGTTTAGTTCGTCGAAGTTCTACCGACAGTTCTGAACGGTATGGTTCGGTTCGGTCTCGGTTAACCGTTTCAAACCGGTTTAAGTGGCAAACCGAAACCGAGGTTTACGCTTTTCAGGAACCGTCCACTGAGTGATTTTTGTCTAAAGCTTGCAACACTGTGTGTTGGTTTTCGGAGTTTCATCTTTCAGTAGCTGAAAGTCAATTGTTGAAGTTTGTTCTGGCGGCAGTAATACACATCTGTTTCTCGTCTACAGTTTGTAAGAAATAAATTCTCTCTGCTGCAGCGTGTTTGGGTGACAATTGTCAATCACGCGCCTATACACGTAACAAGTAAAATGTCAAAACGGCGGAAGATAGAGATGACAAAAGATATGAATATTGTTCTGCAGTGGCTTGAGGAGGAAGAGTCGTCGAAGTTATGTTCTGATAAAAATGATTATGAATTTATCATGTGAGTGCAAGTAACCACAACACTGAATCGGAACAAGATGGCCCATGGTGACATTCAGGGCCGGATTTAGGGGGTGTGTGTGCAAAGGTGCACGTGCACCCCCCTTCGTTGTAAATATACGTTATCCAAAATGAGAAGCTAGCAGTGAAAATAGCAACACATTCCGAAACTTTTTGCCATCATGTTTCCGTTTGGGGCTTAAAAGAAAGTAGAGCTTTGCAAAAGCAAGTTTATTTTCTGAAGATTGATGCAAAAGGATTCACCGAGCAAAACAATATAACATTTTTTAAGTAGGAAAGAAAACAGAATGCAAGAGAAGAGAAGGATATTTTTACCCTCCATTCCACTTGCGACCCTGTTTAAAATACCCCCCTCCACCGTTCTATGTATCAGCGTTGCCAGGGGTAAGAAATACTGTTACATGCCACTTTGAAGAGTTTCAGTATGATTGGCTATTTTGATAGTTATTGGTGCACACCCTTTCAGACAATCCTGGATACGGCCCTGGTGACACTTTTTTGTATGTTCTAAATATGTATGTAGTTAAGGCACTTTGCATTCTGAAATTCAATACCAATTTACCTCAATTGCACTTTTTTTTTGAGGATATCAAGTGGGAAATGATTAAACGTCAAATACAAAGCCTAGGCTGTATTCCCCAAATTCCAGTTGAAATTAGAAGACGGGCCGACTCCGACTATTACTTTGTGTTTAGGAAGACGGAATGTTGATCGTGGAAAAGAATCTGGTTCCAGAGAGCATTACCATGATTGTGGGAGAGGAAGAGACAAAACTAAAAGGAAGGAGTGCTTGAAATGTAAGCGATAGATGTGTGGAGAGCATCTCAAAGACATTTCTGTAACATACTTGGGATTAGTCTAGTAGTCATGAAACAGAAGTCCGTTATATTCAGTAGAGCACTGTGTACAACCAAAACTATAACCTGTAATTAACATTTTATCAAATAAATGAAAGAATCTTCATTTAAAGATGATTTTACTTATTCTAGTTACATTTTAATAGGTGGGTGACCTGTCATCACGCGCCTAATTGTGTAACTCAAAATTACGCGCCTAACGCAAAGTTACAGGTATATAAAACACAGTCGAAGAATCTTAAAAACTGTTATGCAATGTAATAGCAATAAATTTGCAACTTTATGATTAAAGTTTGACAAATAACAATAACCAAGTGGATTATTAATTTCAATTACTTTAATTACTTTTGATGTCTTGACATGATTTACTTTTTAAATATGTTTCATTAATTTCTATTACAAACGTTCATTAACTACAGGGCTCGGTCGTACTGGATATATTTGAAAAAAAAAAAAAAAAACATGGGGACGGTTAGATTGAGTGTAAATACGTAATAAAATAGCATTACTGTATGTACTGAACTTAGAAACGCATTTACTCGTAAAAGTTTATGTCAAGTTTAGAATCGCATTATTCAATTACAATCATATACTATAAATACAATGCAAGTACAGTACGTACTACATTTTTAAACAATTTCTGTATCTTCATCTTGAATACTGTACTGTATACAGGCGTACGTATAGTGACTATGCATATCCTAATTATCTTGAATGAAAAATTCATTGTTTTTGATTGTTTTTAAGTACGAAGACACACTTCCATATTTAAAAAAATATATATATATACAGTTGAAAAAAATAAATTCAACAATGCACGCTGTAAATTGCTCGCTTGCATCGCGTCGTCCGTCTAGGTTGCTAAACAGAGGGGAGAAGAGAGCAGAGTTTGTATACATCTACAGTACAATGCTGAGGTAGCGCCATCTGTCAGGTCTGTTTGTCAACAGCGTGTTGAACTACTGGGTGGCCGAACCTCAAAACTGTTGGTTGAACCAGCTAACATCGTGGCTGCAAAACTGTTGAACTGTAGAGCGGATCCTGCGCGCTTGGAATATGCTCAAAAGTTTTGAGCTACTGGACTTGTTGAAGTATCGAATGTTGAACTACCGAGCGCGCCCTGTATATTAAACAACTTTAATGAATGTCACAAACAAATTTGTGGGAGGGAGTGCAAGCCTCCTATTGGGCCTTCCGTGACTACTCTTCTGGCACAGAAAGATTAGGAGAAACAAAAATGAGGCCTCGATGGCTCAGTGATAGAATGTTTATCTTCCTGGTAGGGGCAATCATTCGAAACAGTGAAAAAGTTTTTCAGGCTGGCCTTCCTGATTGAGGTTTTCTTAAGTTTTCCTCATTCATAATAGACAAATGCCGGAATGGTACCTAACGTATAGGTCCCAGACCGCTTTCTTGCTTCCCTTTCCTGTGGTCCCGCATAGCGTAGTCGCTAACACTCTCGCATTCGCTGCGAGCGATCCCGGGTTCAATTCCCGCTGGGGCCACTCGGTCGAAAAAGTGTAAAACGCTTTTCAGGAAAGCCATCCTAAATGAAGTTTTCATGGGTTTTCCTCATTCACACCAGGCAAATGTCGAGGTGGTACATAATTAATAGATCCCAGACCTCTTCCTTCCTTCCCCAATCCTTTCTTCCTTCCTTTTCCCTGGATAGTGTGCTCGCCGAGGGACGTCAACCCTCAAATCGTGACGGGCTAAATGGCCTTAGATGCCGAAAGCCCAAAAATCTAAATCCTAAATCCTAATCCTTCCCTTTCCTCAGATAGTGTTATCGCCAAGGTACGTCATTCCTTATAGAAGACGGGCTAACTGGACATAGATGCTGAAAGGCCAGAAATCTAAATCCTAAATCCTAATCCTTCCCTTTCCTCAGATAGTGTTATCACCAAGGTACGTAATTCCTTATAGAAGACAGGCTAACTGGACATAGATGCCGAAAGCCCAAAAATCTAAATCCTAAATCCTAATCCTTCCCTTTCCTCAGATAGTGTTATCGCCAAGGTACGTCATTCCTTATAGAAGACAGGCTAACTGGACATAGATGCTGAAAGGCCAGAAATCTAAATCCTAAATCCTAATCCTTCCCTTTCCTCAGATAGTGTTATCACCAAGGTACGTCATTCCTTATAGAAGACAGGCTAACTGGACATAGATGCCGAAAGCCCAAAAATCTAAATCCTAAATCCTAATCCTTCCCTTTCCTCAGATAGTGTTATCGCCAAGGTACGTCATTCCTTATAGAAGACAGGCTAACTGGACATAGATGCTGAAAGGCCAGAAATCTAAATCCTAAATCCTAATCCTTCCCTTTCCTCAGATAGTGTTATCGCCAAGGTACGTCATTCCTTATAGAAGACGGGCTAACTGGACATAGATGCTGAAAGGCCAGAAGTCTAAATCCTAAATCCTAATCCTTCCCTTTCCTCAGATAGTGTTATCACCAAGGTACGTCATTCCTTATAGAAGACAGGCTAACTGGACATAGATGCTGAAAGGCCAGAAATCTAAATCCTAAATCCTAATCCTTCCCTTTCCTCAGATAGTGTTATCGCCAAGGTACGTCATTCCTTATAGAAGACAGGCTAACTGGACATAGATGCCGAAAGCCCAAAAATCTAAGTCGTAAATCCTAATCCTTCCCTTTCCTCAGATATTGTTATCGCCAAGGTACGTAATTCCTTATAGAAGACTGGCTAATTGGACATAGATGCTGAAAGGCCAGAAATCTAAATCCTAATCATTCCCTTTCCTCAGATAGTGTTATCGCCAAGGTACGTCATTCCTTATAGGAGAAGGGCTAACTAGACATAGATGCTGAAAGGCCAGAAATCTAAATCCTAAATCCTAATCCTTCCCTTTCCTCAGATAGTGTTATCACCAAGGTACGTCATTCCTTATAGAAGACAGGCTAACTGGACATAGATGCTGAAAGGCCAGAAGTCTAAATCCTAAATCCTAATCCTTCCCTTTCCTCAGATAGTGTTATCACCAAGGTACGTCATTCCTTATAGAAGACACGCTAACTGGACATAGATGCTGAAAGGCCAGAAATCTAAATCCTAAATCCTAATCCTTCCCTTTCCTCAGATAGTGTTATCGCCAAGGTACGTCATTCCTTAGAGAAGACAGGCTAACTGGACATAGATGCCGAAAGCCCAAAAATCTAAATCGTAAATCCTAATCCTTCCCTTTCCTCAGATATTGTTATCGCCAAGGTACGTAATTCCTTATAGAAGAGTGGCTAATTGGACATAGATGCTGAAAGGCCAGAAATCTAAATCCTAAATCCTAATCCTTCCCTTTCCTCAGATAGTGTTATCGCCAAGGTACTTCATTCCTTATAGAAGACAGGCTAACTGGACATAGATGCCGAAAGCCCAAAAATCTAAATCCTAATCCTTCCCTTTCCTCAGATAGTGTTATCGCCAAGGTACGTAATTCCTTATAGAAGACGGGCTAACTGGACATAGATGCTGAAAGGCCAGAAATCTGATTAATACTACTAATATTGATTCTCTCGTTTCCTCCCACTTTTTTTCATTCCTCTACTTCATTCATTTACTTAGCATTGATGCATAATCGTGGAACTTTAAACTAAAACAGAAAAGAAAGAAATACATGTTTAGTCAAATTGCCTAAGTTTGTACTCGCTTACGCTACATACGTATCAGAAAGAGACTAGAAAAGTAAAAAGAAATAAACGTTATAAAAAGATGACAAAGCAGGAAACATAAAGAAACATTACAGAAAGTCGACGAACTACAACGAAGTAAATATAACACTACAATATTTCACTCGTCTTTCCTTTCATCTATTGTTTCTTGGAATGGGAAAGGGAAAAAAAAGAAGAAAAGACAGCAGCGCCAGTCAGTCAGTCAAGGGAACGAAGAGTAATCAAAGCGGAACGAAAGATGCGCAATGCTAGAAAACGTTAGATTTCTCAAAACAAGAAGAAAGAAAAATATGTTTCCTACTTGGTTTTTCCAGCAAGCATTGATTACTTGGACCTATTCCAGTTGACAAAGCATGGCTTCAGGACAAAAGGGGAGAAAAAATGTTGAGTACTTTTCATTGTATGAACGACATTACTTTTATCTTTACATTTCCCAAGGAAGTGTCTTTTCTTTTTTAACGACCCAATTTATTGTTCATGTTAAGATAAATTTCAAATTTAATTATTTTTTGTTTTACTTGGAGGGTTAGAATTATATGTATGTAATATGAAATGGGTTAACAGAAAATTGCCTTGTCAGGGTATAATTATCGTATGGAGTAATATATTATCATAATTCAGGAAGTCACTTGCTGAAAGCTTAGAAATTCCGAATCATTACAGCTCTCCGACAATCTACGTCCTGCGATTATGCCGGCTACGCTAAAGGACATAGTGAGGACGAGAAATAAGTGGAATTAATAAAGTGCGAGAAAACGGAACAACCTCAAGAAAACCCACGCACACGGTGTTTGTTCACCACAATGTTCACTTGGCGCAAGCTCGGATCAAACCAGGGACCCCACGAACCATAGGTGAACGCTCCAACACTGAATTAGGTATTTCAAAATGTTTCTGACTTGATTCTGAAATATCGAGCCAATGCTAACAAGCTCTCTCCGCCATATAATGGCATCTATGGAAATAACGTATCTATTCTTGCAGTAACGAAATTGCCTCGTAGTGATCTAAATGCTTTACACTATTTCAATTGTCCATCTGCGTCAGTTCATTGGAGGCAATCTTTCGTTGTATAAGTAGTTGTGTGTTGAGCTCGTATACTGCATAACAATGCTCCAGCCCACACAGTTGTTGTTATTAAGTCTGCAGTATCGACAACAGCAGTCGTGTGGACTGGAAGCGTTGTCATGCAAAATGTAAGATCAATGCACAGCGACTGCCTCCAATGAACTGACGTAGATGGACAGTTGAAACGGATAGTTATTTTTCTTCCGTAGGCGTAAGGTGACCAAACGTCCCGTTTTAGCAGAAGCAGCTCCCCCCTTTTTTTTCAAATGTTGCCGCGTTATTTTCTGATTCTCAAAACAGGACGCCCATATGTTCCATTTTTGAGCAAATATGATCAAAATGTCTCGTAACTGCTATTCAAACTATTGAGGAAAAATTGGCCTCAAAGGTGCCCATTTGACCACTGTAGAAGACCAGTGTGACGGCTGAACTGGCGGAAGATGCCAAAACAGGACTTTCGTCTTTGTTTCCTGTAATGGCAGGAGCGGTTGAGGAAGTATGTGTGTTGTGTTCCGAAGAAGCCTACTTTGAAGGCGATTAAGTAAATCTGTGCTTATATTGTGGCAATAATATAGCTGGAAAAACATTCCGAGAACTCTTTGGCTGCCCTGGCATCCTACACTGTCCGTGAGCGTTTTCTTCTCAAAGCCTCTTTGACTTTGGTCCAGAGGGGGTTTTCTGATATAAGCAGTGTCTGAAACTGGCACTTATTGTATATTACTTAAGAAACGCTACGGTGTCGTCTTTACTTGTGTATTTTATAACTTGAAAACACTGCTGGTGTCCAAAACTCAATCTTGGAACTTTACAGTCCCCCACCCCACCTGCGATTCATATGCGTCCCATTTTTGGAAGTTCTGGAAAATTCTGGTCACCTTACACTATATACCATATACCACTGGAAGCTATATTTCAGTATCAGGCCTGAAATGTTTGGATACACCTTTGTATTTATCTTGACATAGCTCTATCGCTTGCAGTTTCAATACTACACCACCTCAATTTAGCCAAAACGGTAAATCATAGTAAAAATGTATTTTCCTGATATAGAATTAGGATTCCAGGAATAGGTTTCAAATCATAATTCAAGTGCAACAGGATGCCTAAATGTTTCGCCGAAACATGCAGAAACAGTCTGAACTTTCTGAATATGACAGTTACTGTATCATATTGGAACAAGAGAGCATCAACTGCACAATGATCATGATGTTGGAAAAAAGCGCAAAGCTATAGTTACTGAGAATGTCAAAATTTTACTGTCTTATTAAAGATTAACGGGCAAAAAAATGTCCAAAAATGAGACACGTATATCAGTCAATAGACCTCGTCATGGTCAGAAAACAGATATGGGTAAATGTAAATCCTCATGTACAATTTTCGAGAAAATTTTAATTTTTTTTTCGTAGATACAATAATTGTTGCTACAATAATCACGTCCTTCTAATGATATTTCTCCCAACTACCTTCACCCTCTGAAATATGTCCCGATTACTTATTGCGACGTAGGAGAGAAGTTTCTCTGCGTACCGATATTTTGTCTGGTCGGCGACGGACATTTTCATCTCTGAACACTTGGTTATGTATATAGTAATATATTGTAAGTAAAGTGATTGAACATATTCAAACAATGCCTGCCCCAAGATTAAAGGTAACAAATTTTTGTAAGTGCTTTCTGAGTTTTAAAAAAAATGTGAACAATGAACAGTTACTTGTGAACATTTTGAAATGTTCCTGGTGGTGACATACTGTAAATTAAGTAATTAAATATGCTCAAACTGTGGTTAATATCCGAATGTACACTCACGTCCAAAATTATTGTCGCATATCTATAACTGTCTTCTTGTAAGAATATAATTTGAAAATGATTTTGCAGGGTACTTTTAATAGTGATACTATGTGTATAATTGGGAAATGTATATTTGTGGTACACTTCATAGGAAAAGAATTATAAATACGAAAATTAGAACGAGTAAAACAAAATGTTGCTACATGGACAAGAAAGTTTTATTTTCATTTTATTGTTCTTATTTACTGCTCTTATGACACGAAATTTGGCACATGCATGTCTTTGCCGATTATACACATATCAACATTATAAGAAATATCGGGCGAATTTGTTATCAAATGATATTCCTACAACAGTATATTTATAGACATGCGACAATAATTTTGGACATGAGTGTACTTTGCAGAAGACTAAGAACACTTAATATAAGCATTCTCATATTTTACTTGAATTTTTGTAAGTCCTTTCAAAATAAACATATCCCTTTACGAGGAAAGAAATGTGAAAGAAAATAAGAATTAATGCTCAAAATAAATATTTATAGTACATATTTCATCATGCATTTACATTTTCTTTTACATTTAATACATTTTAAAAATATTTTAAGGGTTGATATTACATAAAAATCCGTTTGCTAATAATATGTGTTTGGAAATTGTTCCAGCAAATTCTTCTAGCAACATACATAACTAACTAAACTAACTCTATGGCTTATGGAACCCGGAGGTTCAATGTCGCGTTCACAATAGTCCTCCACTGACTTTTATCCTTAACCAAATTCATCTAGTTTCTACTTTGCATTCCTATTCATGCGAGATCCATCTTAATATTGTCCTCCAATCTCCGTCTACATCTTAATAATGGTCTTTTCTTGATTGGGAATCCAGTTAAGACTTTGAAAGCGTTCCATTGTCCTCCAATCTCCGTCTACATCTTAATAATGGTCTTTTCTTAATTGGGAATCCAGTTAAGACTTTGAAAGCGTTCCTATTTTCTTCCATCATGGTTACGTGACCTGTCCATCTGAGCCCAATAGATTTGATGACCCTAACAATGTTTGTAAACCGTATAAATTATGTAATTTCTCGTTATGGAATTTCCGCCAGTCCGCATTCTCATTCCTATGGGTACGAATCTTCGTCTCAAGATCCTGTTCTCAAATACTTTCAGTCTATGTTCTTCCCTCAGAGTAAGCGACCATGTTTCGCAACCATACAGAACAACAGGCATGCTTATCGTTTTATATACATTTTAAGCTTCAAATTCCTCAACAGAATTCTGGACGACAAGAGATTTTGAATTGAATAATAACACGAATTCCCTGCTTTTAGTTGACATTTAATTTCTTTGTGAATATGGTTTTCGTCTGTTAATATTGAAAAAATACTTAAAAGACGAATTATTGTGGGTAATGAACGTCATACTTTTTTAGCGTCATAAAATTATTTTTGGCTCGATTTTCTCGAAAACTACGCATAAGAATTTAACCACAAAGCATGTTAGTTTGATCACCTACATGTGCCCTACGAAGTGATATACTCGTAGGTCTCATCTTTGGACAATATTTCACTTAAAATGGAAAAAATACAGTTTAGATATTAATGATAATTTCCTACTTATATCTCAATAATCATATTGACGGTGAAAATGCAAAACCTCGTAACTCAACAAAACCAAACTTTTCAGGAGAGCAACAAAACCGTTCTGCTTTTAGATTATCTTATATGGGATACGAGGTTCTAAAAAGTTAATTTTTCACGTTTTTATTGACTTTTCGTTTATGAGCTTTTACACACACCTAGACCCAGATGTGGGGAATTGAATGCAACCAAAATCTAAAATTCCATAAAAAGTAGAGATACGAGGTTTTGAACTTTCGCCGTCCGTGCTTAGTGTCATAATGAAGAGCTGATGAATGAAAATCATGAATTAGTATCAGCTTTACCACAATAAGTGGCATGGTTCTCGTAGGCTATACATTTTTATAGTTACAAAGAACCAATTTTTCTGATTTTCCCTGTAGTCTTTTTGTTTTTGTTTTACACTGACACATCTAGCTTTGTTCAGCATATTAAGTTTTATCGATTAGTACATGTCTCATCTGTGGAAAATTTCGTTTATTTCAAATGCTATTCACATTTTAGATTGTTTATTTAAGTTACATGTCGATCCGAAGGTACAATTAAAAATAATAAGGAAGTTTTTACTATTATCTATAGTTATAAAGGAATTTCTTCTCTTCATGCATATATTGCTATTAATAAAGCAAAAAAAACTTGTAACCAAGCATATGTGAAATTCTGATATATATTTTTAAACCATCAGATAGAGATAATATAAACTATTTCTGAGTTTCTCCGTAATTCATTTTGATATTCATCTGCTTCCTCAAAGCCAGTGATGCCAACCCGTTGGAAAATCCTATTTCGTGTGATTTTTTTAAAAATATTAATTTTTCGTATAGGGATAAAGGGAACTGCTTTTGTGGAAATCGGCAACGTATATAGGATTTCTCATACACGCCATAACAACAAAAAATATTTAAGAACAGAAATGGACGTAATGTGCCATCAATACGTGACAAATCAGTGTTAATTCTTAAATTTGGGCTATTTTTTTCTTTTTGTTGTCGAAATTATTCACGATAGTAGGGAATTGGTTTGTGGAGTAACAATAACAGGGGCGGATTTAGAAGGTAAAAACTGTAGAGAGAGCAGTAAGAATCCAGACTATGATAGGCACTATAGCATGAGTTTACTATAAACTTTCACCAATCTATAAATAATAGCTAAAGCGCTAAAAAACACAAATTACGATCTAGTATTTAATTTTGGTTTGATTTGTTTTCACTTTAGCATTCCTTTCAGTAGCGGGGCTGTACGAGACGTAGGATCCGAACCATATGAGCTCCCACTGTGAATCGAACCTGGATCTCACACCCAAAGGCTCGCACGCTAACCGCTTACCCTTGGAGCTCTATTTAGTATTTAAGAAAGTAAAAAGAAAACGAAACAAATGAAGCAATGACAATATAGAAACAAAGTAAGATATTAAATGAGAACCATCCACACTGAGAAAAATCCGTCATCTGGACAGCTATATGTTGTACAAATATATGGTATCTAAATGTTTAGTACGGAAATCTGTACAGAGCGTATGTTACGCATATGCTATATACATACATCCTTTTACCCGCTTAGATTATTACATCATGCCGCTGCAGGACGTCTGACATCTAACAGTTTTCCGTATATTACATACGTATACGTATGTCACATGTCAGCTATATGTTATATACGTGCATTCGTATATGAGATCCTTACCGTCTAATATACAGTCTTTTCTTTCATACGAAAAGTATATACATGTAAATGGAACATGTATAAGGGGAGCATTATAAAACATACATTTCAATTATACATCTGCTACAGAATGTTACATATAGTCGCCCGTTAAGTTCAAAAAATACAAGATTTACGCATGTAACCAACATGTTTACGTACGTCACATGTATTTTTCTCTATTTGTGCAATTTACAAAAAGACACGCACGAAATACAATGGAGAACAAAGGTTAGGCTGAAAATTGATGGCACAAATGTGTGATGAAGACACTTTTTCTGTAAACAAAATAATAGTTTCCGATTAAGGAAAATACTTACTCAGAAACTGTTTTACAATCATGGAAGATGGAAATTTGGGAATACTTCACCAGATATTGAAAAGAGTAACATACACTAGTTTCAGTTGCATATTTAACTAGCAGAATACCCGTTCTTCGCACGGAGAGAATACATCTCATTTTGGACATCATAAAGGGCTGAATTTGGATATAAACGGTTTCGGAAGTGTCACTATTCGTCTTAGTGACCCCGAAAGCTATGGATTCGACCCTAATATCGGTTAGTTGCTATCACACACACACACACACACACACACACATATATATATATATATATATATATATATATATATATATATATATATATATATATATATATATATATATATATATATATTTCATGTGTTCTGGCAATCTCGTCACAATGTGGAGGAAATAGGTGGGTATTGAAAGGTAAAAAACAAACAAAAAGGTGTCGGTATATGCTAAGTTGCTTGGATTATATATGCGTTCATACTTTTAGTTGCTATCATATATATATATATCCCTCTCTCACTCCCGTAAGTTCCACCGTCAAAGTGAAGTAATAAAAACCATGCCGGGTCCGAACTGAATCTGTGTTGAAAATTTGATTGGGATCGATCGGGTAGTTCAAGATTTAGGAAGTCGTAGAGATTTTCGTATTTATCTATATAGATTTATAATAATAATAATAATAATAATAATAATAATAATAATAATAATAATAATAATAATAATAATAACTTGTAGTTAACGTGGGAAATTCAAAAGTAAAATGAGATATTTTACTCCTCGAGATGTCATTTTACAACATTTCAGATTGGCATCACTACTCGGAGCTAACAGAATTATAGTGGGAATGTGAACAATATTCTTTCTAACAGTCTCTACGGTCAATGATTTCATTTCACGATATCGCACAATCTCGTCCTGTAGTGTGTGTGCGTGTGTGTTGGCTTAAAACAAAACAGAATTCCATGGATATAGCAAAAGGAGGAAAAGAAGAACAAGAGAAATAGAACCTGCTGTTTGATGTGTTTAGTCTTCAATCAGGATTGAAAAATCTGTATCTGCATTTTCAGTTCAGTGAACTCTATTTAAAGCAGAATCCGATTCCAGATAGATATAAATATTGTTTTTTGTGTGTGTGTGTGTCCTAAATGGTTGAATGCATTTTAATCGCTCTGTTTGAAAATCTGCTCATCTTTCTTCCGTGTTATCTATTTCAGACCCGACTTCCCGTAATACGAATTTAAAAAATTCTTTTTATACGACATCTCTTGCAGGGTACTGGTTTTTAAATTTATTTCTTTTGTTTTCGTTTTATTTATTCTATCGTGCTCTTTGGTAAAAGCATTACATATCAAGCAGAAAAAAAGTTCTTGCTTCTGCACAACCAAATCAATACTTATTCATTTGTATCTATTTTAAAAGCTACGCAGGTAGATGGAAATGGTTTCATATTATAAGACTGAATGCTTAAGAAACAATAGTACTAAATAAATAAATAACATTCAGGATATACACCTATAAAAGTCGAATGGGAAATGATGAAATATCAGAGAAAGCCAATCGTAACAAATTTACAATATCTATTTACAACTATACACACATTTTTTATAATCAGAGGAACGTTTCATTTTTCATTTTTTTTAAAAAAAGATGTTTGCCAATTTAACGTCCCTCGATTATGCCCTTTAGGCTAAGGAAGACGGATGATTAAGACAAGTGAATGATAATGTAAGAATATGTGGAACAAAACGTGTGAGAAAACGGAAGTACCCCAAGAAAACCACGCGAACAAGATGTCCACCACAAACTTACTTGAAAACAGAATGCAATTATGTATTTTTTGCTCACAAATTATTGTAAGCTTGTTATATTAGAGATATTTAAGTACAATTTTAGTTAATTTTATTAAAACTTATCTCTACATTAAATTTTTTTAAAAAACTGTTCTAGTATGTGTGCTTTTAATATTCGTAGCACTGGATTTTTTATTGGCGGTGTTTAATGTCTCTTTTCAGCACCTAGTCTATATGACATGTAGTCTTTCAGTTTAAGGTTGCACTCGAATCACTGAAGTGAAGTAAAATTTTAACCCTCTTCTAGTGGGAATGGAACCCGGGACTCTGTTTTCATGAAATAAAACTGTGAGAGTGTGGAAACTATTCGGACAGGCAGAAAGATCAGTAAACTACATATTGTAAAAACGACATGAGACGTAGTTGTATAGATAAATCAACAGTATCAAAACTGGGAAGGTCATTAAAGGCATTCTGAAAATGTGAAAATGATAGATGGAGAAGATAAGTAAAGCAAAACAGTCACAAGAGAAATCATAAAGTAAACAAAGCTGATAATCCGGAATGAGAAGATTGATATACGTTAAGTGAGGAACGGATTTCTTTCTTTAGAAATATATAAAGAAAGATAAACTCATAAGAACGCCACAGAAGTGTAGAGAGGTAAGCCAAGAAATGGCGTACAAGAATACAATAACAGAAGCACGTAGTATTAGTGATATGTGAAGTTCGTAGAAAATAAATTACAAAGTGTCAAGACGTCTAGTCACGGAGAAATTCAACCATAAAGATTTCATTCCCAGGTGGAAAAGGAGAGGCGCTACTGCTAAACACAAGAAAAAGGAGACATGTGAAAATATGAATGCGTAATATTGGCAGTGCTGTTGGTATACATGCAGATGCTATGTTGGCAAAAATGCGGGAAGATGAAAAATATAACGTCCATGGCGTTGATAACTACGAGTGTTTGACTATTTGGAATAAAAAACTGTCCTTTTTCTGAAAATTAGTACATAATTGAAGAGGAATTCGATTTGATCCACTATCCGATTTATTTCCGAAGGAAGCAAGCCCACTGATATTCGAGTGGAGTCTCGCGTACATAAAAGCATGCAATTAGAAATTGAGCCACAAAGATTATATTATATTATATATATATATATATATATATATATATATATATATATATATATACAGGGCCGGATTTAGGGGGTGCAAAGGTGCACGTGCCCCCCCCCTTTCGTTGTAAATATACACTACCTAGAGTAAGAAGCTGGCAGTGAGTTTTGCAAAAATCAATAGTTTCAGTCAATTTTCTGAAGGTTGAAGGAAAAGGATTCATCGAGAGCAGACACTTAGCATTTCCAGGGCAATTGCTCATTTACCCCACAGATGCCTAAAGGCACTTAAAAACCTCAAATTTAATTCAAATGTACTGGCAGTTATTTGGTGCACCCCCTCAGATAATCCTGGATCCGGCCCTGTATATTATTATTATATATATATATATATATATATATATATATATATATATATATATTGTATGGTTTTATGTAAGTGAAATAACAGCAAAACAAATATATAAAACAATGTAGGGTAGTTGATGTAAAGTATCACCGAAGATTCTGAAGAACAAATCATGTATACTAATCAAACCAGGACCCTTCATAGTCTTTTCATGTATACGATGTATTTATAAGGAACTGGTGTTCTTACCTAGATACCTCATATTTCCAATATTGTCTCATTCCTCGATCTCTTGACTTTGAATTAAATAAATCAGTACCTTTGCAGAATTTGTAACAGACCTCTAGGGATCACAAACAAAAAGATCTTCTACTTTAAGAACTAAAATTGATTTGCTTCAGAGTCTCCATATTATCTTCCACCTAAGGAAGTCAAGGTTGAAGATTATATAGTAGACTCGACATCTTCTACATGAGGTGGCGTCCCGTGTTGAACAATTGAAAAAAGTAAACAGTAGTGTAGCATAAATTTACCTCCTTCTTCCTAGATGGCATTTAGACTTGTCACACCTTACTAATTATGTATAACTTACTCTTTTTGTTTTGTTTTCAGAGAAAGTTATTTTATAAATTACATAGCAGATGCTCTGATCACAATAAAAGTTCAAGACTTTCAGAACTTTAGTGTAAATTTAAAGAAACATTACTTATCTCCCATTTCCCTACAAACTTTAATGTGATATAGGTATAAAATTTGTTGACTGGTATCAAATTTCAGATACTCAGGATCGATATTTATATCGACTCTCATCAGCTGCTGACGTACCAGACGTCTACTCAGCTGTGTTTTGTATTACCTTCCTCTTCCTGGATCTTTTCTCTAATCATTCCTGAGAGCACTATACGTCAGACTGCTCAAGCCAAGGGCGTATAGAGCTACGGGTTTGAGAAGAGGGACTATCCCACCTTGACGGCTATCCGAATGGGTCGTCTTACCACCATTTGCTCATCTCATCTCATCTACTCATACTCATCAGTCGGCTTCCGGAGTAGTTTTAGGCCTTGTGCCTAGTCTGCGGTTTTTACTATGACGGATCCTGGCTCTCAACCTGGTCTTTCATCAACTGGTAAACACGAAGGCTTACCAGTGTTCGTAGCTCCCCCTGCTGTTTCCACGAAGGTGGAGAAGCAGAGAGACTACAAACAACGCCAACGACGTGCCTCAGAGCGATCAAACGCCTCCACAGCATCGAACGCATCTAGTCGTTCCAGATCTCCACTTGGCCAGGAACTTTACGCGGATCGAGTGAAAAACTCTCCACCAAAAAAGAAACCGCATTTAGTTAACGACCAGAACTCCAATATGGAAGCAGAACCATCTACCATCCATCACTCATCTCCTTCAAGCAACTCATCTTCATCTCAAAAGCCTACTCTTTACACCTTTCTCTTACAAAACTTCGACACCAAGTATACCAACGAAAAGTTTGTCACTGTTCAGCTTCGCAAGTATCTTCCTCGCGCTCAGCTTTCTGAAGTCATTAAAACCCGAAATGGAATCATTTTAAAGTCACCAGATCCCAATTTTGCAATCACAGTTCGTAACAAAGCATCATTCGAGATATTTGGCAAACAGGTATCCATTACTCCACTGAAATCTACCCGTCAGAAGCAAACTCCTCGGCCAAAACGACCGCCACTACTTTCTATCATCATTCGCGGCGTCGACCCATCGTATAGCGATGACGAGATACAGGAGGAACTCCAGTATGAGGGTCACACGGTGAGCAAAGTTATGCGAATTCGCAATGACTCTGGTCCTACCTACATGGTAGGGTAGTAACATCGTCGCAAGACACCATTGACACTCTGCTCACCCAGGGGGCTTATATCTATAGTCGTAAACATCGGGTTGAACCATCTCGATCATCTGCTCCATTACCGCTCAGATGTGAAAAGTGCCAAACATACAACTCTCATCCTACTTCCGCATGTAAAAATCCATATGTTTGTGACTATTGCTCAGGACCTCATTCCACTCGAACATGTCCAAACATGACGCAACCCCCTAAGTGTCCCATTTGTACTGACCAACATCCTGCTTACAGTTATAAGTGCAACACACCCTGAGCTCGTTGTTCCACTACGCACTCCAGAAACCTCAAATTCTTCTACCAACCAATCTGTAGATGAATCTGTCACTATCAGCAAACTGCTCGAATTTCTCGCCCTCACCCTCCAAAACATCCATCCATTTCAGAGACAACACGTTCTTCATCACATCATTCAAGCTGCCAAATCTATTTCATGTTTCTCTTCACGCTACTTATTCCAACAACTACGTCTATTTTCATACCAGCAGGCTTGAAACTCCAGTTTAAATTCCTCCACTATGGATATTGTATTTCTATTTCTGAATATTCGTTCTCTACTCAAGAACAAAACAGTCTTCGAAACGCTACTTTTAGAAGAACACGTTTCTGCCTTTCTTTTAAATGAAACCTTTCTGAAACCATCTACCACCTGCAGCATTCCTCGCTACATACTATTACGACGCGATAATCGACCTCCATTTCTACGAGCTAATGGTGGCGCTGCAATTGGTCTCTTAAATAAATTACCTTTTCGACATCACCACTGTTCTCTTCTGCAACTTCCAGAACATGTCATCACCACACTCTATTTTAAAAATATCACAATTACTCTTGCAACCATTTATGTTCGCCCAGGGGTTCCAATCCCTCACGAGTTCTTCTCACACATTTCCAACACATACTATCATTATATGATCCTTGCCGATATCAACATTCACAGTCGCTCGGCTATCGAGAAAACTGCCTTTACCAATTTCATTACAGCGAATACAACTGGTACACTCATTGATCTTCCTTCGGCAACCAGTCCCATTTCAGATACCACACCCGACATAGCAATAATTTCCACCAGTATTATCAATCATTGTACAGTTTCAGTTCTATACTTACTAGGTAGTGATCATGCACCTATCAAAGTCACTTATCACACTGACCACGCTACTCGTCAATCATTACCTTCTCCTCGCTTCTCTCCACGATATGATAAGGCTGACTGGCCTGGTTACCGCACCTACATTTCTAACGCCTTAAGCGACTATGAAGAGCCAACCACCGATAGCGACCTTTCACATCAAGTAACTGTCATCACTAGTACTATTCAACAGGCTTCTACACTATATATTCCGCAAACCGAATCTATACCCTACCGCCCAAAACTACCTCCTCACTATCTAGCTTTAGTTCGTCGCTCCCGTCAATTCTATCGTGAATATCTTCGTACACGCAACCCCGACGCTCTCAGGCTTCATTATCAGTTACAACGAACAGTGCGCAATTACATCTCTGCGTATAAACTCCGGCAATGGGTGAAAACTTGCAATCATCTCTCTGATATCTCTCATCCGACGCGCTATTGGAAACGTTTTAACGCTCTCTGTGGTAAGCATACCAAACCTTCTTATCCGTTACTCCTCCAAGATACACCCTTGCACTCCGATGTGGACAAACCAAATGCATTTGCAGATTATCTTCAGACAATCTTCACACCTCAAGCACCAGAGCCCACAGGTTCCACCCATCCTGTCGAAAGAATCAATCCAGCTTCTCGCATACTTCAACCAAATACCACTCACACTCTTCCAGAGCACGTCCTTACCAGCCCCATTACAGTACCTGAAATCACATCTGTCCTTCAACGGAAACGGAACACAGCACCTGGTTTCGGTAACATTACCTACAGACATATTAAAGAAGGATCCATGGTACTCCATGTTCTCTTGGCATTGCTATATACATTCATCCTCCGTACTGGGTTTTTCCCCGTTGAATGGAAGGTCTCCAAAACGCTAATGTTTCTGAAGCCCAATAAGCCACCATCAGCTGTATCATCTTACCGGCCAATACAATTAACTAGTACATTCAGTAAAATCTTCGAGAGGATCCTTGTGAAACGTTTACATCCATATCTGCTAGACCGACAGTTAATACCCACTCCCCAAGCGGGCTTCCGTCCAGCTTTCTCAATCAACGATCAACTGTTGCGACTCACCACTCTTATCACCAACCATTTTAACTCCATTCGACCTTCTTGTTTACTTCTCTTTGATCTGGAGAAAGCGTTTGACAAAGTGTGGCATCTGGCCCTTCTATATAAACTCATTCATTTTAAACTTCCTCTGCCATACATCCGCATTATCTATCATTTCCTCGTTGGACGCATTTCTTACATCGCCATCAACGACCAACTGTCTCACCCTATATTTCTTCTCTCTGGTGTACCGCAAGGATCTGCTCTCTCTCCACTTTTATACATTCTCTTCGTAGCTGATCTTCCGCATCTCCCTCCCGATGTGCATCTTTTGCAATATGCCGATGATACAGTATTTCTAGCTCTGGGACACACTATCTCTCACATCAACATCGTCTTACAGGACTCAATTGACAGCTTTGTTCACTGGTGTACTAAATGGCATCTCAAGATCAACGCAGCGAAGATTCAAGCAATAGTTTCCATACCTCCACGTAAGCGCACTAAAGTCCATAGAAATCCTTCTCTGTTGTTACTGCGTGTACAAGATACTCCTATTCTGGCCACTAAAACAGTCACATACTTAGGCATTGTCTTTGACCATCATCTAACTTGGAAGCAACACCTCAAACATGTCGCAACTAAAGCCTACAACCGACTCAATCTCCTAAAACGTTTAACAGGCACCACCTGGGGTCTAAAACCACATACTGTTCTTAATACATATAAGGTTTTCCTTCGACCTGTTTTGACCTACGGTTTCACCTCCTGGATCTCAGCACCTCCTTCGTACTATATCAAATTGGCCATCTTAGAGCGACATGCATTTCGTATTGCCTTCAGGATTACTCTTCCAAGCCCTACCCGTGCACTCTATTCACGCATCTCTTTTCCCTTTCTTTATTCACATCTAGAAGCCCTCCGTCTCAAATTTATAACTGGTCGCTATACAACACATCAGCCTCTTCTTCTGGAAACCATGTGCCATCTTGCTCTTTATTCATCACCGCCACGCTATCACTTTACAACCCTCCATTTACTTTTTACACTATATTGCTATACATTTCCCCCAGACCATTTGGACCATCTCATACTACAAGATTATCGTTTGCATGCTCATCTTCCTTATATGTTTCCATCTTTTTTTGCACAGTGATCTCATCATGACTAACAGGGCTCATCTCGTCTTCACCAGCCTAGAGTAGCCCCTAGGCAGAAGGTAACTGCATTCGTTCTGCTAACCCGCTCTCATTTTGTGTTGTGGCGTGATTGCACCTCACCTCATCCCTCATTCTATTTTCTACTCTCAATATATATATTTATTTATATGCATTTATATTACAGCACTATTTATTTCACATTGCACTTATCATTTACTCAAGTCTATACCTGCACTTACTTACACTATTATTTGTTCAATTATTTGTTAGATTTAACTATATATTCGTTGTATTCTGTTTATCATCCGCACCTTAATTATGATTATGATCGCAAAGATCATAATGTCCCAAATTTATATTATTTGTTTTGTTTCTGAAATAAAGATATATATATAGTTATCTCCCTTAGCCCAACACCTATCCTTTACAGCCTCATTTTCTCTTCACACCTCGTCCTTGAAAGAAGGTGTAGCGCTCTAAAAGGTAGCTAGCCTCCGGCTAGTATTAAAAAAAATCAAACTTCAAATATAAGTGTGATAAGTTGCAAAGTAAAAATATAAACGAACTCAGTGTTGAGTTTAAGGGGGATCACCAGTCGGAAGTCAGTACATGTTCTAGCTCACTTCCTTAACTACTGTGTAATGAAATGTTACATATTATAAATATTGTACTATAAGATAGCACTGTAAAAACTACAAGGCACTGATCCATTTGGTTATGTCTTCTGATACCGAGAAAGGTAACAAATAAAAGAAAATATTTGATTCGTTTTACACTAAGCCCACAAGGTGGTACCTGCTGTTAGATCTTACTAGAAGTGCTCAGTTTTATGAAATGTTCATCTGTATGCGTAAAGTATTTTCGAAACGGTCTTATTACGAAATAGATATATTGCTTGACCGTTTTTTGTGTTATGTTTCACATTTTATTTAAATATTAATTTACATTTAAGGAAGTAGATTTTGAGAAAAAACTTGCGCAGAACGCCATAATGCGTTGTTGCCAAATTTGTACGTTTACTGTGGAAGTCTCAATAGGAAAATTCCTGGATTCTAACGTTGCAGTTCGAAAAGCGGAACTTAGCTGTGAACTGCGATAAGATCGAAAACTTATTTCACCATTAAGTATCAAAGCAGAATTCCATGATTACTTCCTTTATTATCTGGCATCAGTAAACACTCGACACTATCTGGCAACGCCGCTACTTTCAAGCAGCGTTTAGCATAGTACCGAGAACACCTATTCATTATTCAGCGTAAGCTCTAAACTCCGATAAACAAAATAATTGTATCCTTCCGCTTGTCACAAATACGATTGGCTAGTGATGTATCACTCCCACTCCCCACGGGGACGAACAAATTATACACGTGCATTTTGATAATAATGTCTCGTATTGTCCAGATACTTACAGCAGCAGCAGGAAACAAGGAAAAGAAACTTGAAAGATTAAAAAAATTATATATATTTGAATTTCGCTCGTAAATAATTGTTGCTTAGTGAGTAAAGGTTTGCCTTCTTGGTGTTTCACCACAACACTCGCGGAACTGGGATTCATGCCAGTCATCTTTCAGACTTTAAAAGCAGAACGCCCGTCCACAGTTGAGTTGGCGCCATAATTACTGCGCATGCTTAGTGTTTATTTCTATTGTTTCATTAGCCACACTCGATTGAAGTATTATTAGATAATCCGTATTATATTTTTGTCACTTATAATAAATAATATAGCAGTTTTATATGAAGCTTCATAGTAAAATTAATAATGCAATCACATGAACTATTTTGCGGAGGAGTACAAGCGTCGGTAGGACAACAGCAAATCAGCGAGATTTAGTTTCACGTGGCTTTGTTTATCGCAGTTTAGAGCTTACGCCGAATAATGTATAGTGATCCCATCTCACTATAGCGCTAATAAAATACTATTCGAAATAAAAATACTCAAATAACACGATACGTTAAAATTTGAAATTACATTTATAAAATACGGTTAATAACAGTGATTGTTATGGTTCTGGAATAACAGCTAGTGTAATAACAGGATTCTAAACCATTTCTACAAGATTTATCTGTATAACTATAGATTTTCACAGCAATTCGGTAAACCGTAATTTTTGGTTTGATCTACAGATATTTTGTAGTATTTTCCAGTTTTGTATTATTGTTTATAATAAACAGCCTTATGAACTTAACCCTTTGTGGTCCTTTTAGATTTGCCGAATCTGTCTGAACTTGTTGGGCGGTATTGAGAAAGAATTCGTTAATCAAACGTTAGTCACGCTATTATTTAGTGTCATATTACCTCCGTACTAAGGTATGTAGTACGTGGTGCGTACGTGGTACGTACTTGGTATGTGGTACCAAAGAAATCAAAGGAAGAACAGTCGAAAACATATGACGAAATAAATACAAAAAGCCTGTGAAGCGTGACTCAACATTTGACTCCCTCTACAATGTTCAATATGTCCCCCTTTTGTGACACGATACACGTCCAGATGATACTCGGGCTCATTCCATACATTTTGTAAGATAGTCCTATCAATTATCTGCACTACAGCGCTGATGCATTCTTTGAGCTCGACTAAGGATTGCGGTAGTTCAGGGTACGTAAACGAAGTGCTTAACGTACTCCCACAGGAAGAAGTCGCGGGTCGTTAAATCAGAGATCTGGGGTACCAGGCGAACAAAACTAGGTACTTCTCACCAATACACCTAATCCTATGCGGAATGTGCCAATGAGGGAATGTCCCGTCTTGTCCCCCCCTCGTGCTGCCATCTGGAATACCCAAAACAAACTTGGTGAGTTTGTGGTTCTTTTCATATCTTTCATGTGTGTGCGTGTAATACTTTTGAAAATACAGCCTTTTCAAAACAAAATGAATCATTTATGGTAACCCTGATTAAGCGACAAGTGCCACTCGATAAAGAACCGCAAAGGGTTGAACTATCCTGTAGCTTTATATAAATATCCTACACTCCGATTCTACAGCCCTACAAATAATCAATACATACATTTATCAAGATATTTTAATAAAAATACGGTATTTTACAGATTCTTTTTGCAGTAGATTTGCAGATACTTTGGCTTTCCGACCTGGTAACACTCTATCTTTCTCTCATTTTGACACAGAGTGAAAACGTTGCTATCGCGACTTATGAATTTAACTGTTTCTGTATTATCGCAGGTGAAGTAATTACTGTTTTTGAGTTATTAATAGAAATTGTTGTAAAGAAACACTGTATCTTAATTTACCGATAGTACCAATTCTTTTCAACCTTTCGAAATATTATGTTCCAAGTAGATTACATTTGTTCAGTTTTCAAAACACCTGTCCCTTTTTCCAAAATCTTTATCTACAGATAACATTTTGCAGAAACTATATGCAATGTTATCTCTTTGTACTCTGTCTTGCAAGTACACGTTTAAAACCGTCCTAAACGGAGTTAAAAACAGAAAACTGAAAGATACATATTTGCTTCATTGAATCAGGCTTAAGCATGATCTATTTGAACCCTAATTGTTTTAAATCGTTCGCATACCTCTGTAAAGAGCAAGTTGTTGCACAACTGAGTTTATTTACACACGATGGCCTTAGCGCAGTGTTTGTAGATTTTCATAAATTTTCCACCAACAACACAAAACTTTACCTTTTTAATCGGTTTCTCAATTCAACCCATTTATATATCAGGTTGTCTGAAAAGTATAGAGTATTTTAAGATCCAAATTGGTAATACATTTATTGTGATTTAAAACAAAAATTACGAAATCAGATATACTCAATTTTGTTCGGTTTCTTTCTACTATTTTTCAGACAATACCATAATAACGGCTGTATAGAATTTCTGTGGCTTCTAGTCAAAGAATTGTGACACGCGATTTTTACCATGCCTCTTTTGAAATTAACTTAACATCATTCAGGGAGTTTTGTGGTGACCGAAACAAATTATAGTCTGGCCGGTGCCACGTCCAGACTATACGGTGAATACATTCAAACACCCCAGTCAAGGTTTCTCAATTTCTAACGATTCCTTGAAGACGTATGGTGTCTGGCGTTGTCATTGTGGTACATGTCACACTATTTGTTAACAAGTTCGAGCCGTTTCATTTGAACTGCTGAGTGAACTCGCACTAATTGTTGACAGTACAGGCCCGAGTCTATTGTTCTGCGCGGTGACAGTACCTCATGATGCACGATGTCTTTCCAATCCCACTAAACGCACAGCATAACCTTACTGGTCGTCAGTATGGGCTTTGCCACAGAGTGTGAAGTTTCTTATTGCTATGACCACGATAGCTTTCGGATATAGTGTCATACGTTATCCGCTTTTCATCACTGGTGACCAGCCACTTGAAAAACGACTCGACTTCGTTATGTTTCAGAGCATATTCGCAGATAGAAATTCGATCGAGTAAATGATTTTGAATCAGATGATGTGGTACTCAAACGTAGAGATTCTCTTTGAACCCAGCATTCCAGAAATGGTTTAACATTTTGGTGATGGATGTTTAGATCCTTGGGAATGCAGTGAGTGCTTACATGCTGCTCTTGCTTGACTTCTTGCCAGAATTTGTTTATTTTCTTATGATTGGTCGCGTGGTTTTCACTCATATTCACGGCGCAATACTTTTACGTTTGATTACGAGAATGCCGATACATGTTGCACAAATAATTATTAGCTTCAACTATCAGCTGTCAAGTAACGTCGAGAAAATCCACGCACACGGTGTTTGTCCACCACAAAGTTCACTTGGCGGGACATTAAAAAAAACAATTTCATTGATGAAGTTCTATATATTCTAATTGGTGTCCTCGTCCCAATCTTTGCGTTAATGTTAGCTAGATTTTGGTAGCGTTATTGACCTTGCGCGAGACTACCGTCCATCTCGAATTCTCAAAATTCTGATCCGCAAGTTATTTATGCACTGAAATTAATAACTGTGGGATTTTCCATAATCCCGATTTTCGTAAGACCGTGCCAGCAAGCAAGAATGGCACGATACGTAAGATAGATTATGGTGCGACAATGTAAGTAGCACCAATATCAAAAATACTGGTAAAACAGTAAACAATACTTCCTTATCTTTTTATCCATAATGATGGAAAATATTTCATTGGCAGAATTGACCAAAATTGTGCCTAACAGCCGAAAAACATTTATGTTGGCTAAACTTCGTGTAAAAGTTATTAGTTTTAGCCGTAATATGGCCAAATTGGCAACAATGAGACAGATGCATTATATCCACTTGTAGGAAATATGTTCCAATGGAAAGAACAATATGCGATCGTTTTCTAAAAAAAAAATCAAGAATCATCTAGTAATTACATTAAAACTTGTAAAATATTTATTGCTACTGAATTCATAAATCTTGGAGACATGCTTACCAGTTTTTAACATTTCGGTCTGTCCTTGCTATTAAATGAATCCTCCAAGGTTATCACTTTGTTTATGATTTTACACACACACACACACACACACACACACACACACACACACACACACACACACACACACACACAAAACGCATCTGATTTCAGCGATTCGCGACGCTATGAAAATAAATGAATACATGCCGTATTTATTGGTTGAGGAGAAAATATTTTCACTGTATTACAAATATTTTTTTTAAAAAATAAAATATCACCTTAAAAGAGAAGAAATATGCAAAGTTAAGTGATTAACAACGTGCGCATGTGCGCCTGGGAATATCTGTAGCGCGCGTACGTCTAGAGAAAAGTGCACATACTATGAAACGGTAAATCAGTAAAACAATTTTATCCAAATTACATTTACTACAGTCACTGAACTCTACAAAGATGAAATGCTGTTGTACACTCTAAGGAAACACAGAAAACACCAAACTACATTTTTTGAGTCATTGGATTCTATGTAGCTGGAATGCTGTTGCACTCCGCAAGGAAATAAAGACAACTCAAATTACGTTCACTGAGTCACTGAATTCTAAGTACCTCAAATGCTGATGTACACCATACGGAAACAAGGAAGACACCAAACTATATTTTCTGAATCACTGGATTCTAAGTATCTGGAATGTTATTGCACACCGTAAGGAAATAAAGACGACATCAAACAACACAGGATTGAGAAAACATTGAAATTAAAATAATCAAACTCTGTATCGGCGGATAACAGATATTCCATTCTTATATTTATTCTCAAAGGGAAAAAACTATGTCTTATACGGTAAATACAAGACAATATGGAATGAACAAGTTTCGTACAGTTTCACATAATTAATTCTTACCTTCAACTGATCGACGTTGAACGTAGTTTGATTTTATTAAAGCTAAAATGACCATACAATGATCTTTAACAATGGACTAAGAAAAGAAGAAAACGTAGTTAGGGAGAAATAAATGTCTCTTTTCTAGAACAATTTACTAACAAAAGAGTTCATTAAATGGTTTAATTCAGGAAATAAATGATCATTATATAGTAACAATAGCATACGGCACCCATATCAATACTAAAAAGAGATATCAACAGAATGCTTATTCCTATACAAAAGTACGAGAGACAAACAAAAAAAAGTGGAGCATAGAATGGTGAACAATATACTTCCAAACAAGATGAAATGGAGAGATTTATAATGGCCATGTTGACGGAGAACTTTTCAGATTATTGCAATGAAGATCATATCTAGGATTTACTGCCCATTAATGAATTTTATTTCGACCGTACAAGTTCATTGGCCGGTGAGCGAACCCTGTATATCATAAAAACCAACTCTGTACATACGACTGTTACAGAGAAGTGAGTTAAACAAGTTTGTAGTAGTGTGTTGCAGTTGAAATTCTGACGAGCTAACTCGTAAACAATGTAATTGCATGCCTTCTTTGTGTCATACAACTAAATTTAGAATCAAAAATTCTCTACAAGGTTGCTTGAACTTAGTATCGTTCTATAAGTTCATATAATTACAAGGTTGTTTTAAAAAGTGAACAAAATATAAATTTGGAACTATGATATTAGTAAAAGAAGTAATTACTCGACTTATTATTACGAAATATATCAACATACATACATACAATGATAGCTCTATGTTATATAAGGAGTTAGCTTTTAAACCTGTAAAAGTATTTATAATGAAATGTATTTCAAACATGCTGAATCGTAAATGGATATCAATTACATTGAATCAAGTCTGATTTGAGAATACAAATTGCAAAAGTATTGCTACTGAAGTGCATTTCCAACGTTCTGAGTTCTAAAGTGTACTTGAAGGTAATTACACTGGACGAATATGTTTTGGATATTACACAATTCCTACGTAATTGACATTAGTATTAAACATATACCCTTCAGCTTACAAGTTGATATACTTTCTTAATCTCAATTCGTACCATCTAATATTTGTTTTTTGCACATTTACAATAAACGTATAATTAATTTTGGTACTTTCATCGATAAAACTGTTATTTAATAGTATTTGATACTGATGTGCAGGGATATGATGGAACATTCTTGTACACAGCCTTTTTCTGTTAAACTACTTACAGTAAGAACTAACAACAAAGAAATTTCTCCGGATCTTGTCCTTACTCTTCCGTGGTTTACTGCGAAATGTCATACTCATAATGTATCCTAGCTATTAATTTAAACGGTGTGCATACTTGCCAGGGGCAGCGAACTCTGCAGTTATCAGAAAATTTTCCACTCGTAGTGTTCCCGGAGCGACTGACAATCAATGGCTGACGTTTGACCGTATTGATATGGACCTACTTCCGGTACTCAGAATAGTGGAAAGGAGAATCTTTGACCTTGGTCGTATATTAAATTAGTTTCCTTTGCCAGCTTCGGGAAGTGGGGAGACTAGAGGACTGTTATTCTTTTTCTTCTTCAATCTAAGTTATGGACAGAGGAATGACGCTAATAATTCCGAACTTAGCAGAAATATGTCTCTCATCTTCTTTGTCTCTGTAATGTCCTTACTGCTACGCCATGAACATTTGTACCTTCTATTACATTCCATATCACCCAGGTGGGAGTACGTCCGGTTCTACACTGTGTCGATCCTACGTATGCGATAAGGCATACTATCATTTTGGTAGCATCAAGATGAAAAGTTTGATGAAGTATACTTCCGTATTTTTTTTTTTTTATCTCAATAAGTGGCGTGGACATCGTAAAGCACAAATTTTTAAATTCACACACAAAAAAGTTTTTCTTGACTATCTGGGAAACTAGGCATGCAAGTTTATACGTACTCATTTAATTGTTTTAGCTCAATAAGATTTATTGATTGTTTCATGTTTAATCTTTGAACTTTCCCCCTAATATTGCACTATAAAAAAATCATAGGTAAATTTACAAAAAAACGGTGGCAATCTGTTTGCCAAACATCTATGAAAATCAATTTACAACTATAAAGTAAAATTACTAATATGAAATGATGTAAAATTACATTTTTATCAATAAAAATATAATATTTTCTTATAAATTTACTGTAAATTTGTAAAACAAAAATTGTAATTTAATCTAAGGAAATGTATATCAACTTACAAAATGAAGAGTAATTGATTTTAGAATGATGTTTGGCAATTTAATTAAAAATTTGTTTTTCAGTGTGTACAATAATTTAATATTCATATAATACTTATAAAAACAAACGTTCTTGTTTTTCTCCAGAATTGTGTCTAAATACTAAAATATCCACAAATAATATTTTATTAGTACACAGTTAAAACACATTTCATAAAATTTGTTTTCATGAATTTTCAGAAACTCCTCCGATTCTCCAGAACTCTTAAAACAGATTCCAGCTCTACCACGTTACGCATATTCGCCGTTAGATCATCTTCCCTCTACTCAGGAACACGATGAGGCCACCGCTCACTATAACCCTCGTTCTCGTATATATTTTCATCATCCATACATTCATTGCACTTAATTTCAACAATGAACTCCTTTGTTTTCTAAGTTACAGGGCTGCAAGTGTTTAAACCCATTCTAAGCAGTCCCAGAGCAGAAGATTAACATCCTCATTGCAACTAATATCATATGTTCTTGTGTTCTGTTACTGCACTTCATTTCATCATATAAATCATATACTCTGCTCAGGTCATCTCCTTCTGTATGCCAAACCAGATAAATATACCAATAAATAAATACATCCTGATAATTCCTAATGATACTACAAATAAATGAATGCTCACGGCTCCAGAGAAATCGTTACCATCTATGGCCCGCCCATCTTCGGATGGGAATGAAATTACATATTTAAAAAAAATGTTTGAACGATCGTTTTACGTTTTGCACGTGCAACACATATTTAAATGCATAATCCATTTTGATAACAACGGGTTTTACTTTCGCTTCTTTACTAAAAAAAATCATTATCTATTTTGTTTGGTCAAAAGATCACATTACGCAGGTTTCCTCCCATTCATTTTCTATCACAAAGTTTCTCCAATATCATTATATTATATGAAATAGCTAGCTGGTTGGAGGAAAGAGGATCCTGTTCGTAGTTGTCGCTGCCAATTCATCCGTCAGCACCAGATGTGCCTCCTACAGCCCTTAAAATTTAGAATTTTCCCACAATCCCTCGGTCTCGTATCGCATCCAGAAGGTTGTTTCTTTTTTTCTTTTTTTTCGCCTTTTCAACGCTACAGAGCAATAAAAGTTTTTCGGATTTTGCGTTCCTTTTTCTTTCTTTAACAGCAAGTTTTCGTTTAGTCTTCATACATAACTTAGGAAAGCATATCTTCTCTTCTTTCTGTACTACGTCACTTTAAATTAAATTATACATTCATGCTTTTGCAATAATCATTTCAAGGTTTATGGTTTATTATACCAAATATGTTGTATTTTCTTAAAACAAGGATACTCTTGTCTAGGGATGCACGCGAGACGAGACTGAAAATTTTATGCGAGACGCGAGACGAGACTAAACCATGCGAGACGAGACGCGAGACGAGACTCAGTTAAGTCTCGCACGAGAAGTCTCGCGAGACTTCTCGCAGTCTCGCAACATTACGAATTACATGTAATTATATATTTAGTGATTTTACATTTATTGAATATTCTAAGTTGAGCGTTAATGCCTCCAGGAACAAAAAAGTGATTGGGGCAACAGACATTTTATGAGATTTATTATTATTCAAGGCTGATTTTCAGAATTAAAGCCTTCCTTAGTTTCTAAACATCATTAAAAAAGAAAAGCTTTGTAAATTGGAAATTTATTACAACAACATGGATTTAGGACTTTATTTTGCGACACAAACACATACACGCGGGCGCGCACGAATACATGAACTTCTGTTTTTTGGTCTGAAAAGCGAATAAGACTCCCTAATGCTGCAAAATGTGATATTTCTGTTGTTTCTGTCTTTTTCACATTACTACTAGCGATTTATGTTGGGGGATGGCGGGGAAGTCCCCTCTCGTCAAAGTTTATCCCGGGTCCGGCTCGCAGAAATAACATGGTATTTTTACATGGAATAAGTATTTTCTTTCTATATATTTATCAAAAACATCCCCCTCTAGTTCGGAAGTTTGACTCAAACACTGGTTTGGTAGGATGGCCCTATAGGTTTGATGCGAGATGGTAGGAATGGCCCTATATCTGTCAGTAATTTTATTTTCTAGATCTGGCAACACTATATAAGTTGAAAGCGAAAGTTGATATAATGCGATAATGCAACATTGCTACAAGCGCGAACGAACCCAAAGAATTGGGTCGTATTGTGTTGTGAGTTCTTTTGTTGTCTACAACGCTTTTGGTGGTATAAAAACATCTTTATAATGGAAAATCACCCTTCAAGGAAACGACCAAAACGTGTAAATGTTGATAGTGGCGACGATATTTTAGAAGAGCCAAATATTGCTGGAGACCTCTAAGGTGGAAAACAATGTTGGATCCAGCAACAATTTATGCTGGTTTTGCTGTAAATTATGCTATTAACCCTTTGGGGATCCCATGGTACAATCTGTACCATACGGGGTGTTTCATGGTACATTGCGTTATAACTCTCCTATTTGAGCTTTTTCGTCAGTTTTTTTCAAGTCCAGAGGCATTGTAGAAGACCTTACGTATGGTTTCACACCTTCCTGCGTCGAGACATAGGAGGTGATGACGTCATAATTCTAAAATATATATTTTCTTTTAATATTGCGGGGCCGGTCAATGTTCATTATTTTTTGGCGGGCTTATTTTTACACGTAGAAGATTGAAATTTTGCACAAACATTCAGTCCACCGAGTAGTATTTACCAGATTTTTTTCAGATTTCTGCGTTAAAACAGGGGGGGGGGGATCCAGAGGGTCAAAAACTTGAAAAAAGGGATATTTTTACCCAAAAATCCCGTTTTTCCTCAATTTCCCGCCTTAGATACATGATAGAACAAGTGAATGGCCGCCTGAAAGGCAGTTCTATTCTGAAGAGAATAATGTGCGACACATGACCCTAGGGTAATTAGGGAATTGTCAGGGTATTTTTATGAAAATATACTTCTGTATAGGGGAATTTTGGACATTTTGGGTATTATTTTTTGCAGGCTTATTTTTGTACCTAGAAGATTGAAATTGTGCACAAACATTCAGTCCACCGAGGAGTATTTACGAGATTTTTTCGTACTTCTGTGTTAAAATATGGGCGTACAAAGGGGCTAAACGTTGAAAAAGGGAAATTTTTACCAAAAAATCTCTTTCACGCGACTTTCTCGCCTTAGATACATGATGGAGGCAAGTGAATGGTACCGCCTGAAAGGCAGTTCTATTCTGAAGAGAATGATGTGCAAACCATGATCCTAGGGTAATTAGGGATGTCTCAGGGAATGTTTAAAAATTTCCCTCTGTATACGGGAATATGGGACATTGTCGGTATATATTTTTTTGGCGGGCTTACTTTTACACCTGGAAAATTGGAATTGTGCATAAACATTCAGCCCACCTAGTAGTATTTATCAGATTTTTTCAGATCTCTTCGTTAAAACATGGGGGTCCAGAGGGGCTAAAAGTTGAAAAAAGGATATTTAGACCCAAAAATCCCTTTTTTCGGGATTTTCTCGTCTTAGATACATGATGGAGACATGTGAATCATACCGCCTGAAAGGCAGTTCTAAGCTGAAGAGAATGATGGGCGAAACATGACCCTAGGGTAATTAGGGATGTCTCAGGAAATTTTTTACCTGAGATCATGGTGTTTTACGGTAATTTGGGGCATGGTGGGAATTCCTGATAAAATTTCTTCCGCCCTTACTATTCAAGATAGAAACTTGAAATTTGGCACACACATTTAGTATACCAAGTACTATTTATCAGATTTTTTTAGATGGGTACGTTCACACAGGGCCGCTCCAGAGGGGCCCAAAGTGCGAGAAAAAAATTCCCTCCGTAATTTTCCGTTTGACATTTTTCCCGCTCCTGGTATATGGTATGAGCATGCAAGTGGTACCATTTGAAAGCCAGCTTCATTCTGAAGAGAATGAGGTATGAACCATGATCCTAGGATAAATAGTGACGATGCAGTAGCTGCTTGACTGAAAGTCTAAAAAATAGCCCAAAAAGCCGGGTACCGGAAATGATTAATTTAACGAAAATTAATGGTCCAGGAATCAAATTCCAGCACAACTTTTCTTTTAATTTGGAGCGGAGGGGACACAAGTTCGGATACCATGTTGAACTTTAGGTTCCGTCTCCTTGGGATGTTATGAACATTCATCCCATGAAAAGCAATGGCAAACCACCAAGGATTCAGCTTGCCAAGGGACTTTTAGGTCAAATACCTGCCTTCGGACAGAATATCAAATCATCATTCATTAACAGCCATAGAATAATACATTGCAAAATTTTGACCAGAGTATATGCGAGACTGCGAGACCATGCGAGAAATTCTCGCGCGAGACGCGAGACGAGACTCAAAATTTTATGCGAGACGCGAGACGAGACTTCACATTTTCGAGACGAGACCAACATTTGAGGCTGCGAGACGAGACGAGACTTTTCCATTTCTCGTCTCGTCTCGTCTCGCGTGCATCCCTACTCTTGTCTAACCTTAGCAACAGTAGATATAAAATAGTATATATATCTTGTAAATGAGAATACGTAAAAGTTCTAAGGTGCTTGAAATACTTTCTTTTTTTCTTTCACAAGAACAAGTGTTACTAAAGCCTGTGACAAACATATTGGAATTTCAGCTGAACGAATAAAACGCAAGCTCTGACGCGACGTTGCCAAGTGGTAAAGGATAGTGGCTATGGCTAAGGAGACAAACTACAGCGCGATCAGGTGACAGGGGATAGACGTGGATGTGTACAAAATAAACGCGGCAATACCGCTGGCCTTTCTTTTGCTAACAGCATTTAAAGGGAACTTGGAGCGCGGCCTTCAAATGCCAAGATGTTCGTCACACCGTTTAAGTCTAAATGTACTTGTCCTGTTAAATTTAAAAATGAAATCAGAGTTTCTCCATCAGACACGGTTTTCTTGTGACAGTCATTTGTGTTTTCACGTTTGCACGCGAAAAATGGACCATATTTTCTTAAAACATCCTTGTGTTTGTAGCGGCATAGCTGAGCTGTTTATTAACATAAGCTTATAATGATGATGTAAGTGAAAGGATAAAGGCCATATCATATATGGAGTCTGTCGTCATCGATTCCATACGAAGGGGAAAGAGTGTAATTAAATTGTGTAAAATGTGGAAACTGCACGTTTCCATCGCTCATTTTAACAATAGATTGGCAAAGTAAAGGGAACATCTTATTTTGCCGTTTTCGTCCTTGTACATGAAAGAAAACACAAATACAACTACAGTATAAATATCACTTCTACTTACCTAAGAAGTTGTAGGCCTGAAAGATGATTTTCGGCTGTATTTAGTTTCCAAAATGTCTCTCTTCAATGTCCAGCAGTAATCAGCTAGCATTCTGGGACTCCATTTGCCCTGATATCTCTTCTCCATTGTATAAATTTGCTGGTAGAATCGTTAGTTTCCAAAATGTCTCTCTTCAATGTCCAGCAGTAATCAGCTAGCATTCTGGGACTCCATTTGCCCTGATGCCTCTTTTCCATTGTATAAATTTGCTGGTAGAATCGCTCGCCATGTTCATCACTTCAGAACCAAGATTTTGCAGGAAATATCTAAATGAGAGTTAAGAAGTGAATCTTTAAAGACATATTGCATTCCATAGCTTAGTACGAATTCACAAGATAATTCACTATTTCATAATAGTTTTCTGCTTTTTTGTTTTCCAAGGAAATCACAACAGATACCTACGAAGGCTTTCCACGCTTTGTCTCCTGGGGGATTCAACAGCTCTGCAAACTTATCGTCATCCAGTAATGATGTGATTTGCGGCCCAACAAATGTTCCTTCTTTCAGTTTTGCGTCGCTGACCTTGGGAAATTTAGATTGCAAATACAGGAGGAGTTTTGTCAAGTATCTTTACAAAATTCTCCATAAGGCTCAATTTGATGTGCAGCGGTGGTAAGTACACTCGTTCGAGATTCACCAGAGGGGTATGAAACATATTTTTGCTCTCAGGAGTAAGAGTGTCACGTTTAGGTCATTACCTCTTAATATAGAGTGACTTCCTATCTCTGCTGTCCCATTCACATATGAAACAGCAACATTTTGTGTATCCCAGTTGCAAGCCAAGAAGTAAAGGTATGACCTTTAAATTACCACAGATATTCCAGTTATATTTTGTGTACTGGAGTTTATCTAACAACAATTTTATATTCTGATATGTCTCTTTCATGTCAACTGCATGGGCCACAGGCATTGATGGTAATTCATTAACATTATGCGGAAGCACCGAATTCAAACTAATTTTCGAGGTGTCTATGAACAATCGCCATTCATGTGGCTGGTGTTCATGTCCAAGAGCCTCCATAACTACACTAACATTATTACAGAACACGATACCATCCTCTGTCGAAAACTACTCTTTGAAATCACTATCGCGACTAGGATACATGTATATCCTTATTTCTTTGTGTAATAGATTCCAACCTTTGAGCCTCGAAGCTAGAAGTTCGGCTTGTTGTTTCGACAACTGTAAATCCCGAATGAGATCACTGAGGTCTGCTTGAGTTTGTAGGTGAGGTTCTGATGTAGAAGCCTCGAATGTAGGATCACTTCTATAATGAGTTTCTTCCTCAGAATGTACTGCCTCGGAGTCAGTCTTCACTTACGGTCACAAAATCTGGACACTTCGGCACAGGATACTCGTCACTATGTAATACAGGCCTCGTGGCAGATGGCAAATTTGGATATGTAACGGTATGTTTAGTTTTATTTTTTGTAATTCTTTTCATGTTTGTTAAACAAAAGTAGCAGTTACTGGAATGGTCTTTTTGTTCTCTCCAGATCATGGGAATTGCAAAAGGCATACGATGTGTGCTCTTTTCCCATCCTGTGAGAAGCCGCACACATGTCACACAACATATATTCGGAGCTCATGGTTTATCAAAAGCACCCGCTTTGCAGCCAAAGTAAAGCTCGTAACACTTTTTTAGAAGTGGCGTAAAATTTCGCCTCTGACATTTAAACGTTAGTTCACCACAAATGTAGCAAAAATTGTCCGAATGATTCAAACACTTTCTTGGCATTATGCAAGTTCTTTTTAACAACACAAGAAATGAAACAAAGAGCACTCCACTTACACAGAAAGAAAACCTGCGAGGCTCACTAGGCGATCACGAATGTCTTTCTGCTAAAACAGGTCTTATCTTGAACATTTACAGTGTTGCCAAGCCCACAAAAACAAACACTTTTGCTCCATTATTTTCCACTTTTTTAATTCCACAACAAAGAAGCTTTCAGAAACTCGAATACCTATATATCAAGTGGGTCTCATAAGCTATGCAAGTTTATAATCAAAGTTAACATTTTGATTGCATTTTTGAATTCAGGAGAATAAACTGCTTCACAATCAGCAATCACTTCTTTTGTGAAAAAAATCATGTTGACCAGTGATGATATGAAGTATTCGTTTTTTTTTTTTTCAGGATCTGAGACTAAAGAAATTTCTATATATTTTTTTAAGGTTTGCGTCTGGAAATGTTTCTTTCACGCTTCTCGATCTTTACCTTCCGCTTTTGACTCCCAATATTTTCTTCTATTTTTCAAATCATCGATCAGTTGTGTTTTTCTTCTTCCAATTCCTCGCTTTCCTTCTATCTTCCCTTCTATAGCGGTATGAAGAAAATTTCCTCGCAAGATGTGTCCAATCCATTTGGCCTTCCTACGAAGGATGGTGGCTAGAAGTGTCCTCTTCTCTTCTATCCGTTTTAAAACATCTTCGTTTGTTACTCTCTCTGTCCATTTTATGTTCTCCATTTTCCTCCAACACCACATTTCGAAGCTCTCTAAATATTTATTCTCTAAGTTTCGTAACGTCCAAGTCTCCGAAGCATACAATTCAATACTCCATATATAGTACTTGACCAACTTCTTTCTTAGTCCAATTTCTTGCGTATGTTAATAAAATAATATATATAAACTAAAGAACATTATTATTACTTATGACAATATACAGTGAAAGAACAACTATGGCTGTGAAATACCTTATAGTTTCAATTGTACAATTATTATATAAACGGTAGAAATGGTAGTGCGTATAAAAGAAAAATGAGTTTGGTTGGGTTTCTGGTAAATCAAACTACTTAAAGTATATTTTACCAAACATACTCCCAAATATAGAAATTTACCTCAAATTAAATTAAATATACTTAAAATGAATGAATATTTGAAAGTAGAAAATATTTGAGATAAAAAAATATTTGAAAGTAGAAAATATTTAACTCTTTAGATTTGTCGAATAGAAAGTCACTTCGTTTCTAGTGTTGTAATTAAACGGACATATTAGTATTTTGTATCCTGAGGATTATACTAACCCGCTAATCTCAACAGCACTGCGTGTATTCTATTAAGCAAGAGTAATTTCCATAATTATTCCCATAGGAATACATGGGGAACCGCTTTTTAATTGTCCCTATCTTGGAATCAACTGAACAGATCATATCCATCAAGGATCGAAATTTCTAACTTTTGACACACTAATCCTGGTCAATATTGATAGCGATTCAAGCAGTTATTGAGATTTTGTGTCTTACGGACGGACACATGGACAGACAGACAGAGTATACTATATAAGGGAGATTTTGGTAAACCAAAATCATTAAAATGTCATTAAAAAGAAGTATTAGTGATATAGGTAATATGGGCTTGGGTGTGCACTTCAGACTTACATAAAGTTGTACTCTTCTTTTAAAACGGCACCAATTGTCGATTTTAGGCTTCGGGCGGAGATTGGAGGCGATAAAAATGTATGCATGAAAGGAGAAGTTAAATACCAGGGACAATAGATATTAGTGATGGAATTGAGTTTAGTGTACCTTTCATCACCAAAGCTTCACAAGACTCAGGACGATAGTTTAACGAGGGATCCGTGCCATATGAACTGCAGTTGGAAATCAAACACGGATATCACACGCCAAAGATACGTGCGCTAACCATATTGCCATGAAAGAGCTGCCAACAGTGTTAAGTCCATAGGTTTTAAACATAACTTTCTTACAAGGCTGTCTATATTCTTTATTATAAATTGACGAGAAATGTTACAGTTCGGAAGTATATCACTTCCTTCTTCAGACTACTATTCCAACTGAAATCATAGATAACGTGATATACTTCCGAAACTGCAACATTTTTCCTCAATTTATAATAAAAAATATAGACAGCCTTGTAAGAAAGTTATGTTTAATTTGCGTTTAAGATGGACACAAGGCCTTTTTATAAAAATATCCATAGGTTTTGAGATCACTAAGCTGTTTGGTGACAGTCCTGGTGACATTTAAGCGTAAGTTTAGGCAAGAAGGGATATATTTCCTGGTTCGGGAATTAGCAAGGACAATTCCGAATGTTATTCTTCATAAATTATCTATTTCACTCATATTGACAGGGACAACGCCAAAGATATTGCACGACTTCCTTATTAATTTATTTCACTCATTTCTTGCCCGTTTTTCGATTTTGGACTTCGGGCATTTGTGAAGTGTCCAAAATGTATGCATAAAAGGAGAGGATAAAAACTTGGGACGACGGATGTTAGTGTCAAATCCACAGTTTTTGAGGTCGCTGATATGAATAGTGGAACTTCCAACGCCGTTCAAATGCAACTTTGGCCCACAACGACGTCGAAAATGACAGATATTAGTGCCAAATCTAGGATTGCCAGAATTCTCGGTTTTTCGGGACAGTCCAGCTTTACAATGAAAGAATTAACTGTCCCGAAAAAGGGGTTTTGGGACGCCTGTTTGTCCCGTTTTCGTTCTTCAAATTGAAAAGATCAACATGAAAGAACTAGTATGTCTTACCTAAAAACGAAAGGTTTATGTAGGATTTGTGTAGCTAATTAATTTTACTACACAAACAACAAGGAGTTTTAAAATCACATCCATTCTTTCGTCCTATGGGTTGTTTGTTTAGCTTTCAGAGGGGAAAAAGAGGATATAAAAATATTGAAGAGGGAGCATATGCTATGGCAATAACTTCTTGAATGGAAAAGAACGTATTTCCCCTTTGACGGGCTTTAATTACTAGTTATTTTATACTTCAATCGGAAGCGTAGAACTGTTTTATTTTGAAATTTTAATCAACAATGATGGTACTGCTCTCAGTCACTACATGTTAACAGCATTTTAAACTATTTCATCCTGTCTACCGTCTTATGACGAAGAGTTTTACAAACAAGTGTTTTATCCAGTCCAGAACTGGAAAATTGTAATTAGTAACCTGGAAAAGACACGTAATTAATTGATTCTGACCAAATGAGTAGGAATCCTGGCCTTATATATAGCCTGAGATTAGCGTCCCGGTTTTTCATTTACTGAATCTGGCAACCCTAGTTAAATTCATAAATTTTCGAAAGGCCAAACTGATTAGTGGCAGTCTTGATGACATTTAAGGCCAAGTTTAGGCAAAAAGGGACATAACAGCTGGTCCAAAAATGGATAATGATAAAAAAAAACTGAAGGGATGGATCTTCGTTATTTATTTATTTATTTATTTATTTCATTTATTTACTTTCAAATAATATGTTGCAATAAAACTTATCCTCTTCGATTCTCGATAGAGGCACTCGGTCGAAAAACTGTCAAAGCTTTTTAAGGCCAGTCTTCCTGAGTGAGGTTTCTCATGGATTTTCCTTATTCACACCAGGCAAATGAAGGAATAGTAGCTAACATACAGGTTCCAGGACGCTTCCTTCCTTCCCTTTCCTCGAATAGTGTGATCTCCGAGGGACGTCATCTTTCATTGTGACGGACTAACATGCCTATACACCGTGTATAGAATTATATAGAATTACTTACCTAAATCTTATTTTGCTGGTATGAAGAACGGGTAATTCAGCTAGTCATGTAATAGTGTGAGTTTTATGGCACAAAATAACTTTTCGATACCGAAAGTAAATATTTTGTCCGTTGGTGTATGTTCTCACACACGCACACATAGAAGTATGTTTCTGTATTAGTCTATTGTATCTCATACTATATTATTTGATGATTAAATATTTATACCATTTGCAGTCTTATTTATTATGATGCTTAACAATATTATATTCAGCGAAAAGTGGATTGAATTTATATATTGTTAATGGTGGGTTCATGATCTATGTGACGACAGTGCACCATTCTATGTTCATACTATGTTTCAAGCTATAAAAGTGCACTGGAAAACATGAAACACATATACGAATAAGTTATAAATTAATCTCCAATGTATATTGCAAATGTATTTATTTTTTTCACATAAAAGGCATCAACTCACTATCCGAAAGCAGTTATAGTGCAAAAAATGTTTTGTGATATAAATATTTTCTTTTTTTCTAAAATCTACTTTTTCAAAAGATTTCATTATCTACACAGTTTGTAGCTTCATCCTCATTGGTAAGGCTTTGTCTAATATCTTTAAGAGACTTCCTTTTTCTTATTGAAACAGAGTTCCAAAGTCATTTTCTCCTCAACCATGGAAGATCTTTAGTCATCAAAAATCATAAGCAATGAATGATAAAAATAAACCATGAAACTGAAAACAGCTGAAATCATCACAAATTCTCTTTTATTTTTTTAATGATCTCCAGATGTTATCAGGAAATTGAAGATAGGCTGTTAGACACTGAACAAGATATTGTCGTTTTCTTAATTCATCCAAGGAGATATTGAAGGCGCGTCTAAAAGCCTTTGTCAGTATTGACTAAGCAAAGTTAAGTGGGATCTTCTAAACACAGATAGTATTGTACTTAGAGAAGTACTTCTTTTCACTTTTCATCTAACGTAACTTCTTAACCTGTATATATATATATATATATATATATATATATATATATATATATATATATACAGAGGCGGATCCAAAGGGGCTATAGGGGCAATGGCTCCCATCTTGACGCTGAGGTATACGCTGGATAAAATGGGTTTCAATCCTGCTTTACACTGGATAAAACTGCAAACTATGGTTTAGCCCCTCCCTTGATCATATCCTAGATCGCCAATGTATATATATATATGTACATATATGTACCGAGTGTATCAAAAGTCCAGGCTTATACATCAACTCTGTTTTGAGAAATAACAAAAATATGGAAAGAGTGAAAAGTTGTTAGAAATGTATACTTCTTTAATCTAGAAAGTGGAATTTTTCGAATCTCATCACACATTTGGGCTCTACAACTAATCTAACCAGCTATTTCGGGCCTACAGTAGTAAAGAGAACTACATATGTTAAATTAAAAAGCAACGTTGCCAGTTCAGCACCCACATCCGCAATTCAACATTGTTGGAAAACGGGATCGAGGTTCCCTCACATAACAATGTGCACATTCTTTGTCACTTTTGCATGTTCTCATCTTCCGTTCGAACAGCCTGCTAAACTAGAACCGTGCGTTTTTGCTTTATCATAGGTTGCCTTACTTGTATGGAACTTATACATCTCGTTCGATTACAAAAATTTAACCATTTTATATTGACAAACACATATTTGAAACAAATTTCCTCTCTTTTCACTTTTCGTACTATTAGTCAAACTAAATACATGAAAGTTTGTAGGGATCATAATACTTCAAATTACAGATGTTTCAAATATGAAACTATACTTTCAAGATTCTAGGATCAACATTAACACCATATTCAAGAAGAAATTAAATGTCAACTGAAAACAGGGAATTCTTAAAATATATAAAACAATTATCATGCCTGTTGTGGTCTATGGTTCTTAAACATGGTCGCTTACTTTGAGGGAAGAACATAGACAAAGTATTTGAGAACAAGATCCTGACATGAATATTTGGACAGAACGAGAGTAGGGAATGGCGGAAACTTTATAAAAAGAAACTGCATAATTTATACCGTTTATCAAACATTGTTTGGTTCGTCAAGTCTAAGAGGCTCAGATGGGCAGGCCATATAGCCAGGATGGAAGGGATTAGAAAAGCTTACAAAGTTTTAACTGGAAGTCCAATCGGAAAACGAGCATTAGGAAGACATACGAGCAATATTAAGATGATCTGGCAGGTGGGAGTACAATTTATCCGGGGAGCTAAGGCGAGAAGTCAATGGAGAAATTTTGTGAACGCGGTATTAAACCTCCGAGTTCTATAAGCCATAGAATCATTGAGCTAGTCACAACAAAATTGCCATATGGTAACCACGGACTTTTAATACGCTTGTGTATTATATATATATATATATATATATACGAGGGTCACTACGAAAGTTTTGAGATACGCATTGTTGTGGCACAGTATTTGAATTCTAACAATTGCGTTCGGTAGTGGTATCCAGAGAGAAGAAGAGAAGCAAGTTTCAGCTCGCCTCGCTTATCGGCGTGGCCGTATCGCTTTTACTTGTTTGTTGATGTGAGCAGTATTTGGCTGTCTAGAATGGAGCTCGAAAGGGAACATTTTCGGGCAATGATCCTTTACGATTTCAAAAGTGCTTTGAACGAGACACAAAGCCTTGACCGTTTGCAGGGGGCATTTGGAGACCTTGCTCCTTCCCGTGCAACAATTTTTCGGTGGTTTAGTGAATTCAGAAGAAGCCGGACATCGCTTAAAGATGAAGAGAGAGCTGGACGTCCGCAACAGTTGTGTAAGATGAAAACATTGCCGCTGTAGAACAAATGATTCGAGAAAATCCTCGAACAACTTTCAAGGACATTGAATCTACAGTGAACATTGGATCGCCAGCAGTAACAAAAATTCTTAATGATCATCTTCGGCTCAGGAAGGTTTCATCTCGTTGGGTGCCTCACACTTTGACTGAACAGCAGAAGCTCATGCGTGTGGAATGGTGTGAAGAAATGCTTGCAAGATTTGATGGAGGCAATTCTCGACGCGTCTCTGACATTGTTACTGGTTATGAGACTTGGTTCTATCAATTTGACCCTGAAAATAAACGCCAGTCTACAGTCTGGATCTTTCCAGATGAAAATCCACCCACGAAAGTGAAGCGACCGCGAAGTGTGGGGAAGAAGATGGTCGCAACTTTCTTCTCCAAATCTGACCATGTTGCAACTGTTAAACTTGAAGAACAAACGACTGTTACTTCTCAGTGGTACACCACTGTTTGCCTAACAAAAGTGTTCCAGAAGCTTCGGGAACGGCGTCCAAGAACTGGATTGCGTGGGATCCTGCTTCATCATGACAACGCGTCTGTACACACGGCCAACATCACAATTCAGTTTCTAGAATGTACGAAAGTCAACCTTATGACTCATCCGCCGTATAGCCCTGACCTGGCCCCGTGTGATTTTTTTTTCTGTTCCCCAGGATCAAAGATCGCATGCGTGGAAAGAGATTTTGTAGCCCTGAAGAAGCTGTAGTGGCTTATGAGAATGAACTTCCAACACTTGAAGAAAACGACTAGCAACACTGCTTCCAAAAGTGGTTTTCGAGGATGCAAAAGTGTGTACAGTGTAATGGTGAATACTTTGAGAAAATGTAAGTGTTAAATTGATCTTAAGTATGTAATTTATTTCACATCTCAAAACTTTCGTAGTGACCCTCGTATATATATATATATATATATATATATATATATATATATATATATATATATATATATATATATATATATATATATATATATATATTGAATACTATGTCATTTATGAATTTCTGTTGGAATAGACATATGTATTATGTCTATAACTGCATATGATTTTAACTACCAGTACAGCAAAAGACATAAATTTGAAATAAAGATACTTCAAACGAAAGTGCTGTTTAGATTTGGTGTGTGATTATATTTGACAAGTCGACCATATAGTTACAACTTCAGGCTATCCAACCTTATATGTGCCTTGTAAAGTTACAACCAACAAATTCTTAAGATACCGGAATTATATTGTGTTGTAAAATAATAAAAAAATAGTTTGCGATGATTTTTTTAAAATTCTATTTTCATTTCTAAATTGATTTTTTTTTTTGATGGAACAACGATGGTGAATTTAACCAGTAGCTTCACGAACCAAACCACTTCTCCACTTCCAAAGTTAAAGACAGTTACGGGGAACAGAGAAGTTAAGAGGTAAAGAAAATTGAAAATAACTTCTTGGATTCTATGAAAAATTGTAAAATTCCATTTTGCATTGTTATAGAATTAAAACTGATCATAACTTCTATTGTCAATAAAAAAAGATATTAAAAATTGGTCTTTTACGTATAATTAGAGGAGATTACTGTTATTGAAAGTGAGTAATTAAAAAAAATAAAATGTAATATTTATTTACTTTATTATTTGTATCAAACACAGCTTGAGATATTTAACTACTGACGGCGTTGTTTACTTACTGAAAAGGAAAAATAAACAAATTAGTAAAATAAACACAACTTTTATCGTTGTTGAAAATACATTGAAAGAGTGAATATTTTATAATTTTCTTTTCTAGAAATTTGGTTATGTCAACTTAGTTGTGTCAACTTGGTTGTGTCAACATGTTAAAGTCTTTTTTACAGCCAGTGACACGAGTAATAGAATTTCTTAGAAGAACAGGGAAAATTTTTAGATTATGACTACCTGAAACGTTTTACATTTTGTTCTGTTGATTAAGGGAAGTAGCATTTTTCTTTAACTTTGAAATGAAAGGTATTTATTGTAGATTTATTATACTGATTCATTTTTCATAGATATTTATAGTGTCACAACGGTTTTTAACTTTTTGATATTTACAGGTGTGTTGCAAGGTAGAAAAGCAGAAAAAGTAAGGTGTCAATATTTATTTACAAAATTTAAATTGAAAATTAATACGAATTTGTTCTTATTTACAGTGTGTTTCTACAGCGACATTGATTGAATGCAAAATTTACTGCGGTCTATTTTTCAAAATTTCGATTCATGGATCTAACTTGATTATTTCATTCTTGAGTTTTGCGTTCCATGGTGGTTGTCTTTAGGCCAGTGGTTATGAATCAAATTCCTATTACGACCTCCATTTTATCACATTCTCTTGGTAGCGAGCCCCTTATAACACTAGTTAACAAATTTAAACTTTTTGTTTGTTACATGAGAAAAATCACCTGATCTTAAAGGAACTTTTTGCGCTGAATTCGAATATGCACTCGGTTTCTCTCCATCTCTACAGTTTTCCCGTAACAGAGGGATTTTCGGGAAATTCCCTCAAAAATTTCCCTTTTTCAGCTATTTTATTCCCCTAGCTCCTGTCCCCTTACATATAGTAACATAGAAATTATACCTAAGTATACCTTAATTTATATTTAATAAACCCTAAAAGTTTCGTAAAAATCGCTTTGTTCTTTCTAGAGAAATAAATATATTTGTATGTATACTGTGTGCACTGTTTATTGCACCTGATAGTAATGCTTTCAGATCTCCTGAGTTGGGGTAAAAACGATTTGCTTTATTACTACAAACACAGACATAAAAATGAATATTTACAATAGTCAACAACACACTTGTATTGCTCTCTGTAAATTATTGGATGCAGAAACGAACATATCAGTGTACAGGAAAAGGCATGTTCAATTTTCAAGCTATTTCTCAATGCAAGATAATGTGTGCGTATGTACGGATATAAATGGGTTGATGGCGGAGCTAGGAATTCCTTACGTTCCAGAAGAATGGAGGTTATTTATCGACGCGTCAAAGGTCAGCCTTAAAGCTGTCCTTTTACATAATGGAAATAAAAAAAACTTCTATACCACTTGCGCACTCAGTGAAGATTAAGGAATCCTATGACACCATGTCAACTTTGCTAAATCTTATAAATTACAAGGACCATTGTTGGCAAATATGTTGTGATCTCAAGGTAGTTGGTATTTTATTAGGACTGCAGTGCGGTTACACGAAGTACCAATGTTTTTTATGTTTATGGGATAGCCGAGCTGATGACAAACATTATGAAGTGAAGGAATGGGAACCTAGAGTGAATTACGTACCTGGAGAATGCAACGTCAAATACGCTCCTTTGGTAGATCCTAATAAGATATTACTACCGCCACTTCATATCAAGTTAGGACTTATGAAAAACTTTGTCAAAGCCATGGACACATCTGGTGAAGATTTCAAGTATTTGCGAGATAAGTTCCCTAACCTGAGTAATGCTAAGATTTCAGCGGGAGTTTTTATTAGTCCCCAAATTAGGAAATTAATGCTTGATGATAGCTTTGACAGCAAGTTAAACAGTGCTGAGCTAGCTGCCTGGACAGCATTTAAGTGTGTTGTGCGCAACTTTCTGGGCAATAACAAAGCTGAGAGTTACACAGAAATCGTACAGGACATGATACAGAAATACAAAGAGTTGGGTTGTAGGATGTCTTTAAAAATCCACTTTTTGCACTCCCACCTCAGCTTCTTTCCTGCTAATCTAGGTGCTCTCAGCGACGAACAGGGGGAAAGATTCCACCAAGATATAATGGCAATGGAGAAAAGGTACCAGGGACGATGGGATCCTTCAATGATGGGGGACTATTGTTGGGGTCTTGTTAGAGAATGCAACATTTCTTACAAAAGAAGGAAGTAGTGTACGTCTTTGTAACCCAATGGAAGTTTCATATATTGTGATAGTTTTGATTGTCTTTTCATGACCTTTTGGTACATTTGTATTATTGTTTATTGGAAATTGTCACACTTGTAAATTATATTGTATTACATTTTATATATGTGTTTGTGGTAATAAAGCAAAACGTTTTACCTCAACTTAAGAGATCTAAAAGCATTACTATAAGGTGCAATAAACAGTACACACAGTATACATACAAACATATTTATTTCTCTAGAAAGAATAAAGCGATTATTACGAAACTTGGAGGGTTTGTTAAATATGAATCAAAGTATACTTAGGTATAATTTCTATGTTAGTATATGCAAGGGGACAAGATCTTGGGGTGTAAAATAAACGAAAAGGGAAATTTTTGAGGGATTTTCCCGAAAATCCCTCTGTTACGGGAAATTCGTACGTGATGGAGAAAAACCGAGTGCATATTCGAATTCAGCGCAAAAAGTTCCTTTAAGAACAGGTATTTCCTTTTATGTAACAAAACCTTTGTTAAGTAATGTAATTTCTGATTTGTAATAAGCTTGTGTGGGAGTTTTAATATATCCATTGCGGAAATTTGACGATATCGATCTATAACAGTAGAATCTATTTCTCATATATAGTGGATACAGTAACTTCCTTAAAAGCGAATGAATTAAAACCAAATTTAGTCAGTTCATTCAATTTCATGTCAGTTTTCAGGCAATTTGAAAAGTTTAAAACTTCATAACTCCCTTAATTTTGGGTCATATGATAAAAAAATAAAGTGATTTCTAATTTTGATTAGAAAACTTGGACAGTTGTAAACAAAAGTTCTTGAGTATTTTAAATGACTTGATAATGTGTGTCACAAAGATTGAACCGGATATTGCTGCCCTAGTGAAATCACACCATGCTCTGGTATCTCATTAGCTTTCAATCTTAATTGTACTTCAATATGCAGGTTCTGCTGCATTCGTATTTTTGTGGTATTTCAATATGCGGTTCTCATTAGTTTCATATCGTACCGCTTTTATTTTAACAAAATTAAAAATAATATTCAAAAATATTTTCCGGTATTACATTCTAATAATATTTCTCCTCTCCATTTCGCTTTCCCCAGGTTGAGAAACGCTGTTTTATGGTAAATGAAATGGTTATGTTCACGAATGAATTGTTGAAGAACAACACGTTACACTTATGCTGCTGTGTTCATTAAAATAAAACATCAAAGCAACTTCAGTAATAACAGTGAATTTTGTGGTAGAGAAGATTACTCTAAAATATTAGAAAACTCTATTAATCTTAATTTGTCAAGGATCTTTTTTAAGTGTGCGAGTTTGTGAATGAATTATATTTGTGAATGTCTTGAGTGATTTCGTAAGTAAACATTTATGGGATGGAGATGAACTGAATACTTTTGTTTTTTATAAGGACTTTTGTTGTTCAGAAAGGAAGCCAAAATTAAAATTAAAATTAAAACTGAGATGTGTCTGCAGATTTGAGCATATTTGTAAGTGAAAAGGGAAATTTAAGAGAAACGTATAAATCAGTATGGGCTACTTAGATATGCAGGAGGAACTGTAGGGGACAAGGTGCTCCAGTGGTAGAACCTCCTCTCTGGTGCGAGGGATCTTTGATTCGACAGCACGCGTCGATAACTGAAAGGATTTCGATAGAATGTATAAATGTGTGGTGGACAACACCGTGCCCATGGGTTTTCTCAGGGTTCTCCAGTTTCCTCACACATTCCACGAGGTCCTTCATATTCATTCACTTTTCCTAATAATTCATTTCCTTTACCTCTAAACAGCATAATCATAGCCTCCCCCTGATGTAAACCTTAGAAATTTCATGTGGCTCCCTGTAGCGTACTCGCTACTGCTCTCGTCTTCGGTGCGAGCGGTCCCGGGCTCGATTCCCGGTGGGGGCATTGGGTTGAAAAACTAAAAAGATTTTTGAGGCCAGCCATCCTGAATGAGGTTTCCTCATTCATACCAGGCAAATGCCAGGATGGTACCTGACATATAAGTCCCACGCCACTTCCTTCCCTCCCCAATCATTTCTTCCTTCCCTTTCCCTGAATAGTGTTATCGCCGAGGACGTCATCCCTCATACGTGACGGGCTAACATGGCCATAGACGCCGAAAGGCCAGAAATCTAATTCATTAGAAATTTCATGTTCATTTCCCCCCTCTCCTGTCCACATTGTACTTCCCTCTGTTTATTTCAGATTGCAGAACAATACTCATGGCTAAACGGTTAGACGCCTTTGGAGTGGGAGACTCGGATTCAATTCCGGGAGCTCATGTAGGGCCTCATACAATACGGATCCATGTTAAACTGTAGGTCCACGTCTCATATAGATTAATTGCTGAACGGGACGCTAAATTCAAAATCAAATCAAAACCATAGTCCTACGTCATAATAGGCCAGTTAGAAATGATTGGTCGTATTGGAGTTCAAAGTCCAATACAAATTTCTAATTTTAGCAAAATAGTCAGCTACGTGCTAAAAGCAAACTTTTACAAGAAAAGTATTTTAAAGTTTTCAGAACCACCTACGAATTAGATAAAATTAGGTTGTAAAACTAATTTCAACGCCTGTTATTTCACCACAAATCTACGGTAAAATTCGAGATGTATTTGAACACTTTACTCTGCTATAATAAAATCTACTTTAGAGTAACACTCCTGTATTCAAAAGTACGTTATACTAAGTATTTCAGAATACGGCAATGTTTTAATGTTGCAAATACATTAGTATAGTGCACACGTATTAATATTACTCATTTTGTGTTAATTATTCTCTTTTTCGTTTATGGTTAGTGCGAGATTAGCTGAAAGCACTTGATAATCGAATGAGTGAACGTTGATTCTGCGGGCACAACAGAGGTATTGCAGCTTTAATAACGATACATTTTTTTTTCTGAGGAGTCACAAGTTTGTAGTATATTAATTAGGTAGTATGGTAATATAGTTAATTTGAACCATTTCCGGTTTGAACAGAGGGTTAATAGAGAAGGCAGAACCTATTTGTGGCAATCTGAATCGATTGCAAAAATACAATCTCGATATCTCTTACAGTTTTTGTTCCATGAAAATCACTATTGAAACCGGAAGTAGTAATAAATTTTAACCATTTCCGAATTTGGTAGTGTTGCGGATTGTGATGGTAGATTCTCTTGTGCACCCTGAATCGTTGCAGAAAGCTGTTTTATGTTATCTAATAAGCATTTGTTCTATGGCAATAAATTTTGCAACTGGAAATGGTTAATTTTAACCACTTTCAGTTCAAATAGGGTTGGAGAAGACGGAACCTATTCTTGGGAATCTGAATCAATTGTAGGAAGCCACATCTCGATATATCTTACAGTTCTTGAAATCAATAGTGAAAACCAGAAGTAATATTACATATGAACCACTTCCAATTTCGGTAGAGTAGTCATTGTACATTGTCTTGAGACGCTAAATCGTTTGATAAAACAGTTTCTAGCTATCTGTTACCACTTTCGTTTTATGGGATAAGCGCTGAAACCAGAAATGACAAATCTGAACCACTTCGCTGAATCGATTGCAAATAATAATAATAATAATAATAATAATAATAATAATAATAATAATAATAATAATAATAATAATAATGCATTTCCATACTTCTTACTGTTTTTGGTCTGATACATGTTGACAGACGGACGGACGGTTGAAGAAAGACGTTTAATAAGACTTCTGATACTTATGCATAGCATAGTTTGGAAGTCTAAAAAGAAAAAATACATTATATAAATATGCAAGCTTCTTTTTCCCATTCTTCATCAAGGAGAATTACCAGGACTGACTCGGTTTGTTAGTGGATTCTCTTCCCAGCATCGAGATTATATGAAAATGGTTCTACAGCTTAATGTGGGATTCGAATCATATGAACTTTGGAATACCGGACCTCTTCCCCGAAGGCGGTATCGATAACCATTCAAACACGAGTAAGTTCTTCCGTGGTTGATTTGATTTCGAAGAAAACTTTTTGACTTCTCCCTTCGAATAAGCGAGAAAGTATCTTCGCTCTCGATAACTGTTCCACTCCTCATGAAGGAGAAGATGGTGATGCTGTGTAAAAGTGTGTAGATCCGCAAAGTGCTTCGAACAGACTGGAGTTGAAAGCGCGACTCTACGAATTTCATTTGCAATTTCCGTGGCGTTGTTGAGGACTGGAAGTTCTTTTGCTGCTAGATGCTTGCTATGAATAATGCAACGCGTGTATAAGACATCGTGATGAGCGACTTCTTTTATCTTCGCCACTACACTGAAGCGATATCAAGTCATACTCACGTCAGCGTCAGAATGTTTACCTACATTTTTTTTTTTCAATCAAGACGTGCTACTAGACCCATATCCAGTACATTGAATATATTTAAACTGTGGTTAAGACAATCCAATAATCCTAGCACAGAAATTCTCTCTTCACGTGTTCCACTTTTATGTTCTACAAAGAAAAACAAATTAGCGTGGTTGCTGATGTCAGATGATGCAAGTTTCGAGTTCTTATTCATATTATGCTTATCCTTCAGTATCTACCATGGCCACAGTTTTTCTATATCGTGTTCTCTCACTTATGACTTACTCAGTTTCTGAGAAGAATCGTATAAACCTTTTACTATATACACATCTACGGTGCGTTCGGTTCCCGGCGGGAGTTTATGTGATTCGTATTCCATGTTAATGAGTAGGTCTCGTTTCATATAGCCTCGCTGGTGAAATGGAAGTTAAACTCGAAATCAACTGAATTCAATATCTACAGTGCAAAACTATCACCTTCCTCTTAAGTGTGAATGGGATTTTCATAAGGGCAAATAACCGATGATTTTAATACAAATTTCGATATTTGTAATATATTCTATCTTCTTGTACAAGTAATTTTTTGATGAAAACAATACGATTTGATTCTAATATGATTGTCGTGTAGGTTAGGCAATTTCAAAGCATTATTAGGGAGAGATCCAGAATGTAGTAATTGTAGTAATATTTTACTCGCTTTCCTTTTTTTAATTTAAGGATGCCTTCCTTTGGGTCAGGCCAATATATTCTATGGTCGATATGAAGATAAGTTTCCATACTTCCTTAACCGCGGCACATACTGGAAGTGATTTGGTTAGAAGTATTTAACCCGCATTACTCCTGATACACATTTTGACAAAGACTGAGTGAACCCTAAGTTCTGAGTACCACGAGAAATAAACCACACCTTATCGTGAATCGAACCCAGACCTTTTGTTGGTAAGTAGACATGTTACTGTTTCATTACCATTACCATAGTCCTAGTTGTAAGTGAAGGACCAACTTTTATACTATGATTTTCAGAATTCCTAATTACCGTAAGTTTAATTTGTATTTTAACATTTCTTTTCTCCATTACTTTCACATGTGCATAAACAACTTTAGAATTATCCGAGTAGCTTTGAAGTCGATACACCTATTTTTCGTTGAGTTGTTTTATGTTTTCAAATTTCTCGTCAGTTGAAAAGAAAATCGCATTCAGAGTTTTACCACATTTGCCGTTTTGAAATATATTTTGTGCGTATTGAATGCGCTTGTATGTATTCCTGCTGTTTTAACATATCCATTATTTTGAATAAAAAATAATATCTAACTGTGTTAGCTCTTTGGCACCTATACTATATGAACAATACGAAGAGGCAAAAGTGCTCATTATGTAAAGAGCTTATGAGTCCTGAAATTGTTGTACTTGTACATTGTTTGATTCGAAGTACAAAAGCACAAACGTAAACTCAATTCAACCTTTGCTAAATGTCATTAGATAGATAGAAGGTGAAAGAAAACATAATTACCAACTTTAATTTGTTTATAACTGCACGTTGAAAAGACATGTAGGTTTCACTTTCATTCCAGTTTAGACTACATATCCGCGTGTTAAGCGTGTCTTGGCATCCACTCCATTATCTTGCTAATGGATTGTAGTAGGGTTATAAGATATCAGATACCTATCGATACAAGTCAGAGGATAAGTCAGAGAAGGGGCAATATCACGGAATCTCTTCAAATACTGACATTGAATATCCTGATATTCATAGTACAATAGGCTTATGCTAAATATATTTTCCCTTCAATCATTTTACAGAATCTTATCTCAAAATTTGACACAACTTTGCTATGAACATTCGTTGAAGTCGCAAAACATTTGTACGCTGTTATTTTCAATTATCTGAAAAAATTCTACAATATTATTAGCATTTAACGAGGAAATATATTATTATCATTTAACGGGCAAAAATTCTACAATATTATTAGCGTTTAACGAGCAAAAATTCTATATTATTGACATTTAACAGGAAAAATTCTACAATTTATTACCATTTAACGGGAAGAATTGCATCATATTATTAACATTTAACGCAAAAAAATTCTACAATTTATTAGCATTTAACGGGCAAAAATTGGACAATGTTATTAACATTTTAAGGAGAAAAATCTACAATTTATTAGTATTTAACGGGCAAAATTTTATTTTATTAGTATTTAACGGGCAAAATTTTATATTACTAGCGTTTAACGGGCAAAATTGTATATTATTGACATTTAGGGTGAAAATTTTATAATATTATTAGCATTTAACGGGTAAAATTCTACAATATTACCATTCTAAGACAAAACTTTTATATATTATTAGCATTTAACAGAACAATCTACAATTTATTGGCATTTAACGGCAATAAATTATATTATTAGCCGTCTCCCAATCATTCTAGCTTGTCAATGTTGCCAACAAGTGTAAACATCACAATGTCATTGAACGAATATATGACAAAAGTGATAGAAGCAGCATTGAACAATGGAGAGTGTCCCCATCTCCCAAGCATCTCAGTGTGGCGGATATAATTAGACTGTGATCCATATTAGGTTTGTAGTATGTTAGTGAACCCACAAGCACCCATGTTGTCAATTATTATATGTTTGCCAATGCGGTAGACTTCATGCGAAAATCTTGAATATTCCCATTGGTTAGCAACACTGTCACACTGGGATGCTTGGGAGACGGGGACATACATTATGTTTTCCATTGTCCAATGCTGCTTCTGTCACATTTGTCACATATTATTTCAATATCAGTCACGCCATTTTCAACATTGTGATGTTTACACTTGTTGGCAACACTGACAACCTAGAATGATTGGAAGACGGCCACACTCAACACCTTTTTGCTATAGTTCGTGTGATGTTCGTGTGATGTGTGATGTTTACACCAAAGCTTGGTGTAAAAACGTCTTATCGTATGGAACCTGTTTAACAATTTCTTATTTTTATACTTGGTTGGCAACACTGACAAACTGGGGTTCTTGGGAGAGAAATATGTTTGAAATATATTTTCTCTAGTGATGAATGATATTTATGCCGCGTTTTCATGGATATATATCTAGTGGTACAGAAAACATCTGCTATGTTGTATTTACAATTCATTGGCAACACTGACGAAATGGGTACGTTTAGGTGCAAAGTGATATTATCTAACACTTACCCGAGTCACGTTCTAGGGATATATGGGCTCAGGGAATATGATGGGCTCAGGGGCTTATGTGTGATGCATCATAATATTTATTTTTATTTCTGTCAAATATACCATACATAGGGTCTCAAACACCAACAAACTGGGCCCATATAGCGTCAGTTTGCGGGTTTGCCCATGATTTGAAAACGATTTCGTACTTCTCATGGCAAGAGCTTTCAGACGATATATAGGTTTTCCCCTAGTACTTGGTCCCGACATGGTATCATCCCTAGTTAGTGTTGAGACAAGTTTTTTCAGTGAACTCGCAATAGAAAAGTGAACTACAAAAGATGACGTCAGCCGTATCGACCTTGATTCGTACTATCTGGGAACGTAACATGTTTAACGAACAATTGATGAATATGTAAGGCATATCGTTAGTATTGGTCAAAGATAGGAATGGTCAAACAAAAATGTTTCCCAGCAATTGTTTATAAGTTTTTACTACGAGTACTACTTCTACTGCCACTACTGCTAGAAGTATTAATGTTTAAAGGAATTCACAATTTTAGTTACGTTTCAGATCAACAAAAAGAACTGAAATTGAATAATCAAAAACTTTATAAAACATAAAATATGTAGCCAAGTCTCGATTTCCAATAATAATAATAATAATAATAATAATAATAATAATAACGGAATAACAATTACAATACCAATTACGTAAACAATATCTTGCAATAAAGAAAACTAATTGCCACAACGGCATTTGAACTCGAGTCTCTGCTATAAGAGGTTTATGTTTACCACGCTCTTAGCAATTCCTCATACAAAGATAATAAAATAAAATAGTAGTTACGGAAGATAAAAACAGAACTTCATTTTTCTACACGTGTCGATACAATTCAAAGATTGTGAAAATAATGTCTGCCGTCTTCTCTTCTTGGAAAATTAGAAGTTAAAGTGAGATAGACTTGTAGTAACATAAATCGGGACCTTTGTTAAAAACAATCAGGTAGCTTTAACTTAAAGAACGTATGTGTTATTTTCCTCATAGACGAATGTCTATATAACTTGCTTTTTAGTTAAAGGAGGAAATCTTGAGTGCCATTCTGACAATCACATAAGGAAAGTCTGCTTATACGAGCGTTAGTATCTTGTATATTGTCTTACATGCAACGATATTAACTAGCTAATATTAGAAGTGGAAGACGATGTGACGCGGTAGGTGAGTGGTTAGCACATTGAACTTCTATTCGGCGGATTCGGGTTCAAATCCCGGCCAGGTTCAAACTTTTCCAATGTTTTAACTTCCATTTCTATACATTCTCAATGTAAGAAGCAATATATCGTCTCCAGAAAGAAAACGATGTTGGAATAAGGAGAATTGGAGGACGTCTGTCAATGGAAACATTAATTTACAAACTTATTTCTAGCAGCTATTCTAGATTTGATATTTTCAGCTAGTTTCAAGCATTTTCTGATTCATACGTGGTCAATATTCTTATTTCTCTGAACATGCAGTATATGACGAAATAATACATTATATAAATAGCAATACTGAGATTAATATGTAGTCGTTCACTGGAGAACACGCTCTGAATCATAGAGATTCATCTTGGAATGGAGAACTGTTTCGTTAGTCACCTACTTTATGATTTCACCTGCATAAACACGTTGCTCAGGGCTTTCAACTGCTGTCAGTGCCGAGAGAAGTTACGTGTAAGTTGGGTTGCATCTGTCCAGGCGTTCTCACAACTGCAAATTATGTGGATCCCAACTACTGGAAGTAGAGCACTTATGGGGGAGATACTTTTACTGGTGACGATACGAGTATTTAGCCGACAACCCGCTTGTACAGTTTGGTCTGCGTATTCACACCTAATGCAATTGGCTGGGTATAAAATGAACACTTCTTCAAATGAAGGTAAGAAGCGACTTAGATAAAAAGAAAAACGGTAGTTAATTTTGGCTAAGTTAGTATGTAAACAATCATTGCAGCATTCAAATATTTCATTTGCAGTACACATTTATTACTTATAGAACAATTTAAGGGTTAAAGAATTTATAAATTTACCAGAAAAAATAACAATTTCACAGTTGTGGTTTATTTGGCAACAGCATCGGCATGGTATTTTAGTGCAGTTTCTGATCGAATTACATTAAGATCTTATGCAACCCAGATAACTTCATTGTATACTGGGTTACCAAGAATTGCTATCGCAAGAAATGTCATAACCAAGTTCATTGAATCACTACAGTATTTATCATTAACTGTGGTTTCATTTGAATTTTGATTTAAAAAGAGTACAGTCAATATCTATTGGAAATGAAGTACTAGTTTTGAATCAGAACTTGATTCCTTCAAGAACCCTGTATAAGTTCCAAAATTTTCAAATTCCAATGCAATTTTCCACTTTAAAATAATAAAAGAAATTGATTAATCCATTGGGTCCCATGAACTTAAATTTTTGAAATGATTTATAACAGTAAATACACTGCAATTTTAATATTAACAAATAATAATAATAATATTATTAATAATAATAATAATAAATGAATAAACATTTAAATTAATAAAATTACACATGTAAAAACAAGTATTTACCTTGAAATGATAATGGAGTATGACCAAATTGGACGAAAAGGAGAAGAGAGATTGTTTGGAAGGGAATCAATTCCCACGATAACATAGGGTAAGTTCGTTTGTAGTAGCTCTGGTAGTTTCATTTATGTAAACGTGCTTGGCGTTTGGATTTTAAAGCAGCATTCGGGATCTGATCTATAAACAACTATGGTCACATTTACTGACCGATTACCGTCAATTCTGGCTGCCAACCGATAACCCTAAAATTTACGGCATTAAAGTTATGTATAAATACGGCCTTTTTATGGGCTATAACCATCACTTTTACAGTAATACCATAAATTTTAGAGTAATCGGTTGGCAGCCAGAATTGAAGGTAATCGGTCAGTAAATGTGATCTATAATTTTTTACAGTATGAGGCAAAATTTGTTTGAATTTTTCGTTCGAATTCCAAATTGTTCATATTTTGGGGCGTTCGGATTCCAGGGTTAATACTTAATTTAGAAAACCATAAAACTATATGTAACATTTATATTGTATACACTGAATATTTGTTAACATGACTTGGTATGAGAAATAAATAGCCAGAATGATTTTGTAGCAATTTCCCTGATATTTTGTTGTTAAAGAATGTAGATAGTTCTTTCGGCTTTTGTTCATTCATTAGTTTCAATACCACCGTCAATATCAACTCTGTTAACAACTTAGAAAAACTATTCATATTATTTGCAAAATTTTCTGCAAGTCAATTTAGCCTCCATTTCTCTTAATCTAGATATTTTTAATATTGAGTCTTGCAAATAATCGGCGATAAATGGACATATTTTATCCCTTATGTGAACATTTTCTCAACAAAAGGATAATAAGGGAAGTTATAGCCTTATTTGTGTTGGGACTTTGTGATATATAAAAAGATATATTGCAAAAAAAAAAAAAAAAATAGCACACTCGCTGAAGTTATACAAAAAAATACAAGTTGAAACAAAATGAAAGCTAAGACATAATTGAAATCACAATTCCTGCAAGAGACAAAGGAATTGCAAAATTGCATCTCCCTGGACACAGCCAGACCTGACATTCTATTATGAGCATGAGACGGCTCACGAAGAAGCAGTTGGAAGAGCACCAATATCCTAAATGAAGGAAAGCGTAGTAACTCCAATAGTTCTATTTGAAAATTAGCCAGAAGCTTACGAAGAGCTCGGCTTGAATGAACTTGTGACTGCAGGCACTTTTGCTAAATTAACTTTTTATCTTGATCTCTGTTTTTATTGGTCATGTGCGAGATCTCATCATTTTATCGTAAGCTTGGGAGTGAAATTTGAGATAACATTTGGCTTCACTGCACTTGAATGTGGAGCCATAGTTACAAATGTGTTACTGAGGATTTGCTTTTCTGTAACATAGTGATAGATATTGCAGGCAGTACAATTTGGTATAAACAAAACAGCAGGTGAATGCATAATCAGGATTAAGATACTAAAACTTGTATATTGAAATATTAAACTAACTAACTCTATGACCTATGGAACCTGGAGGTTCAACGCCGCGTTCACAAAAGCTCTCCATTGACTTCTATCGTTACCCAAATGGACCCAGTTTTTACTTTGTATTCCTATTTCTGCGAGACTCATCTTAATATTGCCCTTCCATCTGCGCCTAGGTCTCCCTAATGATTGTTTTCCGGTTGGATTTCTTACTTTGATAGCGTTCGTATTTTCCTCCATTCCGACTACATGACCTGCCAACCTGAGTCTTCTATATTTGATGAGCCTGACACTATTTGGTAAGCGGTATAAATTATGTAGTTCCTCGCTATAAACGATAGACATTGTGTAGTTCTTCGTTATAAAACTTCCGCCATTCCTCATTCCTGATTCTCTTGGGTCCGAATATTATCTCAGACTCTTGTTCTCAAATAATTTTAATCTACGTTCTTCCCTCAGAGTAAGTGGCCATGTTTCGGAACCATACACAACACCAGACATGTTTATCGTTTTATATATTTTAAGCTTCAAATTCCTCGACAGAATTTACAACAACAAAATATTTTGAATTGAACAATAACATGAATTCCCTGCTTTTAATAAACATTTAATTCGTGAATATGGTTTTGGTATATTAATATTGATCCTAGATATTTGAAAATATTAACTTTGTCGAAAGTATTATTTGATATTTTAACGCATCCATAATTTTCAGTATTACGACCTCAACGAACTTCCATACATTTGGTTTTCTCTCTATTTACTATTAAACCCATGTCCGTGCAATCGTTTAATAAGATCTCTTTATTTATTTCTATTGTTCTCCTATCATCCCCTACTAAATTTACGTCACCAACATATGCCATAACCTGGTGAATATCATTCAGCTCTAGGTCCTGTTTCCAATCTTTGATTTTCCTTATAGCGTACTCCAGGACAAAGTTAAATAATAATAGTGACGACACATTTTGTTTTAAGGCATTCGCGACTTGAAGCTTGCGGACAAGATTTTCCCTACCCGAACTTTACTTTGGGATTCATTTAAACATACGTCAATTAATCTAAGTAGCTTTTTCGGTGTTACAAATTCTGTAAGAATGTTGTGCACTATTTGTCTTCGTATAATGACATATACTAAATAACTTTGGTACTGGATTAAATTTCTAGTAAGGATATTGTCGTTGAAATAACCAGCCTTCTAATGTATTCAATATATCACCAATGAAGTCTTCGTGTTCTATGATTCTTACAGGTTCTTACAGTAATCAGTAGATCTCATAAAACTTGATAAGATTTCATTGTTACTGTCATAACACAAAGTTTGAGATACGCCTGTTACTGTGGTTATTCCAACGATGATATATCGGAGTTCTGTAATAGAATATAGGCTCACAAATGACACAAGTTCAGCCTTGGTGGTAGAGGGACACGATGGCTTAATAATATAGCGCTTACCTCTGGAACGTGGGGTCTATAGTTCGATCTCCGGCCAAGTAAGTTTGTGGTGGGTGACATGGTGTCCGTTGGTTTTATTGGGACACTTCTTTTCCCATCCACATTCTCATTCCATCAATTCTTCCATCATCATCCTTAGCCTAAAGAGTATAATTGTGGTACATTAAGCTGAAAACTTTCATTTCATTTCATTTTCTCAGCCGTGATTTTAAAAAGCAACGTTAAAAATATACTTGACTAAAATATACTAATTCCAAATTCTTTGCCTAACCAACATTTTAAATTTAGAGAATTTACAAGTAGTATGTGTGTCACGGTTAGGAGAAATGAAACAACAATAGATATAATCTGTACTAAACGATTAATATGTTTTTCTTATATAGTACATGAATAAATAATAATACTAAACTACAATGACAGACTTAAAAGTATTAAGTGTATTAGATAGGCAACAAATTGCATTCCTTCTAACGCCATTAACATTAGTTTACCAGTATATGTGGCAACTCTGCTTTGCATCACTGCTACATGCTATATTTCCCCCCCCCTCACTAAAACTGTTCCATTATAATTAGGAAAACAAAATGAACATGATTTTTCACTATAATATTAGAAACGCTACACTTTTCTTGGGGGTTCAATGGAAAAGCGTTCATCTCTGTGCGAGAGGCTAATGGTTCGATTCTCGATTATGTGATTTTGTGGTACACTACATCGTATCGGTTGGTTTTCTAAGGAAGCTCCCTATCTTTTCGCATTCTCATTCCACCAATTATTCCATTTATATGCCTACTTTAGCCTCAAGTCCATTACTGTACGACGTTTAACTAGAAGCTTCATCTCCTTTAGTACACTTTTCATAAGACATTTCTTAACATCGTAAGACATCTATTTTTCAATATGGGATAGCTGGGCATGATTCTTTCGTATAAGATAATTACATTTTATAACTTTATAACGTTTATTGGAGCATCTGACTGTAAGAAGAAGATATTACGAGAGAATTAGACACTTTGAATTACTAGATGCAGTAAAATATATAAAAATCGAAGTTCTATTACAACTTTTTAAAACTACAATTTATAACTGCAGACATCTCAATTTGTTTTGCTATTCGTTGGGGATATTTCCTCATCTGGATGTAAACTCAATTACATTCTTCATCTTTCTACCAGTATCTCTTGCTATCCGCAACCCTCATTTCTCTCAATATTAAGTAATATATATATCTGTGTATGTGTACTAGTCAATTCTACTCTACCCCAAATTTTCTCTCGTATTTCTTTTCTTTGTATAGTGTCAGATATTTTCTTCTTTTCATCTTTACGTTCGATCCTTTCCGTTTGATTGAGATTTTCGTTTCATTTCTTTCCTTTTTCTTTTACTGTGTCTTCACATCTCGTTCTTTCGGGCCTCTCTCTTTCTTTATTTCTTCTTTCGCTTCACTCTGCCTTAGTTACACTCGTCCTGTCTCTTCGTGTTCCTTATAACAGAGATGGAGTCCTAGGGGAACCTTTCACGTCAAGAGTTGATTAATCTTTTTGAAAGTTACCATTCGGCGCATGACCTCTTTGCAACAACCTTTCTGCTTTGCTCAATGAGTCCCTTTTGCACCTCTTCTGTTGACTTATTACAGTTTTCGTGTGGGAGGGTAACAATAACTTATTGCTCTAACGTGGATGATATTTTTTCTTTTAAATATATATGTCACAAAATTGTAAAATATATCAGTAAATTTACAAGGAATCTCTGACAAATATATTGCTATAACATCGTTTTGAGCTATGATAAAGTGATGTGAGGAATATGATTTATATTAAAATAAATAAGAATTGATGCATCCTAATTATAAAAATGAAATACACCGAGAAAAATCCGTTCTCCGGACAGCGGTATATTGTACAAATATACGGAATCTTCTTGCTTGCTACAAAAATCAGTACGGAGCATACGTTATCCGTATGCTACATAGGCATTGCCCTTATATGTTACATCATTCTGTTGCAGAATATCTGATAACTAACATTCTTCCTTATATTACATACATATATGTATGTTACCTTCGTCAATTATATGTTATATACGTCCATTTGCATGTGAGATTCTCACCATCTATACTGCTTCATATGGAAAGTACGTACAGATGGAATACTTATACAGAAAGTATTATAAAACACGCGTTGTCAGTTATACGTTTGCTGTACGTTAAATAAAAAAAACTACAGGAATTACGCATGTAACCTCCTTTTTAAGTGCGCCACTTACAATTTTTTTCTCAATGTATGTCATTTTTTTGCGTCATGTTATCCTGGAATGTTATACAACCTTGCTCAAATATTTGCATTGTTGGTTGTAGAAATTCAAGGGGGTACAATTGCTTATAAAAACAACGAACATATCAGTGCATCATGCTAACTGCTAATTAGGAAGCAATCTCGATAATAGTTATCGCTACGTGTATTATCACATGCTTGTCTGTCAGTAGTAGACGTGTCCCACCTGCGGGATTATTAAGCAGAATGAAGTGTTTGAATGATTACATATAGTATTGAAATATTCTGACCATGTATTGGCTATAAACAATAACACAAAGCGAATCAAGAAGCCATCACATAATTCCAAAGTTTGGACACCAGCAGCAGCAGCGTAGCACCGAGGAAGGACGAAGGACCCTGAACATCCAGAATAAAAGACGAGTGCACCAAACACCTCAAGGCCAATATGCGTGGGGCTGATCATTCTTTTCTAGTTGCTTGGACTTTGAAAAACTCCCTCACTTTTCTCATCAACTTCCCAGTAGCGACATGCACGTATTAGTGTGATTGTTTATTATTATGATTATTGTGACACTCACACTGAAACGTTAACTGTTTATTATTAAGATTCACATTCATTAATCATCTGTCTCCTTTATCCCACAGCACATAAATGAATCGGTTGTTTCTAAAAGGGAATATGTTGTATTTGAAATACATTACACATACCTGCTTTAAACCTCGACCCATTTAACTGTGGAACGGGACCACTGTTGCTCAATGATAGAAAGTTTGCCTCTTGTCTGTGAGGAACCTGGTTCGATTCCAGCTCGCGCTATATGGACTTTGTGGTTAACAAATATCGTTCACTCGTTTCTTCTCACTTTCTCAGGGTTCTCCCGTTTCCTCCCACTTTCTTAATCCTATCATTTTATTCATCCTCATCATCATGGCATAAACGTGGGACGTAAAACTTGAAGGATTTCATTTCGCTTCAATTCTGGGATATAAAACGGAAATATTCCATTTCGTTTACTTTTTATGTATCCTCGATTCCTCCACTCGAAGCAACCCAACCTTCTTTAGAACTTTCATCAACATCTAATACTTTCTAGTTCGCTAGTTAAAAATGTTGTTTCTCGATCAATAAGAACAACATACACCTCCTTCCGCTTTTTAATTATCATTTCAATGATAACTATTAACAAGCCATAAACAACTTTCTCATTTGTTTTTCCATACAGACTTTTGTCCAAATTTGGAAAATAATCTTTATCTTATATGATTAGATGAGCAATTCTGGAGTCTTCAGATATTCCTGGGTTCGATTTTTTAAGGTAATGGTATCATTGCCATCTGCAAGATATCTTTTAGCTGCTCTCCATATATTGGTTTAATTGGAATTATAAAGTAAATGCTGACAATTTAGAACTTTGAAAATGAACAACGTACCGTATAACCTAAATAAAATAAGACGAAAGCAAACATTTTTTTATCACTATTCTGTGCAGTTTCGATAATATATTATTGCCTTCATCAGATAATGTGGCTGATAAAGGAGTAATATATTTCGAAAACTGTACCACAGAATAACAATAGTAACAATAAATGTTTGCTTGGTAAGATCTTATTTTTACTGAAGTTTTAATTATTAAATACAAATATATTATAATCAATCAATAAAAACTTATTTACTTTTAAATTCACGGTAATGCATACAAGGACATTTCATAAAACTTCAGAAGTTATCCACTAATAAGTTTGTAGTCAGTTTTATTTAAAGCTCAATGCATAAATACGCTATAATCACTTCATTAAACACAACTAAACTATAAATATTACTAGGTGATCTTACGTTTCTGAAGCTGTTTGATTACTTGATTAAATTACCTGTATATGTGTTACTTTATTTGGTCCAACAATTATTTCACAATATTTTCTCTGGGGAGGAATTTCAATACACTAGGGGTGAAAACTAATATCACGAAAGTACTCGGAATCAACATTGAACATAATAGAATACACGGTCCCTGTGAGAAATTTTCGTGGCTCCAGAGGAAGGGGGAACTGCAATTTCAAACGAGGCAAGAACTGCAATTTCAAATTCGAGACAAGAAACATAATAAATGTTGTCTAGTTTATGAGCCGACTTTCGAGACGAGACAATATTTCTAGAGTATCGTGGGCAACACACATGTCTTAGATCTTAAACACTATTATAATGGTGTTACATTATTCATAGTATATACACCAGATGTTCAGAAAGTAACTATGCAAAGCCATGTTGTGGTGTGTTAAGTGCTGACTGTTATGATGGTCAATTAGTAATACAACATTTTCCATTGTTTAACATATTTGAACCATATTTGATCAGGTATTTGTATTTGTTTACAGGTTTGATTGAAGACCAACGTCTTGTGTGATATCATTGGGATCCAGGTCATCATGTTGACGATTGAACAAAGAGTATTTCTTGTGGAGCATGTCTTCCGCAATGGAGACAAGTTTACCTGAGCAGTAGAAGCTGCATTTGCAGCAAAGTTCCCAGGAGTGAAGATGCCTAACCGCAATGCTGTACGAAACCTTATCACCAAGTTTCGACAGACCGGAAGCGTTCATAATGCTCCAAAATCAGGTAGGCCATCCACAGCCACATCCACAAAGAAGGTGACGGAGATGCAAGACGTCATGCTGCACAGTCCAATGAAATCGGTTAGACGACTAGCTTAGAATACCCACGTGTCCGCGGGTTCCATTCACAAGATTCTCCGGAAGTCACTGTCGATGTATTCGTACAAAATTTCGATCGTGCATGAACTGAGAGACACCGATCGCCCGGCACGTGTGAACTTTTGCAACTGGTTCCTGTCCTTCCTGCACGACAATGGTGAGGGGCTCTTGACAATAGGTTTTTCACGGATGAGGCATGGTTTCACCTCTCCGGTTAGGTGAATACCCAAAATAGTCGTGTGAAGAGTACGGAGAATCCGCATGAATTTCATGTGTCCCCACTGCATGATCAAAAGGTTAGTGTTTGATGTGCCATGACTCGTATACGCATCATTCGGCCCATCTTCTTTCAGGACACCATAAATGCAGAACGGTACTACACCTGCATTCTGGAGCCTTTCCTAGGTGAACTGAATGAGGACGAAATTGAGAATGCCTGGTTTCAACAGGATGTGGCGACTGCACATACTGGCTACAAGGCAATGAGCTTCTTACAGGACATCTTGGGTGACCGCATCATCTCTGGAGGACTCTGGCCTCCGCTTTCACCCGATTTACTCCACCGGATTACTTTCTATGGGGTACGTTGAAGGGAAAGGCCTATGAAGGCATTCCGCATGCCATACAAGAACTCCAAGCTGCACTGACATGTCACATTAGGAACATCACTCCCGATGTTCTGCACAACGTCTTCAAGAGCATGCAGAAACGTGTGCGACTGTGTCTTCAAGTGCAAGGGGATCACTTCCAGCATCTCTTATAACTTCCGTGATATTAAAGTTTAGCTTCGAGTTAATTTCAGTTGTTTAAAGTGGTTTATGGAAAATAAAATACAGCAAGTTATGAACTGCATAGTTATTTTCTGAACACCCTGTATATATATCTGATAGATGTTATTCATTGTGTTCGTACAATTACTTTATCAATAAATATATTGATAAAGTAATTGTACGAACACAATGAGGAACATTTATCAACATTTAGAAATATGTAAGTCTTAGATAATATACTCCAATAATAAATAAAAGAAAAAAGTTTGTAATTTTCTGTGCTTTCCAACCATCCACCTTTGTACGTTCCAGTCATACTATTGTTACCCCTAAAATAAATTTTCCCAAACGAAGAGAACTTTTGTTGCTGGCTGTACATCAATTTGCATAACAAGACGTTGGAAGCTTTCCGAGAATCGAGACGAGACGAGAATTCAATAAAAATTTACGAGACGAGAAAATCTTACTTCGCGTTTTGTCTCGCCTTATAAGCAACGATACCTGGAATATTGTGCCCCAAAGACGCGCGGTAGTAACTAAACCAGCAGCAAGGGCTCCTTCTGTAGATTTCTCATACATAAGCAAATTGTTAGATAGTCTGAAGAATAAAGGACTCGTTCTTGAAATTAAGGAGATAGGATTGCTCAATAATATCGTTGCTATGGCGCGATGTCTCAGCAGCTTTGGAGACAGGTGCTATGTAACGAAATCGTGAAATATGCAAACCCGTAGAATTCTTTTGTGACTACATGTATGGTTGCGTTAAAACATATGTTTTTTTTTAAATTGCGATATAAAAAATTAAAAAAAAAGTAACTCGACGAATGGAGTGCACTTAAAAATAGATGGATCAACATTGAACGACAAACAGGAAACTGCAGAGATGTTGTTTCGCTACGTGATCTTCCAGCTTTACCTTTGATATTTATTTTCTTTCTCCAGCGATGTGACCTTGGTCGGCTATTTTGGTAGTCGAGGCTTTCTTGTTAATTGACGCAATCATAATGTGGAACGAGAGGAAAACAGAAGAGTTAAAAGACAAAGAAATAGAAAGAGCTATTGAATATATTGCGTAATATTGTTAGATATAAAAAAAATATCACCTTAATAACGCTTTTGAGTTTTGACATTATGGATTAATTTACATGTCTTGTAATCATTTTCCCAAAGACATACATATGAAGTAGCCTTATTACTAATAGAAAAAAAATATTACAATATCACTTATGTAAATTGTATAAGAAAAATTTTCCAGAAGCATTAATTTTTACTGCCTTGTTCGAGTATTTACCCAAAGAATGGTTTCAGTCCACTAATTGAGGATAACTAACGGTGCTACTAAAGTCAGTAGAATACCTGCATGGTGGCCAGATTATTTCCCCTGTTTTTTCAAAAAAAATATAAAGAAAAATGAAATAAAGCAATAGATTTAGAATTAAGATTAGAAATACGACGTATATGAAATTCGAGTAATAATGACTCATATGCACTTCTTGTTGGTCTAATACTTACCGTGCGTGTCCTTTTTGGACGTAGTTCCGGTGGAAGGGAATCACACGGAATGCAATGGCTTAGATCCAACTTTAAACTGTAGGTAATATCCAACTTATACATAACCTTGGTGCTGACAAAGGACATAAATACAAATCAATCAATTAAATTTTAGATCTTGTTCTTCACAACCTCACTGCTGACAAACGACGTAACTACAAATCAATCATTTAAACTGTAGATCATCATCTTCATAGCCTCACTGCTGACAAACAACGTAACTACAAATCAATCAATTAAACTGTAGATCTTGTTCTTCACAACCTCACTGCTGACAAAAGACGTAGTAAACACAAGTCAATCAAGCATTACTGACTTTGACAGACGTCAGTCAATATTCCTCCTATACAAAGGTACTCTGACATGTTATAGTGTATAGAAAAGAACATTGTTTTGGGTTCGTGCGAGCGGAACGTCCGGTCAGGCGTCTGGTGGGAGGCTCATCTTAGGAACACAACACAGAGATGGACTAAAGTCGCGTGTCTAACAAGATCTACAGTTTAAATGATTGATTTGTAGTTACGTCGTTTGTTAGCAGTGAGACTATGAAGAACAAGATCTACAGTTTAAATGATTGATTTGTAGTTACGTCGTTTTTACGAATAACTCTGTATACGTTCAGCAAACAGGTTTAGGTACCCAGACAGTCAGGTAGCACTGCACTGTTGATAAGAGTTGTATGAAAGTTTACCATGCAGAACACACAATTCGAAGTCACTTACCTTTACGAATTCAAACTGAGACATACAGCACAGCAAGAGGCGAAAAATATAACAGTGTATTTAGGGTTAGGAATGGCTAATGGTTTGCCTTTGGTTTGTCAAATTTCATTCCTATAACAAAGCATTGCGAAATAAACCCTGTTGGCATCGACTAGTATGTTCAGTTGCGTTTCTCAGGAACACCATAGAAGCTAACTTTAGGAGAAGTGTTTGTGCCATTGCAGACGATATAGGCATTTACCATATCTATGTCGTTATTCGGTGGCTCCGTGTAATCGGTAAGATGTAAAGGTTGGACTCATTGATTCCACTGAATTAATACTGGACAACAACAATCGACGCCTAGAGGTGTGCAGTTCTATGAGTATAAGGAGTAACCGAGAAATTTTCTTGTATCAGATAGTCACTTTTGAACAAAACTGCATACCCTACGAGAATTGCAAACGGTCAGAACAGTGTTTGAATCTTTATCAAAGTCCAGAACAGTTCCCTAAACTCTCGAACAGGATTTCTCAACCTGTGTTATCCACACGTCTGGCGGTACGCAAGCCCCTGTTGCTGGTACGTGTTAAACAGTGAATTATACATGTGGACCAAGATTGTTTAAATAATTATGAATATGGTTTAATGATAGTAATATGCAGGAGATATTCTGTGCAAAACAGACAATTGTTGTAAGATATTTTTCTGAATCATAAATTGAAAAATAGTAGCTGAAATAACCTACATATTGGTAAATATTCGTGTGTTAAAAGTAAACTCAGAAAAAATATGGATACTTTAGTGGAATAAAGAAACAAAGTTTTACAGAACCTTTGAGTATAGGATTTATAGTGGTTACGATTGTCATTCCAACTAAACCCTCATTTAGAAAACAACACTGGTCAAGTAAGTTTAAGGTCTACATTACATAATGACAAAGTCAAAAAATTAAAGCTGAAAAACTGGATAGTCACTGAGTTAACTAACGCAATGCTGAAATTGCTAGACTCTAAACCCAGCTAGAAGTTATTAGCAAACAACAGAAACATTGGAATATTCAGCAATCATCAAATACTCAACTCAGCACTCGAAAATATGTCATATTGGGTGATATCAATAAAACGGAGAAGTTACTCATTACGCCCAATTTTGAAGTAGTTACTCGCATTGGTATCAATAAAAAGAGAACTGAGCACTAGTCGTCTCGGCTGACCTCGGAGAAGCCCCGCCCTTTTAAAGTAACCACACCTCTGTTCTCGAGCCGAGTAACTACTACGCGTTTGATATCAATAAAAATCAAAGACTCCTCTGTGATGCTAGTAACTTCTCCAAATTTGTGGAGCAAGCTAAATAGGTGACTCCGTGCGAAATATGACAGAGTATATGATTGTTTTACTACGTAGAAAAACTTATAAACTGCATAGAAATGTTGGAAATGGAGATTACAAAAAGCATTATAAGTTTATGAAAGAAAATGTAGTGATTAGCACATTTTTTAAGGAGAATCAACCGAAATTCGGGGTGGTGGACTACGTAATGATGAAAAGATGCGGGTTTTCTTCAAGGGCGCCGATCCTGTGGGGGCCAGGGGATCCGGGCCCCCCAAAGCTCATGTGGGCCCCCTATTGTATTTATGAATATACAATATTTGGCATAATTAGAGTGCAATTTGTCTTAAAATCCTGATATATATACCTTCTACATCTGAATGCCCCCCCCAATTTACAGAGAAATCGGTGCCCTTGGTTTTCTTGCGTTACGTGAGTGATCCGGGATTCAAGGTCGAATGTCAGGGGATTCTGGTGTGGCTCAAAGTACTGTCTATGACTACCTGAAAATGGATTGTTTCCGGAAGTGTGCGTAATATACAAACAGCAAAGGCAGAGTGGCAAGAACAATATACATTTCCGGGTGCTATCGGAGCACTTGACTATACACAAGTGGCATTAAGGAAACCTAGTATTTTGAAGAGTAATACGTTAATAGGAAGAGCTATCTAAGCGGTTAGCGTACATGCCTTTGGCATAGGAGACCCGCGTTCGATTCCCGGCAGGAGCTCATGGGGTTTGGATTCCACGTTAATCAGTGGGTTCTGTCTCATATAAGCACGCTACTGAAAAGGACGTTAAACTAATAATCAACTCAACTCAACGTTGATAGAAAGGGTGTATACATGAGAATGTATTTTGTTTATGTCAAGGCGAAAGGGGACACGTATGGTGTGGAAAACGCAATCAGATGGACGTGATTTATGACGTGGGTGGCTGGACTTTATTAAAAAGAAAACAAAGGAGCCAAGTGTCTGATTTCGTTCTTAAAGCCAAACAATCTACAAAGACCTTGGACAACACGTGATATGCGCTTGTCGTGTTAATCTTGATATTGCTGGATTCCAATCAACATCAGTCAGCTCAAATAGGTTCATTCCCATGGTTTCAATATTACTTTCTTCTTTCCCGTTTTTTTTATTTTTTCTTCTTTTTTATTTTTGTTTTATTCTCGCTCGAATATTAAAGATTCTCTTTTGAATTTGTGTCTCAGTCGTAGATGTATTTGATATTTCGTTGCATTTCACTGTAATTACCTTCAAAGTTTCGGCTTTCCTTCGTTTACTTCCTGGTAGCTGTGACTTTGAAAGTACCACTGGAAACTCTTTTAGAATATTCACAAATGCACTTTGATTTAAGCTATCGTTGCTACTTGCCCGTTTCATGGCTTTTAAGATACACGCCATAGGTTAAAAACAACGAAATGACTGCGCGATGAATGGGAGAAATTAGTAATCACTTCTTTTATTGATACGACTCAGTGCTACGTGCAGAGGAAGCGCGAGTAAACGTTCATGAATCTGGAGCAGACTAGACCTGAGTAGTGGCTTGTTTTATTGATACGAAATTGAGGGAGGAGATTACTCCAGGTGTAGTTACTCCGATTCTCGAGCAGGACTTCTCAGGAGTAGTTACTTATTTTTATTGATATCACCCATTATCATATAAAAATTACATCCTGTAGAAATCTATAGAAATGGATACTTGCCCTACGTTAGGAAAAACGATGTTTCCGCTGTTGAGGTATGCATCGGCAGTCATTTCAACTAAACAACAGGGAAGAGATGGATAAGAAACCACGGAGAGTATAGTATCATAAAGAAAAAGCTAAAACTATAATCCAGTCCTGCAAACCCAAGTTGAATAGAAGTTTGGTGATACAGAATGGTAGCAAAACTAGTTCGCAAATCAAGATCAAAGACAATGCACAAGAATGCTTTAAGCAAACCAATATCAACCAGAATGCAAAGCTACAGTTAAAGAGCATGAAAGAAAACTTTGGTAGGACAAAGCAATTAGTTCAAAATATTCAGAAAGAGACAGCCTTCATGTCGCCGAAAAAACGAAGCAATGTGTTTTATATAACCTCCTTGGTACCGAAACAGAAGAAGGAAGATTCATGATTGTTCTAACAATCTTGTAAGGGAAAAAGTAACTGCAAAGAGTGATCATCAACTAAAATGTCAAGTAGATTTAAGTTCCAAGTGGAATGGCTACTGACAACATGAAATCTGTTTCGGTTATATAACCTTGCATTTGTATTGTAAAGGTGGGAAAATATTGGATAGTGAGTTATATATGTGGGCTAAGATTTAAATAATTATGTACATACTTTGTTGATAGGAACAACCAAGCGATATGCTGTACGAAACAGAGAGTGTTATATGATAGTTTTGTGAATCAAGAATTGGAGGATAGTGGATTTCTTCCAGACTTTAAGCTGTTTGTGATACAATTATTTACGTATTGATTTGGATTTGTGGCCTGCGAGTAAATCCAAGAAGGAGTATATGGATCCTTTAGTACTTGGAATAAAGAGATAAGATACCACAGAACCTTTGTGTATTGGATTCAGGGGCGTGTAGTGCATATTACCGCTGTTACCGGCGGTAACGGTAAAAATATGACAGTTTTCGTTGTTTTCATATGTCTCTAAATTTCATCATCAACATGGGAAGATGTTTACATATTTTCCTTTTCTTTCTTTCTTTTCTTTTCTTTTTTTTAAAAAAAGTTCGGGCGACCTATGCCGCATTTACACTGCCAGTGCCAAATAGGAACATACTGTTGTTGATACCGTAGATTTCAGAGGTAATGTGAACCCCGATAGCGGTCATTCACTCCAGAAGCACCTTCCAGCATGCCAGCCAGAAGCATCCTGCGCGCTCGTATTTGGACGTTTGGAATGGCACTTATGTTACCGTTCGGCTGAGTGGAACAGGAAAAAATAGGAACGTTCCCTGTCAAAACAAGGAGAATCTAGAATATCATCAGCATGTTTATTCTACTCGCTCTCCTCTCGCTATAGAGGATCGAGCTGACAGTGTGATTCAACTATAGTGTTTCGTTTGCTTTCTAATCCAAGTATGGAAAGTTGGCTGTAATTTCCGTATTCGTAAAGTTATTTCATTGTCTTAACAGTATACAATTTCATAGTAATGATAATTAGAGAGAAGTAAAGATGTTTCCCGGCGCTCCTTCTAATTCGTATATTTATTATTATTTAGGATTTATGCTAATTAAGTTGGAAATATTTTGTTTTTAGTTTAGCATAGAATACTTTCGATTCAGCAAATTTCCACCTTTAGCCTCTAGCCTACTAGTTGAATTTGCACTTTGATGCAGTTTGATGTGTTGAAAAAGAACTGTGCAATCATCTTCATCGTACCGTAGTTTGACTGTCCCAAATTGTTGAGTTGAGTTGAGTTCATTTTAGTTTAGCGTCCCTTTCAGCAGCGAGGCTATATGAGACGTGGACCTACTGATTAACGTGGAATCCGAACCACATGAGCTACCGCCGGGAATCGAACCCGGGTCTCCCACGCCAAAGGCGCGTATGCTAACCGCTTAGCCACGAGGGAGCTCTGTCCCAAATTGTGTTTGACAGTCTGACTAGTTTTCAATACGGAAAACCTGTTGCTCAAACATACGATGGAGCTTCGGTTATGGTTGGTGAGGTAGGAAACAGCAGCCTCTTGTTAAACAAAGATGCACAAAAGTCTTATTTTTTTTCATTGTCATGCCCATAGGTTTAATTTAGTGTTAGAAAAGTCCGTTGACTGTACAAAAGGGTGTAAGTTTTCTAAAACTATGTTGTGACTTGCTTTATTCTCGAAGTCTTCAAAAAGAACAAATCCTTTGGACTATGTAGTCACAGGCCCGTATCCAGTAGAGACCTGCACGGGCCGAATTTTTCGGCCCGAGCCCAACCCAGCCCGAACGTAGCTAGGCCCGGCCCAGCCCGGGCCCGAAAAGTTTTGGAGATTTTCGGCCCGAGCCCGGCCCGGCCCGATAAGTTTTTTTAAAATTCTTGGCCCAAGCCCGGCCCGGGCACGATAAATTTTAGAAGTTTTTGGCCCGACCCCGGCCCGATATATTTTTTTAAATATTAGCTCTAGCCCCAATCTTTCTCAAAATTTAGTAGTAAATTTGACCTAACCCTCAGAAACATTTTCTAAACTCTGGTTCACAACCTGACGCTTGCCTCCCGAAGGTACCATTGCCTCCTAGAACTTTGCCTGTCATCGAGAGAATAAAAACTTCATTCCCTGTAACAAAAATCTAACTTAATTGATTTTTAGCATAAAGTGAAGATGGCAATATTGTTTAGCGACAGGCAAAACATTCCCATCCTTTCTTGTTATATTTTGAGTTCAGTGAAGGTCAAGGTCAGAGCTCAATTTACCGCATAATGCCTGCAATCCTCTATAGTGAAAGTGGAGCCGCTAAGCAACACAAACTGTAAATAGCTAGTGCATTCTTCGTAACATTTTTCACGGACACACTTCAACGTTTGGCTTTATTAAAATTATCGTTTAACGAAAGTCAATAATGATTAAAGAATTGCAATTGATCGGCACCAGCCCGGCCCGACCTGAAGAGAAATCAGTGTCGGCCAGCCCAAGCCCGGCCCAGTCCAAAGAAATAACAGTGTCGGCCCGCCCAAGCCCGGCCCGGCCCAAAGAAATAACAGAGTCGGCCCGCCCAAGCCCGGCCCGCGGGCCGGGCCGGGCTTCGGGGATCGGGGCAGGCCCGGCCCGTGCAGGTCTTTAGTATCCAGGGGGTTTAGGAGGGTCGGGTCCCCCTAAATTTTTGCTGCTCCCCTAAAATTTTCACAGTAGGCTTGGAAATTAACTATAATATGGTGATTAACTATAATAAGATTGGATCGGGCCCCGCTAACTTCAGCCAGCCCCCCTACATTTTGGGGCTTTCTGCCGGCCTGTGTAGTCAACAAAAGTATCCCAACAGCTTCAAACACAAGGTGGAACTATAGAAGTAGGATAAATGATGTGCTGTATAGCTTTAAAGATGAACTGTTAGTACTCTTTAATCCATGACGAAAACATCGACGAATGAGATTCTCAATCCAGAGTTCGTGCAGCAAAATTCTACCAAACCTTTCAAAGTTTTGACTTCAATTTTTTACTTAAACTGTTTTATGTTATAGGATCAAGATAAGAAACCTAGTTCAATATCTTACAGAAGGAGATTCATAATGTAAGTTTTTGCAGAAAAAAAAATAGATGACTGAAGAATATCTAAGATCATTGAGAGACGGTTTCGATTATATTTAGTAAAAAAATGGAAGAACCTGAAGAGCCACACTTTTCAAAAAGATCAAGGTAAATGAAGTGAGATTTGACTCTCCCCTAAAATATCGTTGCCAATGCCTATAGTCTGAAATGATTACGCTAAAAGAAAAAAAGTACTAGATTTTCTGATATTGAAAAACTAGAGATACTTGTAATATCAACAACCGGTAACAATTGTGAAAGTGTCACGCCACGCCACTGATTGGATTAATAGTGGTTATATGCTTACAGCAAAGCTTCATGTTCCTAGCCTATTTAGGTCACGGTGTTCATTCCAACCAAATCCTCATTTCGAAGACAAAAGTATGTATGACTTATAGTTGTATTAATAATTAATATCTTTGGTGGTACGTCAGCAGAAAAGTTGAACAACCTCGTCCTACAGTATTTTGTTTTAGTATTGTGATGTATGCTCAGGTTCATCTACCATGTTTTCTTAACGGAGGCAAACCATCTCTGCGGACCATTGCAGTGCTGAACTACATGATATACACCACAACTTTACCCCCAAGCGTCCTGAAAGTTCAAAAGACATGTTGTCGGTGTCTTCCATGGTTGAGCGAAGTGAAAAGTTTGTGGTTGCACACGGTAATCCGGTGAATATTTTGATTGACCAGGTATTGTGGTTTTCATTTTTTGGCCCTGAAACGACGCAATACTTCATTTGCATCATTCAAATCCACGTGAAACTGTGAACTGAAATTAAATAGAATAGTATAGGACTTTGAAATACAGATGAAACTTATTTAAAGAATGGCAAAATGGAGATGTAAGCCTAAGTTACTGCAGCAACATAATTTATAACATATTGCATGTCATACTTCCAAATTTCAGAATCCAGACACTACGATTGTTTCCATTGTTGCCAGTGAACGGTTGGTATATGTGTTTGTGGCTGGATATCTTCAATACACTTGTACTTCAATATTGTAATGTAAGTATCTTCCGGTATAGTGTTGATTATTGTAATAAAGACGGCCTCGATGGCTCAGTGGTAGAGCGTTCAACTCTGGTGCATTGGGTCCTTGGCTCGATCCCAGCTCGCGCCAAGTGAACTTTTAAATGGTGGAATAAAGAAAGTGGGAGGAAACGAGAGAACCCCGAGGAAATCCACGCACACGGTGTGGTGGATTTCTCATCATTACCTAGCCGACATAAACGTGGGACGTAAAACTGAAAGGTTTCATTTCCTTTTTCTACCACATATTCATGAAATATAATTAATATTATGATTGTAGAAATTAGATGTCAGATTGATAATACTTGTTTAGTGTATAATATGCAATTTCTCATTTTGATACTAATCTTTGATATTGGGTTCCTTATTATTTGAGAAATATGTGAATTTACATAAGGATCACATAATATTAAAACTGCTGAGTGATTGAAAACAAAAAGATCTGAAATTTTATTACAAAATAACTATGTCTGATAATACAAATAAGCAAACCAAATGCTATGTAAGCAATTTAAAACTTGTACTGCAAGGTTAAACTGGCATGTTTAATTCTCAAATTATTCGTGCAGTTTAGAACGTAAATGGGAGCTAACGAAATTTCCTCTTACATAGAAAATAGCTGACGTAATTTCGTATCAAATAATATGCAACCAATTATTAAATGAAAGTAATGCCTGAGATTTGACCTTTACTTGCACACATTACTTTTTTTTTTTTTTCTACATGTTACTCTTGTGAGGTATTTCATACAGAAACTACTTGAGGGTAAACTTTCCAAATAATAACACGCTGTAACAGGAGAACAATTAAACACTTCCGCGGCTTTCGCCGCAATTATAAAATCCAAAAAAAGACATTAAAAATGTTCCTGGTTAAAGCGAACAAATACACGAGCCGCTGTTGATGCTTTATTGTGATTTCAACTGGAAACAAAACTGCTGCATACACTGTTTGGTTTCATTAACTTAGAATGTTTTTTCCCTACTTGCTCATAGAGTAATTTTTTGCGGTTACCTTTTTTGCTTCTAGTACTAATTAGAGGCAAAAATGCTTCCTGTGTTGAACATTTTTTTTTCTTCTTCTCCAACAATTTCAACTGGTCTTTTAATGGTCTTCGAAGGTGGTTTGCTCAAACATTCACAGACGTGCTCGAGTAAGGATTTATTGGTGTGCAGATAAAACTGCTTTGTACCATGGTTTAACACTTCTGTCTTCCTCAAGCAGGTACTTAACGTCTCCTTTGCTAGAAGAATGTTTTCTCTCAAAGATAAATCCTTAAGAAACGTGAAGTGTTCTTCTCCTTGCAGGCGTAGTAAACACAAGAATAGGATGACACTCAACAGACAAGGATATTTATTTGGTTAAAATCAACAATACTTAATGTTCAAAGGAATCATTCTCTCATTACATTTTCAAAGAAAACTTAAGAACCATAGAAAGGAAAGCTTGAAATTAATACAATATTGCATGAAAATTAATTTAATACGTAAAATATAGTTTCGATTACGATGTAAATTAAATGTATTACACAAATATCGTAGAAAAAAATGAAATCTTTCACTTTAAAATCCCAAGATTGTGCTCTTTTAGACTAATGGAGACTATGGTTAAGGCAAATGAATGATTATGGAAGAATTGGTGGAATAAGAACGTGGAAGTGCCCGAGAAAATCCATGGACACGATGCTGTCCACCACAAACTTACATGGTCAGGGATCGAACCAGAGACCCGACGAATCAGAGATAAGCGCTCTACCAATGAGGCACCGTACCCCGCACAAATATCATAGAATATATACGAATATAGGGTGGCCCAAAAGTAGGGATACAGAACCGTACTGATCAGTTCATTGCATTTGATATAAATTCTTATTGTTATCCATTAGGTAGACTTAGTTTCTTTATTATTTGTTCTCAATGTGTTTTTACTTACATCTTAAGCTCAGAAGAGCCAAAGCAAATAAACCCATAAACTAGAATGTTATACTTGATCAATGCAGGGGTGTATACCTACTTTTGGGCCACCCTGTATAATAAACGTGTTCTGTAAACATTGGAGATATTGCATCTCAAAAGATCATTCATTACCAATTTATATTTCTAGTAGGTCACTTGCGAACAAATACTCTTGAACTAGTCTGGTGTAGTTTGAAATGTGGAACATATGCTTTAGTAACTTGGTGGTAGAGTGCTCATCTTTAATGAGAGAAGTATCTGGTTAAATACCAGATTATGTAAGTTTTTTTTTAAAGACATACCTGTGGATTTGCTTCCAATTGTTCCATTTCTTTCTAATCTAATCATTTAACTAATTATTGTTTCATATTGGTTCAGTTTCAATTAGCATCTGTTTTCTAAAGCCTTAGAACATTCCTATTGGAAACTAATCATTTATTGTTTTATCAAAATTCATGCTTTTATCTATAATGATGCACGAAAAAAATGAAATGAAATCTCTAAGTTTTATTTCCTACGGTTATGCCGGCTAGGCTAAAGGAAACGGTGAGGATGAGAAATAAATGAAATGGTGGAATGAAGAAAGTGAGAGGAAACGGGGAAACCCCGAAAAAATCACACACACACACGGTGTTTGTCCACCACAAAGTTAACTTGGCGCGAGCTGGGATCGAACCAAAAATCCCATCCACCAGAGGAGAACGCTCTACCACTGAGCCACTGCGACCCATATAACGATGCGAGACAAAATAGTTTATATCAGCATTTGTTTTCGTGTTCTATATTTATAACTTTAATTAATTTTTTATATAAGAATTTGAACAAAATCCAAAATATGTTTGTTACTGCAGATTTTTAAATATAACCGAACCTTTTTAATATATAGAGGTTATATTGAATTAATCTTCTATAATATGTATATTTTCGACAATGATAATTGTTCAACACGATAGTAACTTTACAGTATACCAAGTTAAGTTTTGTATTAAGTGTACAGAATTCGAATATAAATTTGTATTTAATATTTTATCTTACTAAAATTATATGTAAATTACAACCGATCTTCACATACAAGTACCGTATAATCCTTTAATTGGCATATTCATTCCAATGGACACTTATATAGATAGATAGATAGATAGATGTAAATATTGTATAAATTTGAACTTAATACACGATTGCATTACATTCTCTACTCGAAAAATCTAAATGTCTCTTAAAGCCACTTTTATTTTGACATGGATATATTTAGTATTTTGTACACAGTTTCACATTTAATAAGTTGAAGAAAATGAAACACTTGAGGATGAGTTGTCATGCATAGTTTTAAAACTAGAATGAGTTCAAAAGGAATCGAAATTTCTTTCTAAATGTATTGCCAAGTTTGTAGCAAACGTTCACACACAAACGTTGTTTTTCAAGCTCTTTCACTGTCATTGTATCCCTAATCCCTCAAACAGCACGTGCATGTGCTCCCTTTAGTAGCTGTAACTCGGCTATTAACGGTCATAGCAAAACGGGGCAAATGACAATTTGTTGTATAAACCTGCCGCTAGGTGCGCTCAGTAGCCGCAGCGCACTCTTTCTGCTAATTGGTGCGCTATTTTTAAAAAAAAATCGGTTTCTTTTTGAACACACCTCGTATATCTAAAAAATACATTGTTAGCCACTACTTTTATATCTGTTGATCTGTAATCTCCTAACGATGACGCACATACACGTAGCAATGATATATATTACTAATCATGATTTTCACATGCATGTTAGTCAATTTCATTAAATAAGGAACTCACGTTGCTAACTAAAATACATAATTTTACCTTCCGCCTTTGGAAGCTGTAACAAAGCGTGAGTCCACATTCAACGCTCTATTGTTCAGATAAGCTGAAAACCCTTTGTCCTTAATGTGACTGGAGTATATAGTGTTGAGAATTGTGGAAATAGAGTTTATGTGGTGAAATTACAGAGCAGTCAATGTGGCGGTATGATTGTCCTTTCAGTATGTTTCACATGTCTATTTACGTGTATTTTGATTTTTTGGCATGTATTAACATACATGCTTTTAATTGTCAATGTGAACGCACGTTTTAATAAGATTTTTTATTATTTTACAGAATTGGTATGAATTTAAAACTTATACTGTTATGAAATTCCCAACTATGGAAGCTATATATATAAGAATAAAGAAAATATGCGGTAAATCCATGTAGATACAGCGTCTTCCAAACGTCCTGCAAAAAAGTAAAAAGCTGTAACTTTGTAACCATTTATTGTATTTGCACAAAACTTTTAGTGGACTTGTAAGAAAGTCTGAAATTTTGTTTCCTAGCATTTATTCAACGCCAAACCTCCAGCTGAGCACCATTTACGTCCAAACATTCCTGAAGTCTTTTCGGGAATCCAAGAATGGCATTTCGACGTGCTTCATCCGTAATACTCCCAATCACATCACGTATCTTCTTCCGGAGGTCCTGAACATCTTTCGGTTTTTGCTTGTAAACTTCTGTCTTCACATGTCCGCAAAGCCACCAAAAAACTCTTCTTCTCACCAAAACACTAGATTTTAACTCTCAAAACCACGCCCACACTGCGCTTTCTCTTGAGTAGATGCCATCTTTGTCACGTGATTTGCGGTTATGACGTCAACGTTTACATCCGCTCATTGTTGCCAACAAAAATTTTAACATTTCCACTAAACATTACAAACAAAATACAAAATTGTAAGTAGTAGTTTCAAAGTTACAGCTTTTTACTTTTTTGCAGGACTTTTGGAAGATTCTGTATAAGAAAAATATGAAAAATATACATTTTCGTTATCTAAGGAAATATATATATTCACACTAATAACCATTTACTGGTAATAAGTCCTCGTAAAATATATCCTATATCAATTTATATATTTTTTGTTACGACAAAAAATATTTGTAAAAACCTTGAAATTTTGTCGTTCTTAATACGCCTGTATACACATTTTGTCTTATTGTTTCCGTATTGCAGGGGCAAGTGATTCTATGGTAATCAGAAAAGTCCCTAGTTTGGGGTCCATTTCATGGAAATTTAGGTTGAATAGCTAGTATTTGTTCTCCTGTTTCCTTCCACATTCATGTTTCACCAATTTTTCTTTCATAATCATTCACTTTCATCAATCAGTTGTCCCATTTAGCCTAAAAGGTAGAAATGAGAAACGTTAAAAAAAATCATTTTAAAATTATTATATCAAATTGAAAGTGACTGTGTTTGTAACTTCATGACTTTTGAACCACCCGACCGATCTCGATGAAATTTTCAACATAGGTGAGATTCAGACCTGAGATAGTTTTTATTATTTCATTGTGACTATGTTTGTGAATTAAACCACTCTTGAAACATCGACCGATCTCGACCAAGTTTCCAACATAGATGAGGTTCGGGCTTGTGATGGATTTTATGATTTCACTTTGACCCTGCAACTAAGGAAGGGGTTTTTAAAAGTGATCGAAAATAATCGATATTAGTGTCAAATCTATAGTTTATGGGGTCGATGAGATGAACAGTGACACTTCCAATGCCGTTTAAATTCAAATTCAGCCCCCATTGCTGTTTATGTCCAAAATGAAACATATTCCCCCAGTGCAAAGAACGGGCATTCTGCTAGTATTTTATTATTTCCTACTACATGAAATTACCATACTATTCTAATATTTGTTTATGTGAAGTTTAAGGGTACCGTATTAATAAAGCTACGTATCACTTTCATCAATTTTATTGAATAATTTAAAGACTATGAAGATTATAAAAAAGCAGTAAATAAACTATAAAATATCTACATAATACTGTGAAGTGAACCAACAAGTATGTGCAGCTCTTTTCTTGTAGGTAAGAAATCTATGACTTTTGTTTGTGACGTAATAATTAACAAGCGCTTGAATTTCTAAACTTATGAAATCTCGGGAACAACTGTTAGCTGAGTTGTTAATACTGTTTGAAAAAATTCTAAGATTTTTAATAATATTTGTTGTTATTGAAATATTTACAGCTAGATAAGAAAAAGTGCTGGAGACCCTCAACGTTCTTTTCCACTATACTCACATCTTTAAAAAAATGGCTGGCAAATATACTGCTGTTACCTCGTTGTTAAAGCTACAGTTCACCTAGTTCATCTTTCATTAATTAGTTTCAAAATCAATGTACATTTTCAGCACCGATTCTTTATGAAACATGGATGCCACCGGGCTTATGATGTGGGATTCAAATAACAGGACTCTCACTGATAATTGATATTTCGCGTCCGAGGAAATTCTGTAATTTGAACTTGTTCTCTAATATGTGGGGGCACGGTAGTTCAGTGGTAGAGAGCTTCTCTCTGGTGACTTGAGGTCCCTGGTTCGATCCCCAGTAAAGTAAATTTGTGGTGAACGACATCGTGTCCGTGGATTTCTTCGGGGTACTCCCGTTTCCTTCCACTTTTCTATTCCACCATTTCCCTCGTAATATGCTAATATCCTTCTATAGCTTTCATGCCGTGGAATTTTCCAAGTTTTCTTTCTATATACGTATGTTATTTATTTTTACTACTAATGGAGGCAGTTGAAACTATTACTGTGAACGTTACTTTGGCATTTTTATCCAATTTCACTACTACTTATGTAGTATGGTATTTATTGCGACCTTTTCTGCAATTTTACTAGCAGTGTGTTATTAATTGTCAGTATTAAGAGGTTGCCGAAGATTGGGCGAAAAAGCTTCATTGAAAAGATGTGTAATCCTATTCTTGTCAATCTCTTTTACTCACATAATTTTTATTCTTTCATACACATTTTCTTACTATTTTGTATTGTTTCTATTAAGTTTTCTATTACTTCTATTGTTTTCACGAATTTAAATTTACATACACCACTTCTACTATTTCTAGTGCTAGTAAAGGGGAAGATATATATATATATATATATATATATATATATATATATATATATATATATATATATATATATATATATATATATATATATATATATATATAATAGTATAGGTCATAGAGAATAATATTGAAACCAGAAATGTCAAATTTTTATTACTTCATGTTTTGACAGAGGAATAAGGACGGAGAGGAGTCTATCATTGGGTTGCTTGACCAAGTTGTAGTTAATGTAGAATACTGAAGTTTTTCATGTGTTTTGGTAATATCTCTGTAGGGTATGAGAAAAATTTCATTTTTAACTTTTAACATTTTCTGAGTTACAGACACTAATTTGAATAAAATTGTAAATATGGATCCAATTGAACCTGAACGGTGGTCGAGTTTATCTACTTCCACCAAACACCAAAGGAAACATTTAGAGAAATAAGAGAGATTTATGATGAAGAAGAAGCTCCATCACATGGCGTGACTGCACTGGCATTGTCAGTTTAAATGTGGTCGAATTTCTGTAGAAACAACCCCCATTTCAGGGCGACTTCAGCCCGTCATTGATGAAGATAGCATTAAGTGGAACCCGCCATCTTTGAGAATCGCCGCATAACCATTAACCAACTAGCTGAAGATCTAAAGATACGTGTGGGGTCTGTGGAAAAAATAATCTATCTGCACATGCATAAGATATCTACCGATAGGCTCTCTGGCTATTGACACCTTTCCAAAAGCATGAACGAGATACTTGCTCCCACGAAACTTTGACATTGTACCACGAAAACCAGAAGGGCTTTTTTTGTCGACAGACTAATAACTTAGGTTTAAAGAAGGGTCTATCGCCATGTCTCAGAGACCAAGGCTGAGTCATATCAATGAAAGCATAGTAGCTCACCAACTCCAAAGAAGCCCCCAAAGAAGTCTAATCAACGGCAGGCAAGGTCTGATCACAGTTGTATAAAGCAATAGAAGAAATGTATTGCCATTGGAAATTTCTGTGTAAAGATGGACTGATGTCTGTACCAAACTTCGTTTATCTCAGTCAACATTAAGTGGAGTAGGAGAGAAGACATTACATATATCCACACAAAAGATCATTCTCAATATTCCTGGCAGTTTTACTCTGATACATGTCTACAGACGGAAGAGCAGACTCCAATAAGGACTAACATACGTATTTACGTATACCATGATTTGGAAGTCTAAAAGATTAGGATTATATTTCTGGGCGTTCGGCATTTATGGCCTTTTAAATCCTTCACGTATGAGTAATGGCGTTCCTCGGTGATCACACTGTCCGGAAAAGTGGAGAAGGAAAGAAGCAGCCTGGGAACTTTTATGTTGGGTACTATCCCGACATTTGCGTGATGAGAATGAGGAAAACCGAACAACAACCTCACTCAGGATAACTCGTCTGTAAAGGCTTCTACACCTTTTTGACAGTGTGTCTCCACAGGAAAGAACTCGGGATCTACCATGACGGGAACAAATAGCCTCAGTGCTGACGCTTCTATTAAACGTTAACAAAACAATGAATCTATAGATCCTGGAACCGCGAGTATTAGCGAGAGTATTAGCGACTACACTAGGCGGTGCCACTGGAAACCTAAAAATAAGAGGGGTAAGAACACATTCTGTTGTAAGTATCCTCGGATTCTGAGAATGAAATCTGGTAACTTTGGCGTATCAACATCCCAGAAGAATGTTCCCAGTGATTAATTTTACTTTTAGAAAAGTTTACAGCGTACAAGGAAATTCAGAGTTAGTTTCAACCAATGAACGTAATATGCAGTATAGAATATAGTTTGTTGTGTGCAGTAAGATCAAAGCAATATATGCAAACCACAACATGGTATTTGGTTCTGTTAACGAAAGAAGGTGCTAAATGTAGTAGAGCTATATTTCAGTGTTGAAAGCACTTTGGATAACTACTAAAAGGAAAGCTCGAATGTACAACCAGCCATTAAAGTTAATAACACACGCTCTCTGAAGTGGTAAAATGGATCGCATAATTAACACAACCCCATTGTTAACTACCAGCGTGACGTGTCCTATAAAATCAATAATTCCTAGAATTTGGTCGTGAAATTTCCTCGCGTCTCTGTTCAGGAACAAGTACAAATTGTGTGGTATTCTATAGATTGATTTTTTAAAATTATTTTTTTCATCTATGGTGCACATATGCTTTGTGTGGAACATAGCCGTTGAAAATTAGTATTGGAATCATTATACACACAAGCTAAAAACATCGTAAAATTTCACAACTGTGTATCTGTAATGATACAAAAAATAAAGAATATGAAATGTGTGTATATAAGATGTTATAATGGAACTGTAAGTATAATTTTTTCTATAGAAAAAGGAATGAGTTAATATTGCAATAATGTTCTAACAGCGACTATTTAATAAACCACAAGAAGCGGGTTTTGTTTTGCATTGTTAAACTACAGTAGACTACCGAATTACGGGAATTGAATACGTAATTAGAAGTGGGAATAATATCACTTCCTAGTTCAAATGATGGGTAAAGTCGAAAATAGAACATGTTCTCTCTTGAAATACTAGATCTGAATTTACAAAAAAAAAAAAAAAAAAAAAAAAAAAAAAAATCTCAGTATAAAACTTTTACTTTTTCTACTAAGGGGACCATCATCGAAACAACTTCAGGTCTTAGTATGGAGAGAATATATTAGGATTAGGAATATATTAGATTAGATTAGAATATATTAGATTTCTAGGTTTTCTGCATCTATGGCCATGTTAGCCCGTCACGTCTGAGGGATGACGTCCTTCGTCGATCACATTATTCGAGGAACTGTATGCTAGAGAATCATCCCAGCATTTGCCTGGTGTGAATGAGGAAAACTAAGGGCAAGTCACTCAGGATGGCTCGCCTGAAAAAGCTTTTACACTTTTTCCACCGAGTCCCAAACCGTGAATCGAACCCGGGACCGCTTACACAAAAGACGAGAGCGTAAGCGACTACGCTACGCGGTGCCACATAGAGAGAATAGAGTAGATGGAAACTGTTCATGTAGTACTGAATCCATACAGAATAACAAAGAAGAAACTATTTTTCTCACTATCTATTACCATTTTTTGCTCAACGTTGAAATCGGTAATGGTAGGCTTTTACAACTTCCGGTCTCAATACAGGATTAAGGGGAGTGATGGACGGAACCTAATCTTGAGGTACGACATCATATAAGAAGACAATCTCTGTATATCTCGTATCCGTTTTGCTCCGATACTTCTCGACAGACAGACTCGTCAGTTGATAAGACACTTCCCATATTTCTACATAGCTTAATTTGGAACACTCATTTCTTTGCTCGACTGTTTTATTTTTAAATTTTCGTTCTCTAGTAAATATTCTTCCCAGATTTTATTGCCGTAAACAAATAATGGCAATATAGTATTTTTATTAACATTAAGGTATTTACCTATGTAATCCCTATGATATAAATGTATACTGTGTTTGTGTAATTGTTTCATATTGGAACCACAATTTGCAACTTGTGCATATGCAACCCAAACAATCGTTTGGATAGCTGGGTTGCATATACCCAAAGGCGTTACAGTGGGTATCTCTCGTATCCATACCAAATGAACTCCCTTTCTCCGTCCTGCAACCTGTGAACATTTGGAACCCATGAAAAACCTTATTTAGGCTAATATGTAAAAAAAAGTTGTTAGGCCTGTTTTCCAAAAGATACTTTTTATCCTTCCTTCAATAAAAGAACCTTAAATTATGTCGGTACAATAGGAACAGTTTCTCTAATGGTTGCTTTTGCTTTTGCATAGTTTATGATTTGGTGCTTTTGAGTACTCGATGGCTAATAAGTTTCCCAACCAAAAAGATCCATATGAGAAAGGCGTTATTGAAATTATTTTAAAGATACTAAGTTCATTTCTTGGGAACTTGATAAGACTTCCCATATTTCTGCATAGGTTAATTTGGAGGATCAATATGAGGAACGAACGACCTCCTTACACTCATTTCTTTGCTCGATGATTTTATTTTAAATTTTTGTTTACTAATAAACATTCTTCCCAGATTTTATTGATGTAAACAAATAATGTCATAGATAGAATTGTCAAGTTACAAATGTTATTTCGGGGCATCATACTTTGATATTCATCTCATTAATCATCTCTCTCTTCTAACCTTCAGAACATAATCGAAGTACATAAAGTTATAAATATTATTTTATTTCTTTATTACACAAATGGTATTTTCCACCACAATGGAATTTCAGTTCCTACTTTCCCCTATTAGCTCGACCAACTTTCAACAGATAGCAGAGACTTCTCTACATTATGTTTCAAGACCAAAGTACATATGACTGTACTCGTTCGTGGCCGACTGGTTAAAATGCACGCGCATGGTCTCGGGCTTGATTCCCAGCGAGATTACTTGCAGGCTTCTACAAAACCGAATAGTGCTTCATAGTTCCACTTCTGAAAAAGGACATAAAAGTAACTACAATGTGGTTGATAGACCAGCAAGGTACATTCGCGAAGCGTCCCCTCAAGATTCGTGTAAAATTGATTCAGATACAAAGTTCTCCGCGGCCCAATGTGTATTGTACTAATTTTAGCGGCACATACCGGTGATTTGCATATTCATGGGCCTTCATATATTCGGAATCCAATCATACACTATTAGAACGCTCGGATGCAAAATTACTTTTAGTTTCTTTAGATGTAACTGGAAATGAATGTGGGCATATGCAAAACAAATTGGATCAAATACTGTTTGCCTGACACAGGTTACACATCCCAGTCACCATCTTGGATTCAACTTTCGGTTTTTTAAATGGAAATAAGTGCAAGTGATACATCAAATTCATGTACAAATTTCCCGGAAATTTATTGGTGTAGTGAGCTTTACAATAGCTTGTCCCATTTGCAACTTATTGCATGTTAAATGTCAAGCACTTCACGAATATTGAACCAAAAGGAAAGTTGTGCATGGCTCCGTGTGTATGTAAACTTTTACGTGATTTATCGTTGACAAATATTGTCTGAACGTACCGGTATGTACACACAGACGTCAATGGTAGGTCTACACCCAAATCTTGTCATATCTGGATTTACATTAGGTATTTTGACCGTAATTCCTTGTTATTAGTATAACATGGAAGTAATAACAAACACTCATAGAAATGTAATAATATATTGCAAAGCGTTTGTTTATACCTATCTGCAGTATTTCTCCAGTTAGAAACTGTTTTGATTTGTCAACATCAAAAATATAAGCCTAACTGATTTTACTCTGAAATATCCATTCGCAAAGTGCCTGGAGGGATTTAATATGCAATATCTTCCAAACAATACAAGCTACAATAACATTCACCACAACAGAGAATTTCCGAGAAAATTGTACATGAATTTGATGTATCACTTGCACTTATCCCCATTTGAAAAACCGAAAGTTGAATCCAATATGTCGACCAGAGTGGGTAACATATGTCAGAGAAGCAGTACTTGATCCAGTTTGTCTTGCAATTGTCCACATTTTCGTCCAGTTACATCTAAAGAAACTAAAATCAATTTTGATTTCGAGCGTTATAGCATTATATGATTGAATTCCGGGTATGTGGAGCCCATAAATATGCAAATTGTCGGAATGGGCCTCTTAAATTAGTACAATACACATTGGGTTGCGTAAAACTTTGCACGTGAATCAATTTTACATGAATCCCCGGGGGACACTTTGCGAGGGTACCTTATAAGACTAGGATTAGGAGTATGGAGATAGCCGGGATGATTAAGGGCCCTTCAGTGTTCAGCAGCCAATCCTTAGCAATTACTTCCAACTCAATGACGTCATATATTTCTTTTTACGTTCTCAATAAACCGAATAAACAATATACGGAAGAGCCTTAGCAATTTGACTTTAGCAAACTAGTGCTGACAGGTGAAGGACATTATCAATGACAGAGCAGATGTTTATGCAGACGTACCTCTCAAAGATCAGTAACTACAAGTATACTGCCTACACGTCACGCCTCCGGTAGCATCTCATTCTATTACAGTTTTGCTCTTATTGTTTCTCTATCACCCTGTCTCGAGAGTAAGCAAGTACTCTGACGTTAAACATCTGACAGTTAAAAATAGCTGTTCCGAAGTGACTATAAGTTTTTTTCTCTTTCTTAAGTTATTATTTTTCTTTATAAACTCTGTTATATTTCTTGAAGATATATTTTCGTTTTGGATTTTTAAACCACATTATGTATATAACGACCCTGTACGCCCATTTGCTCTTCTGACCGCTAGCAAGTACGAAACTAAAAACAGGAGGAAACTAAAAAATATGTCGATTCAGCATCTCAAGAACAGATACGATTTTCATCCTTATCCCTCAATTAAAATCTGAAGTAGAAATCTGCTATATTAGGTTTCATTATTCATTACTATAGAATAAAAACGGTAAGAGAGATCGAGATTTTCTTTTGTATCGATTGTTTATTCAAGAATAAATTTTCATGCCCTTTCTTTTCCCTCTATTGAAACTGGAGGAGGTAGAGATCTACTGTTTCGAGTTATATCTCGTTTAATAATTACGTGCCGTTTATTATCGAGTCGTTCCTATAAACTAGAAAACTCATCAGACTAGAATAATATTTTCGAAAAGAGAAAATATTATTCTAGTATGATGAGTTTGATAGTTTAAACATGAATCTGATAAGCAAATAGTTAAACAAATACTGTAGTAAAGGTACATGGTATAGGAAATTATTTCAAGAGAAGCATCGGAGGTGGGGATGGCCACGAGGCGATTCGAGACAGGATTTTCCTGGCAAAATTCAAGTCGAGACACGGCTCTTCCAATAGAGAAATATAAATTTTTCTAGTCGAGACATCACTTTTACAGCACATTTTTCGAGACAAGACAGTCTCGTGCGCATCCCTAATCGGAGAAGATCTTGTCTATCTGTGGTATATACGAGATTACTTTTAACAAACGGAGAATACCATTATACAGCATTTTCACTTTATTTTAACTTATAGAACAAACTTTTGTGGTTCGTGTTTGCCATTTATTTTCAACACATTCTCAGTGTTACGTGTCACCGGTGGCTCGTGTGATACTTCGGTGCGGTGCGGTATGCAGTATACTACCTGTCTGCGTTTGTGATATTTTCGTTTGTACAGATTTTTAACATTACTGGCACCGACGGGAAACATTCAACGAGACACACGGTGACTCGTATAGCACTAAGATCCAAACTCAGCTTTACACTACCGCAGCGAACGTTTAAAAAGAACATCCGATATATGTATTTTTGGACAATACTCGTATTACAGTCAAACAGAAATTAAGAAGTTCAAAGTGTCTACCATAATTTTAGGCTACGTCTCATCGGCCACATTATGTACTGTCGTATTGCTAGTGCCATAGTGAAACACTCAATGTAGGTATACTTCAGTACCACTTTTGTCTTAACGAGTAGCGTGGACATTATCTAGTTACACAGAAGATTTTTTATGTTCACAAAAAATCCATTTTTATTTTTATTTTATCGAAAATTACTAATGAGGCTTTAAACTCACTTGTTATTTTATCCAGCTTATTAAGAGCTATTGGTTGATATATGTCTCATTTTTCGACATTTTATTTACGATATACACTAATAATATTATTGAAAACAATTCAAAGGTTTGTGTCCTGGGGGCAGCATCTCTGTAACCAATTTGAGATTTATAATTAATTATTGTATTATTTGTTGTAACTGTTTGTGTAGTGATTTGTTTGTGGAATCCTACATGCCGGCAGCGTTCGTTTAATTCAAATGTACTCATTGTGATTAAATCTCTTTTTGTTGTTGTTGTTGTCCGCTGATTCGACAATTCGTTTTTATATTTGACGTAATTGACTTCAGTAGTGTAAATAAAGGTGAGGATATAGGAACATTTCCTCGCTTAAATATTATTTATTTAAGCCATCTCGTATAAATAAACGAAAAGCGTGTATAAGCAGACATTTAATAATTGTCTACACCGTAACTTTAAAACAAGCTCGTGTTTTACCCGCAGCTAACCTAAAAAGAAGCTTTAAGGCACAGGTGTGTTGAAACAACTGAAATTAAAATATTACTTCTAAACTTGCATACAATATTATTTTAGTATAGAAAAGGGACCAGCAACTGTACTCGAGCCTGTCGATTTCAGGTGTGCCCTCGGAAAATATGCGAAACATACTTCAGTCCACCTCCGCCAACCTCTGACGGAGGAAACCCTCCCTTTGCTTAGGGAAAAGAAATTAATAACCTCAGCTGTGTTGCCAATTTCTCATTCAGTCGTTTACTTTTGATGATTGAAGATCGCAGGGTACTTAGAATTGCTAACAAGAAAGAGTGCAGCGAAGTTCGTGAAATAATTCATTGTGGCAACGCTTCCGCATCCAACAATTCGAAGATCTCGACCGCAGCAACTTGTCCCTCCTCTTTCGAGGGAGATACAGGAAAACACACATCGACAGCAGCGCCAGAAGTGGCACACCTGAAATAGGCTCTAAATACCTCCATTCAATTGAATGATGGACAACGTCAATTCAATAACAATAATAACACGGACTTCAACTGCATAGCTAGCCTCTTAAGTAGGTGCTGTTGCGTTGCTAGATGTATGCACATTTGTATTTCCCGTGTTCTATTTCTGGTGGAGGAGATTTGAAATTTGAAAACATTACGATGGTTGAGATTCCGCCTTAAATTGTAAGTTCACACCTCATATAGTCTCGATGCTAAAACGGGACGATAAACTCCAACTAACCAATAAGCCGCACACTTAATATTTTATTATTTTTTCGATGCAAATATTCGACTTACTTAGTAACTAACTCTATGATCTATGGAACCCAGAGGTTCAATATCGCGTTCACAAAAGTTCTCCATTGACTACTCTCCTTGTCAAATTGGATCCAGTTTCTACTTTGTATTTCTGCGAGATCCAACTTGTTATCGTTCTCCCATCTGCACCTATATCTTTCTAATGGTCGTTTTTCGATTGGATTTCCAGCTAAAACTTTGAAACCGTTCCTACTTTCTTTCATTCTGGCTCCATGATCTGACGAACTGAGCCTCCTAGACTTGATAACCCTAACGATGTTTGGTAAACGGTATAAACTATGCAGTTCTTCATTATGAAGTATTTATCATTCCCCATCCCCGTTCCTCATTCCACCATTCCCGTTCCGTAACGCAAAGTGCGTTACCCATGTGGACACGAAGTAGCATGTGAATAGTACAAGGGATAGGGCAGGAATCAGGAAATCAATTTTCTAGATAGATACAGTATATAGAAACGAGAAGTATCTATACTATTTCATCTGTATTCCTCACTGAGTGATATGCTGACTTTCATTTTATAGGTGAAGTCTCTGTCATCCGAATGGTATACGTAATTCTTCTATGAAGACAGCATATTTTGCTTTCGAAATGCAATTGTTCTTATTGCTAATTAATGTTCCTAGTAAAACAAACTGAACCACTGAGAAATTCTGAAAGAAGTATGTTTAAGGAAAACGAGGAACATTAGTCCTTTATTAATTTGAGTAAACTTAATTTTAGACATGAACAACGTATGCACTGAAAGCCTAATGAACATAGGCAGTTTTCATTGGTATGAAGGACTACGGTCTATACACGTCTCGATCTAATAGACTAGACGGCTAGTTAGAAAGCAGTGCATGATTAGTACACCAGCTTCCATCATTGCTGTTTGTGTTTAGTCTGTAAATAGAGAAACCTTGAATCAAATCGATAATACTTGGTAATAGTTATGCATAGATTTACCATGCTCGACGGATAGTTTGAAAGCAGTGTGCAGTTATAATTTTACTTCAGTTTGCTTTTGTTTTTCGTTTATTAGTTTTTGTTCATCTTAGTAGACAATCTTCAAAAGGAATTGGAAGTTAGCTTCAAAGCAAGTTATGCCTATCAGTTGTTTGGAACGTCTCAGACATTGCGGACATTCTATTAACTCTATGGATGTCTGTCAAGAATATAGATTATATAAGCATTTCGTTTAAGTGAACTTGTTTGGCCAAAATAATAATAATAATAATAATAATAATAATAAAGCTAACTCAGGAACCAAAAATCTGCAAAGGGTAGTTTCATAATTCTTGATTCGGACTCATATGGATCTAGTTGACTGAGGGCAAAGTAGATAGTAATGTACCGTTAGTATATCAGCTCCATAGTTAGGTAACATTTGTTTCAGATTATGTTTGGACCTAGTACGGTAGAAGGGTAGTGAAAATGCAGTATATGGTTTTCATTTCAGCTCCAATCACTGTTGTTTGTCTTTAGTATGTAGTTACACCATCCTTCATTCAGGTTATATTCACATATGATTTACGTGTATGGTCTAGTAGACTATACGGGTAGATACGCTGTTGAAAATACTTTCTTAAATCTGAGGAGACGTTTCTTGTCTGTGCACTGAGAATATCTTTTCTTAGAAACAAGAGTTTGAAACTCTCATTAATGAGAAATAAAGAAAAGTAGATGAGGTTATATAAAACGGAACCAGAAAGTATACTGTTATCTCCTTTATGAATGACAATTGCCAAATCTAAGATAGTAGTGTCTCAGTGCACAGATAAGAAACGGTTTATCAATTTTTAGAAATTATTTTTAACGTGTAGGAAACAACATACGGTTATCATATAAGCTCCATTCATTACCATAGTCAGATAATGGTTGATTCAGGATACATATAGATCTAGTAAGCTAAATTAGTTTAAAAAAAATAGTGTAAGGGTAGAAATCAGCTCTCATCTCTGCTGTTTGCTTTTAGTGTTTATTAATGTAACGTTATACTCAAGTTACGTACAGATCTAATAGACTAGAGGACTAGTTTGAAAACAGTGTACGGTCAGTATATCATCTCTCAGTACTGCGTTTGCTTCTCTAGTTCGCAGTTAGACAACAAAGATTTGGTTCAGGTTAAGTTTGGATCTAGTACACTAGAACGCTAGATAGAAACCATAATATGGTTAGCATATCACTTCACATCACAGCTCTTTGTTTTTAGTCGTAGTTCGGTACTGCTTGATTCTATTTGGACTTAGTAGACTAGTCAGCTAATTAGAAAGCATTATAAGGTTAGTTCCTCAGCTTACATCACTGCTTTTTGTATGATCTGTAGTTAGAAAATGTTTACTTCAATTTACGTCTGGATCTAGTAGACAAAACGGCTGTTAGAAAGCAATACATGATTAGCACATCAGCATTCCTCAGTGCTGTCCGTAGCTACAGAATCTTTGATAATTGTTATGTTTGGATTTACCATGCTCGAGTATAGTTAGAAAACAGTGCACGGTTAGGATATCAATTCCCTTCGCTGCTTTTTTTGAGGTTCAACGATAGATGTCTTTTGATTCATATTACATATAGATCTAGCAGGCTTGTAAGAAGTCAGTATACTTAAGCACATTGGATACCATCACTGCTAGTTTTCTAAATTTATACGTACAAACTCTTTATGCAACTACTCATATTCTCTCGATCATCTCATGATCCTGGATTAACGAAAAAAAAACAGCTAACAATAGGAAATTGAAACCTGTACCATCGCACCAAAGACTAAAGAAATGCTTACTCATAAGGGTCAATGTCAGTCAGTAAAGCACAAAGTATTGCCAAAGCAAATAGTATATATTTCAATGTCAACTCTACTTTGTTACATTTCAATCAAATAATTAACGTAACAGGGAAAATAAAACTACATACAACAAGGAGTAGTCCGTATAGCAAGGCTATTGAAATAAATGGCCCAAAGGATAAACATGTATCGCACATAGAGAAATTTTACGATACGCATGAAAAATTTCACTGAAAATAAATTATGTAAAAATTAAAGCGAGTCACTTCTTGTAAAACTACATCACACTTCATTACCTTCTCCCGGTGAGTGTGCAGGAATTGTTTCTTTTTTCCCTTCGGTCCATCAAACACGAGCGTACGTGCAATTACGTTCCGTGTTATATGTCTACAATTACTCTTGAAAAGACCATTACTTTTAAAAGGATACGAGGTAATAAAAAGCCTTTTTTACGTGAGCGAATTAATGTTTCATCAACAAGTTTCCAGGAGCCTCATCTACATTTTAAACAATTTTAATGGAATTTTACCGTGCATGGCATCGTTCTCAAGGTCAATAAAAACCATGATAAATATGACTATGAGACAACGAAATAATTGTTATAGTATTAAGGTAAGAGGAAAGAAGCATTTCTTTGAGAAAATTCAAGCAGATGGCATTGATTAGTATCAAATATGACCACAATATGAAGTCACCTGAAATTGAAGTGTATACCCCACATCAGAAGATGAGCAATATCTGGTTAACACTGTGATTCTATAGTTTGCTGCTCAGTAAAATGAAGAAATGAAATGAAATCTGAAATCTTTGAAGGTTATGCCCTATAGTTTAATGAAGACAAATGATTACTGAAGGTAAATGATTATTAAAGGATTGGTGAATGAAACGAGAGAAACTCAAAAATCTTTGGACACGATTTTGTCTATCTAAAATTCACATGGTCAGGGATAAAGCCACGGACTTAAAAAGAGAAAATGAAATGAAATCTTTAGTTGTACGTCCCACGGTTATGCAGGCTAGGCTAAGGGAGACGGTGATGATGAAATAATGAATGAAATGGTGGAATGAAGAAAGTGGGAGGAAACGAGAAAACCCCGAAAAAAACCACGCACGCTTTTTTTTCACTACAAAACCCACTTGGCGCGAGCTGGGATCAAACAAGGGATTTCTTAAGTAAATAGTATCCTTCTATTACGTTTCTTATTATAGATTTATTGTATTATATCAACTGTACACAATCTTAATAATAGGCAAGGGCTTCTTCTGTAAATAAGATTTAACAGTTTAAAAACTGATCATTTATAAAATGTGTTAGGCATATCTTATTTTGTGCTTTTTTCTTACCGTACAGTAAGTATTAAGAGGGAAAGGTGGTAATATATATATATATATATATAAAAACATGGATGGCAAATTGTTCATGATTCTCTCTTTAAGGCAATTTTGAAATCCGGTTTCTGCTCTATTTCGCTCAGTATCATTGTAGTACATAAATCGACGGGCTTGTAGCAAACAATCCTAGTCGAAACCAGTTTTTCTTTCAGAAAATGAATACAAAGCTGCATGTTTGTGCATGTTTTACAAGGTATCAGAGACACGTATAAAGAAATAATTTGCACCGTTTCTCATACTGTGTACTAGAGAAAGCTCTCTTTTCATTCTTCAAAGAAATTTTGTGTTTTGACAAAGGTTATTTTCCGAAAAGCCCCTCAATTAATATTAAAAATGGATATTTCTACTTAGTTTATAGACAAACATCAGGATTATATACTTGTAAGCAGACAAGATTATATATATATATATATATATATATATATATATATATATATATATATATATATATATATATATATATTAATCATCATCAGGTGCTAATATCTACCGTTTGTGGGAAGGTAACTCTTGTGCTGCGCCATGATTAGTTTCGCACACGACAGAATAAAGTCGCTTATAACTCATACACTATGAGTCCTACACTAATATAAGTCTACATTTTTTGAAAGAGCGTAAAATGACGAAAAACGTTTAGAGGAAACAGTTTTCCGAATTCGATGTTGTAAAGAATCTATGGCTACAAAACTGACGTCACGCGCAACCAATACTGAATAAAATTGAAAATAACAAGAAAACCATTATATTTAGCTCAAAAAAGCACTAGAATTAAATTGTAGAAAACAATTAGAAAAACAAAATGAAAAGAGTTTGGATGCTCTAGCTTCAATGGTTACGAAGATTTAGTGAATAAGAAACGGCTAAAATATCGGCTTCCTCCCCTTCCCCTCCTCTCCCTTGAGGTGTTTTTCTCTGGCATCCGACATTTTTGTGATCAGTGATGGGTATATATTTAAAAAATATTGGATGCCAAATTGTTACATGATTTGCCCTTAAACTCGAAAGGAGAGCACTTTTGTCAAGTTGATGCCTAGACTAATATTAAGCCTGCCAGTTAAGAACGATCTTTTGCTGTTGAATGCTTTTTTGGCTATGATAATTTTTGATCTGATTTCTTTGGTGCAGTGAACGTCTCTGGTCAACATGCTTCCCAGGTACTTGAAACTATCGGTCTCTTTAAGTTCTCTTTGTTCTACTCTATGAATTTATATATAGATCCTTATTGAATTTATATATAGACCCAATTTTTTCATAATTAATTACCTTTCATTAATCATCTGTCTTTCTCGCTTACATGACTCACAAGGGAACATCTTATATTGATAGTAGCATTACCCAATCAAACAATGCGCAATCGATAGAGGAGTAAAAAAAAGTGAGAAATCCAAAGTTTTACGGGCCCACACTCAGAACCACAGAAGATACAGAGGAAAGAAGGATCTAGAATCATGTGAAGATAGCAATGCAAATGATATACTGACACAGAAAGAACTTCAAAATGGTTAAAGTAATCAAAATAACATTTACACAACAATATAGTAAGCAAACATTGTGCCCACAGACATGCTCAATAACATGATATGTAATGCAGTGTTTCCAACTGACCACAAAATGAAGTTTTGTTAAATGGCAGGGAACATAAATTTACCACACATTGACTTCTAGATTCCCAAAAGATACACTCTACTCTATAATCTTCCTACCTCACAAGAAGCACTGTAGATTCCTCACAACCAGGATTCAACAAAAGCACCAGATCCTGATACTGTAAATTCCAGGATTCTGAAATATGAGCCACGCAAACTCGCCGTCCTTACCTGCAAAGTCTTCAATTCTCTAGACCGGATATTGACTAAAGACCGGATATTTTTTTTACTGCTTCAAGAAGGCTCATATACACTGAGTGCTCACTGAATTGCGACCACACACCTAATACTTTGTTGGTCCACCTTTTGCTCAGATGACAACCTGGACAGAGCGTAGTATGGATTCTTGTAGTTGCTGATATGTTTCCACGGGGATCTGATACCATACAGTCCTGATGAATCCCACAATGAGCCCACACATGCTGGTGCAGGAGTCATAGTCCAAAGAGCTCGTTCCCCAACATCCCATAAATGTTCTACAGGATTAAAATTCGGTTAGTTAAGAGGCCATTTCACATGTTGCAGCTTCATGGAATGTTCCTTAAACCAAGCAAGTACAGTTTTGGCTTGGTGATACCGTGTACTGTCGTCCTGGGCAATGCCACCTTCGTGTGGAAAATGCGACCTAAATTTGCATTATAAGGTGCATGTGATCAACTAGTAACTGCAGATACACAACGGATATCTCGCTGTGGTCTGTGCACACCAATGATCTCAGTCCGTAAGAACAGAAGCATTCTCAAAGCATAGAGCCGCCCCATCTGCCTGTACAGTATGTGCTACGCACGAGGGATCCATATCTTCGTGCTGTTGGCGCCACACATGCACACAATTGTCCACGAGGAGTAGAACAAATCGTAATTTATCGGACCAACACATCCTTTTCCAATGATCTACTGTCCAATTTGCGTATTCCTGTCCCAAAACGGGATGAAGTCGGTGGTTACGAGTCGTAAGGAGTGGGTCGTCTGCTGTGGAACTTCATGCGTACCAGTGGACGCTGTATAGCTGCATGAGATATGGGTGTTGTGCATCGACCATCGTATTAGCCACGTAATTCCCGGACACTGACGGTTTGTTTGGCTGTTTGACGCTGCGCTCACCCCACGTTTTGAACTTCCGTATGCACTTGCAGTTCTGTCTCTTGGAAACCATTACCCCATTTTCTTCCCACTCCTTGTACACCTTCACTACACAGGAACGGGCGCATCCGACAAATAGTAGTGTCTGGGTTACTGACGCACCTACTGCACGTGTACCCACAACCATGCCCTATTGGAATGCGAATAAATCCCGCTCAACTCGCATTATAACAGTATGTTGTCTGCTAACATGTAGCCTCCAATGTGTTCCTTCTCTGTAATACTACCAGTCGGGATAGTCATAATGAGCTCAGCTACTGGCTACACTTTCTTTTGTATAGGGTGGTCGCAAATCATAAGCACTCACTGTATGTATATTTGAAAATCTAGAACAAAATTTCTTTCTGCAACACTATAGATAATTAAGTTTGATTTCCGATCTAAGCAAGGCGATGGAACGTCTTCTCCAATGAAAATATCTTTGGCATATCACTGGGAATACCAGTGCATCAATTCGTTTTCCATTCTGGATTCAGTATCTTACAAGTTAGCCCAGATCACGAAGGCGATAATATATAATCAATGGCTATAACAACAAGATACGGAAAATTGTCTTTCTATGAGGAGAATACCTTTAATAAGGTTTTTTTTTTTTTTTTTTTTTTTTTTTTTACATCAGCTTACTATCCAACTTCAGCAGATGAGCTTCCAAACCTTCCAATTTTTAACTCCTCCAACTGCTCAACTTTTTCCTTCAAGGATACTATTTTGGTTATCAAGACCCTTGTACCTCAGAATCTAGAATAATCTAGCAGGGTATATCAAAATTTTCTCTCTCTCTCTCTCTCTCTCTCTGTCTCTCTCTGTCTCTCTCTCTCTCTGTCTCTCTGCACTACACTGAGAAAAATACGTTATCCGGACAGCGATATATTGTACAAATATATGGTATCCTTATGTTTACTACGGAAATCAGTAGAGAGCATACGTTATCTATATCCTGCATATATACTGCCCTTTTTCTCGCTTAGATGTTACATCATGCCTTTGCAGGATGTCTGATATCTATCAGTCTTACGTATATTACATATATATACGTATGCTACATACATACATCTGTATGTGAGATCCGGGCCGTCTATATACAGTTATTTCATTCGTACGGAAAGTACGTCTATTTGGAACATTTATACGGAAACTAATGTAAAATATACTTTTTCAGTTATACGTTTCCTGTTTGGTAAGTCCAAAAACTACAGGATTTACACATGTAACATACACTTTTAAGTACGCCACATACGATTTTTTCTCAATGTACAACCTGTATACAATAAATGTTTCAATAACTACTACAATTTTGTACACTTCTGGGATATACGATATGCATGATCGTGATATCAATCCGTCAAATGGCGTTCTTGATTTGTAACATCACTCCAGTTCCCTAATTTCAAGTAACTGTCGAATCATAGCAGATGCGTTTTCTCTTGGTATTAATTGGTAAGAACTAGTAACTGCTAGCAAGAAAGTAAATACAGAGTGGCCCATAATTATGTATATTTTATTTGACTAACTGTAATATTTGTAATTCTGTACAAAAAGTTCCGATATGGCAACACTGTTTAACCTGAGAATGGAGATAACGGCCACTGGACTTAGAATCGTTAGTGTGCCATAGCAGTGGGAGAGTGGCTGAACATTCCCGAACTGCTGGATCATTCGACGTGAGTTCGTGGAGTGGCCAGCTCGTTCTCCAGATTTCAAACCACCTGACGTTTTCTTATGAAGTGTTTTAAAGGATAAAGTGTGTCAATATCACACACGCAATTTGGCAGAACTACGGGAAGCTATCACAAAAGAGTTCCATAGGATACTAGTACGGATCTGTCAAACTGCTTGTGACAACATTGTTTTCGTCTCCAGGTATGTAGCAATTTGGATGGCGTATTGGTATACCATGTCATGGAGAACAGATTAAAATTCATGTAAGGAAAGGTATGAGAGTAGTGTGTTTATATTCAAGTTATGTTGCTAGTTTCTTTACCGCAGTCTTCGTACAATTACAGAAACATCGTACAATTATGGGCCACCCTGTATTAGTTACCCTACTTAGTCTATCAGCTTCGTAACTTCGAAAAGCTGTAATATGAACATTGGCTAGTATATGTCTTTGTTTCCAAATTCAAATTACACGTACAATGTTTAAACCTACTTAAACAAAAGTTCAGAATAAATATACCATACCTTGGATATCGTTACTATTATGCGATTGCATTTTAAAATTCATTATACTTTTTAATGTCATTTTTGTGTTTCATAAAATGTTGAAGAAGTTGTAAAGTCTTCTTAAGTTTTCACGTTACCAAGATGGATAAACATGTTGTAACAAGGTTAGTCGTTGATACTGTAATAAACGGAAAATTTTATATTTCTTAGGGCTAGGAAATACCCTTTTATCTATGATGGAAAAGAAAATGTAACCGAGAATTCGTTTTGCTTTTTACTTTGAAAGAAGAACGACAAAGTCTATAACCGAATACTTTTTTCTGTAAGTCGAATTGTTTATCCAAAGTTTTACAATTTAATGGAGATCCAATAGCAGCAAAATTCGCACACAAATACACCAAAAAGTGGAAACAGTTTCAACCATTTTTTTCCTATTTTTCTTTCTTCCGTGTGCTCAAATTCAGATCGTGTTTCGTGTCCCACAGGTTTCGTTGGATCGATTCCTTTTTCCAGACTGATTCCGAGGGCATCCGGCCTCTCGTCCCAACTACTACACAACCTGGACTGGGTGATGTTCCCCCCCCCTCTCTACCTTCCACACTCCGCTCTGTGTTTCTCCTGACGCACAGTGCATCGAGCATATGTGAGTAATGGACAAAAATTTTTAAAAAATCATACTGAAGCTTTTATCACATGTTTCTTGTGCTGCAAGGCGTTCTTTGGTTACTTAGACTGAAGGAAAGTGTTCATGAAGTTATCGAACTTGACAACTGTACTTATATAGAAAATAATATTCCGTTCAGGGACGTAAAAAAAACTATGTTAGACATTTATTGTTTACAGGACTCGTAAACACGAACCCGACTCAAAACTACATAACACTAAAATATAATGAAAAGTAGTGCATGAAATGACTGAAACAGTTATAAAGTTTTCTTCAGATCAGTCAGTATCATCACTGTCGAAGTTATCAAATTCCATAGCGACAAAATTGTGGAGCTGGACAGCATTAGCAGCATCAGTTTTGAAATAACTTTCCAGATCCGTATCTGTCCTCCTTTTCTATGCGTAAATCTATCTTGGAGGAGACAATAGGGTCAGTTAGAACAAACATATGCGTCATCAGGTGTAAATAAGTATCAAAGAGAGGTTTTCTGTATATGATGTAGCCTAGTGTGACGGAAGACTTTGTGGAGAGCTTCTAAAGCTTCTTTCGCATAACCGACAAGCCTTTGCACTATTCGTCATTTCTTGGTATATTTAATTTCGCTGCTGCTTCTTTGGCAGGAAAGCTCCTCTGCCGATTTAGTCGCTACAAGAGGATCTAAGCGCCTTTTCTTTGTTTTTACTGAACAATCCGCGGACTGTTTACTGTGTCTACCGCGAGTAGAGCAAGCTACATCGGTCTTCACGTTGTTGTGATACCGAGCAGTTATCACTGTTGTTAAATAGTCCGGAAGTGCACACACGCGATCAAACCACTCTTTACTTTTAGCTAGGAAAACCGACCGAACTCTGTGCGACATCCTCCATTTTTGCTCAAGGTCATCTTAATAACTTACTAAATTTCTCTAAACTGTTTTACACATCTTCTGTGGCGTCTTGAAGTTTATGACGACTACAAATAGACTGCATATTTTCCGTTTTCTTCCGACTAGCACTGCTAGTTGCTATCCATCTTTCAAAAATGTCCTTGTTTTTCATGGCGTCTTCTTTCGCAATTTCACTAATTATAGTCACAATTGCGGACACTTGCATACACACTATTGCTGAATCCAAAGGAAATCATTAAAGGAAGATATTCCTGCAGAGATCTCAAGACATGTTTAGGCTTTTTTGAGATATTCCAAATACACCAGTAAAAAATGATTACCAATCGTTCGTTGTAAAAGAAAGAACGTACCTGTGCTATAACTGCCCACTAGTGACAAAAAGTCTCACCTTTCGCTTTGGTCTGAAACACCAGTGCAATCGCTGTGGAGATATTGACTCAGATCGGTCAAATATAGTAGTTGTGCATGCGAATTGTTACCTATAAGAGTGTCATCTCTACTCGACCCGGTCTAATGTGGTAACTTTGCGCGCGCCCTCTGTAGGCTGACGGGGTGTCATCAGTTTGTGACTAGGGATTTCTGTTTTATGAATCATTTGTGCTTCGTTCCGTGCTATTTTCAAGTCCGAAGAAAATTGTTTCTTTTCTCATTTTTGTCCATTGGTCGACGCACTGTGTGACGGTGGGAAAGGCTCAGCAGGAGACATTTTGCTACGTGTTCTGCGTCCAAAGAGTTTTCCTCGGGAGAAGTAGGCCTCTATGTCTCTATAAGCACAATGGAGCTACCTCTGATGACTACAAAATAACAACATAACTTTGTATGGAACGAAAGTCACTCAATGCATTTTTCAGTGTAATTTCCAAATAATAAGGTAATGGAGCTAAGGCTACGATGTTATCGGCGGAATATTAAATACTATCTATGTCTTCATAGTTATATTTTGGAAACTATATTAACGATTTTTCGAACAGAATACGTGCTTCATTTTATTACCCATGGTGATGCGTCACATTATCTTAAAGTTTGGTACTCAAGCTTTACAATTAGCTAATGAAATTTAACATCTTCACAAACAGTAATGTGTGCCTCATTGCTAAGAGTATGTACAGTGTGAACCAAAAGTCACGAAAGAGTTATAACTGCGGGTAACGTTTTTACTTATCAGTGGTTTCCATTGATATTTCACGAAGTTAAAAACCAAGGATGTAAGATTGTTTACACTTATGTGTGGAGTATAATCTCAGGTAGGTGTCCGCCATTATTGGCTTCACACATACGGGCCTTGTGTAGCACATTATTTATGACAGGGGTAAACACTTCTGGTCAGAATGCCTATATTTCTGTACGAATATTTCCTTGACTAGCTGTACAGTTTGTGGCTTGCCCTTCAGATAGCCCAAAAGAAAATAATCAAACGGATTGAGGTCAAGCGAACGAGAGGGCCAGGGTATGTCAGCGTTTCTCGAAATGATGTGATGGCCGAATATAGTCCTCAGATGCCCAACAGAGGCCATTGCCGCGTGTGCTGTGGTCCCATTTGTTGAAATCACATCTCAGGAATGTTCGTCACTGCAGGACGCAATACTTCCAATCATATTTTGATATCGATCACCAGTCACCGTTACTGCATTGGATTTATAATTTTTAAGGAAGTATGGCCCATGTGACGTCATGCCACAGAACACAGTGCACTTCACAGGATGCAGTTCACGCTTATGCATGTCGCGTGGGTTTTCCCTATCTGAAAATCGACATGTGCTACACAAGACCCATATCTGTGAGGCCCATAGTGGCGGACACCCACCTAAGATTATATTCCACATATAAGGGTAAACAATCTCTTTAATCCTTGGTCTTTAGGTGTGTGAAATATAGATGGAAACTAATGATAGTTTTTTTTTTTTTAAAAAAAAAAGCTATTCACAGTTATAACCCTTTCGTGAGTTTTGTATCATCCTGTACGTCAGTTGTTAAGAATGAGGACGTCACCGTTAGGAGAAGAACAACAACAATAGTTATAATTCGTGGCTTAGTGATGTATTTTTACGCACACAGTACATATATGGTTCTGGCATTTGAATAAAAATATAATCTGACCAAAATAAACACTTCTTATTTCTAATCTGTGTTATAGTTTCGATAACCTATCATTACCGTCATCAGACACAATATCTGATAATGTGTCTGATGAAGGCAATCACATAGTACCGAAAATATAAGAGAGATTAATAATAGTAAATGTTCGTTTTAGTTAGATCCTATTTCAGTTTAAGCAAACTATCAGTTATCATTAGTAACATACTTGTTAGTTTAACAAATTAGCTGTTTTGATTTTATCTGAAACTACGCATTAGAATTAACCTCCAAATATGTAGTTTTGTTCAGCTCGGTTTCATATATCAATTGATGTATCTTATCTTTAGATACTATTGTAGCGAAACAAAAGTTGATGAGATAATCATAATTTTTTTGACTATTTTTAATCAACTATAATCTATTATTGTTTTACTGGTATCATAATCATAATAATAATAATAAATCTTCGGAATATACTTCAATATCATTACATCTTAATAGATGGCATCGTTACTGTTCAGTATCTACTTTTATAGTTTTATGTTTACAAAATCCATTTTGTTTGATTATCTAGAAAGTACGCGTACAAAACTTAGCAAGTACAACCTCGCAAGCCAAAATATTGCATGGCCAAAACGGGTCGCCGCCCAAAATTTCGTGGCCTAAAACCTCGAAAGCGAAACTCTTGCGGCATGAAATTTTACCTTAATGATTTGTTCAGTGTACAATGTTCAAAATATCGCTCTGTAAACTCGTATACACACTTAAAATAGCTTATACAGTTAAACTTTTATTAATGGACACCTCTTTAATACAGACAGCTTTTAGCCCGATAAGAATGTGGACCTATTATTACGGGACGTATTACTTTATTTTCTGGATACTCTCATATATAGACTCAGACAGTCTTCTTCTCCCCACCCCTGCAACAATTCATAACCTATTATTTTACTTTTTCATAACGAGCAGGACCTATTCTCAATTCAAATGTATTTAGCATGAAAAACTTCGGCTTTTCTGCAATTTAAAAAGAAATCTGAGTAGAATACAGTAGACAAAAAATCAATTTCAAATGATTCAACCGTTTCCGAATGATGACAACACAGACACTATCAATTCAAATGTGGAGAAAAAACGATAGAAATGAATCCTTCCTCCTGTAAAATACTCGACTTTCGGCATAAATTTTGAACCTTTGGTGGGATTCACAGTTCATTCTCACCAAACAGTTTTAACTAAAATAGATGTGATGGATAAGATTTCTGTTAATTTGAGCGTATCTATTACACATTCACGTTGAAACATGAATCGTTTTGCTTTTAGTGTCTGTATTAAGCAATTTCGGGTTTTTCTTATTATTTTGATTTCAGGAGCTCGTATATGGCGAAGTTTTGTCCGTACGATACTTCGGGTTCCAAGTTTTGTCCCAGCGAGATTTCGCCTGCGAGGTTTTAACCAACGAAATATTCGGCCGCGGAATGTTGGAAAGCGATACATCAGCCGCGAGAATTTTACAAATGCGGATGCTATAAAACTATTGTAGTTCCCCATGTTTGCGATTCTGCCAGGTACTTGTATTTCCGAACACGTTGGCACAAGTCGGTAGATGGGGTTAGTGTATAGGTAGATAGCGCAGGCTTAACGTGTTTTGTCCCATCTCGATGGGTAGGAGCTGGGCGCGTAAAACAGACAGTCAGTGTATGTGATAGACGTAGTGCTGTTATATATCTAAGATCGAGAGCAACAAAGTACGGTCCATTGTTCCAGAAGAACCTAGCTTTGTGGTAGGTATTGCATTGTGTGCTTACTAGTGTTAGATGAAGCCAAGTGTCACTTGGATTGCACGATTCTTGATGATGCTGACAGACATGATGTTACTATTTTCTGCCTACCAAGCAACACTACACACGAGCTCTAGCCGTTGGACAAATCTGTTTTTCGATCGTTTGAGTCATATTAGGATGACGAATTTATGAACTACTGGGTACGAACGGAAGATAAAACTTTGCCAAAACACCGCTTCGGTGCGATTTTCATGCCTGCTTGGGAAAAGGGGACAACTCCTAGAAATGTTGTGTCCGGATTTGAGGCATGTGGGTTGATTCGATGGAATCCAAATAGAATCTCTGATGAAGATTTCGCACTGAGTGAAGTTGCAGATGCCTGTTGTACCCGAGGAACAAAGAGACGTCATAGTTCTTGGGCCAAGCAATGTACACCAGCAGGCTACAAGTACGGCAACACAGCATGTTTTTACGAAAGAGACATTCGATTCTAATAGCGATTCAGCTACGCAGAGCAACCGTAACCAGAAGACAGAAGCTTTTGTCAACATTCTGTCTACTCCAAGGAGAAAAGCTCCTGCAAAGTAAACGCGCAAAGCTATCAACAGTCGGGCTATCCTCATTAACAGATCATTATTTCCAGAAACAGATTTCAAGTCAAACATATCAACGGGAACATCCAGACGGACATGGTCTACATAGCGTGGGATTGCGATTACAACCACTCTAATAGTTGTACAAATTGGTTTTGTTTCCTGTGTGCACAGAATATTGTAAAAGACATAAGACTTGGTGAAAGTTGTGCACATTATATTCATGAAGAGTGTGTTGGGTTAACGAAAGCAGATAAGGAATTGTGTTTCTGTTCTGAATGCTCTCTTTAACATTAACAAAGCTTCACTGTTGTGTAACTTATGTTACTTACTTTACTATCACACTACTAATCACAATAATAATAAATATTTACTAATGATTATGTATTATGGTTCTCATGATATTCAGGGGAGAAATATGTACTCCAGTATTTGTTTTGTCGAGCACTTTGACGTATCACTTTTGTTTACAGTAGGGGTGGCAAAATTGTAGATAGGATGTATTCAATTTTGCCAATTTGCACACTTTTTTCTTTTGTATTTGGAAGTACCATATTCTTAGCGTACGGAAGTTATTTTTTCCCACAGATAACTTAAACCGTATACTACCCATTTCCAGTACGGACATACTCATCATACCTATCGGTGGACAAACACCGTGCTCGTGGGTTTTCTCGGGGTTCTCCTGTTTCCTCCCACTTTCTTCATTCCTCATCATCACCGTCTCCTTTAGCCTAACCGGCATAACCGTGGGACGTAAAACTTAAAGATTCCATTTCATTCATCATGCCTATCAGGAATTTGCAACAGTCGTTCAAAGCTTATCGTGGCAAAATTATGCACATCTATCCTACTTGAACAAATGTTTCATTATAAATTTATGAATAAAAACATTGAAAGTAGTGACATCTTAAATAAGATTCACTTTAATGTAGGGTCAATTTAACTTACGAACACGGAACATTTTCATAAATAAAATACCTAAGATAAACCGTTATAAAAACTCACCACTGTTTAGAATATTATATGACTACAACGAAATGGCAAGAAATCAAGATTTGGACTTGAGTTTCAATGTAAACAAATTATTATTATGCAAAACGCATTAAAAATGTAAACTAATTCCAATAGGTAGCTACAAATATACGAATTTATATTAAATATATGTAAATAGTGTGGAACATATGTTTATGTATATGTGTGTTGTAGATGTAGACGTAGGTGTTATATATGAACTATTTATCGCAACAATATATAAATGTGTGTATGTGAAATTTTATATATATATATATATATATATATATATATATATATATATATATATATATATATATATATATATATATGAATATTATTTCTTCATATTTTTGTAAAACTCTTTTTGTGTATATTATTGTGTATTATTGTGTAACATTGTAATTAACTGTTGTGAAAACTCCTGTAGTTGCGGATGATCGTCCCTGTTGGAGTTAGATATTATAAATAAATAAATAAATAAATGACATCTGGAAACACTGAAGCTACAACAAAATCACCAATAAGAAGCTAATAATGCACAAAAAAGAATATTCATATAAACCTTGATCTGAAAAAAAAGACAGACAAAACTTAGTGGTCGGAGTCCATTTTGATTGTCGCTCTATCATGAAAGAAGCTGTATCTATTGTCAAAATGGAATTATTTCCTTTTAGAAATCCGGAAAAAACTTTCCTTCTTAAACTCAAAACATTTACTAACTTATTTTGACCTATTAGTATCGCAGATCGTCTACAGTAATCAGTAGGTCCACTTCTCATATAGTCTCACTGCTGAACGGGGTGTTAAAATTAAGTCGTAAACTAAAGTATTCTTCCACGACAAAAAGACGTCAGTTCCACGATATCTGGATGTCTGCTTACGTAACAGAAATGGAACTTCCTGCGGTATTTCTGAGCAACATTTCTGGATTGTTTGCAGCAGGTTGGTATTCCAAAAATGCAGGAGGGCCCAGTAGGGGGGCCCGATCCAACCATATTACAGTTCATTTGTAAGCCTACAGTGAAAATTTAAGGGGGGCGGCTCCCCTAGACCCCCCTGGATACAGGCCTGGTTTGCAGTATAATCACAGTACGATTTTCAAATATTGTTTCATGACAGGCATATCCAAGTGAAAGCCCAGGCAAAATTCCGTGGATATTTTCATTATCTTTTAAGTTTCTGCTGTGACAGGTATATCTTATTGAAATCCAAGGGATAGCCTTGTGTATATTTACATGTAGATTATCCTTAAAATTTCTAACGCGAGTCTGAAATTTCCGTACATGTAGGAGACCAGTAGAACATAATGCGATAGTAGCACACTAAATATCACCAGTATCTCGCAGACCCATCGTGAACCTATCCAGTTTACAAAAAAGAATAATAAAACTGAATATTTAAATCTTTATTAAAAATACTTGACGCTTTGTTCCTGTGCGTTTTAAGATGAAATAATTGTTGCAAAATGAAATTTGTTATTCAGAATGTTAGTGATGATAAAGAGAAAAGTAATTTCAACACAAATACTTTGAATTCTTGTTCGTTATTTGTAAAACAAAATGTGTTTTTGCTTGTATAACACACGGTTTGAAATATTACTTACCTGTCATAGTAGAAACGAAAATGTAAAATTGTATTTTAATTTTCATGAAGCAGGAAAATGCCACGTAATCTCATCTTGCAAAGAATTAAATAATTTACACAGAACTCAGCATCAAAACAAAGGATGAAATGCGTTTTGCTTAACGTAGTGCTATGTAATCATACATTGCCTTTTCTTTCTCGTTTTGTAACTTTTGTTTTTTGTATACACTGCTGAAAACATATTTTAGAATGTTCAGTAGTGTTTAATATATTTAACCCTATGTAGGAACACAAGCTGAAGGAACACAATCAACCTTAAGTAGGTGCTGATTGATGTCAACATGGCGTGTTTAGACATATCAAAGATGCTATACAGGGCGTTTGAACGCATACATTTCTCACCTTAAGAAAATTAAATTAAATCTTTGAGTTTTATGTCCCACGATTATGCCGGTGAGGCTAAAGGAGACGGTGATGATGAGTAATGAATGAAATGGTGGAATGAAGAAAGCGGGAGGAAACGGGAGAACTCCGAGGAAACCCACGCACACGATGTTTGTCCACCACAAAGTTCACTTGGCGGGGCCTGGGATCGAACCCGGGACCCCAAGCACCAGAGGTGAACGCTCTACCACTGAGGCACCGCGGCCCCATTTCTCACTTTAGTGCCAATGTAACTACCTCTACTGGCCATACAAGTATTTGTTCGGTAGGCTGCCAAATCGTCCATACTATGAATGAAGCCCAGAGAAGAGCGCAACGAATAACATTTTGACTCCATAGAATGACTAGTATTGGTCCTGGGTGGAAAATACTGTATGAACATACATTGGCCCTACATCTACGAATACGTACACACGGCCATCCCTGTGTCGGAAACAGAAATGATTCTTATTACTGAATACTACAGAATGTTATTGGCCTCTTTATTGCAATCTCTCCAGACGTTGTTGGCGATGTCAAAGTGTCGGAGCAGTCGCAAGAGAACTTGATAACGAAGACCTACCTCCAAACTTCGATTGCCTGTTGGTATGACTGTGCAAAAGTTTCTGATTGAACTGGCAGTTGGAGTGACAGGTCGATTCTTCTGTCTAAAGTGATCGTGAAGAGTTGCGAAGCTTGAACTCAACACCCAACAGAATAAGAGGGTGTATTCCGATCGACAATTCATATATAGCGTCTCTCGCGCTATACCGAGAATATCTGAGCACGCTCGTGGCTAAGCGGTTAGCGTAATTTCCTTTGGCGTGAGAGACTCGAATTCGATTCCCGATGGGAGCTCATGTGGTTTGGATCCTACATTAAGCTGTAGGTCCAAGTCTCATATAGCCTCACTGCTGAAAAGGGACTTTAAACTGAAAATCAAATCAAGCCAATCGAGAACATCTGATAATACAATATTGTCGCATTGCTGCTAAGTTTCGCTTTGGTAAATGTTTTTTGTTGTTTTATATTTTCGTTGATATTATTAGTACTCTTGTTACCATTCGAGTTATACTTATTTACTGTGCTGTTATTGATGTCGTTTTTCACTTATTCATCATGTCTTGAAAGTTTGGCAACATTGTTGTTGAACGGCTGCTGTTTGGCATTTTTTCAAGTGTGCGTTCGAAAGTCGAGTCCACGAATCATACCGGAATCTCTCATTGTATCAGTGTGGATCGGATTCCACGTTAATCAGTAAGTCCACGTCTCATATAGCCTTGCTGCTGAAAGGTACGTTAAGCTCAAACTCAACTCAGAGGTAGAACAGGTGTAGAGCCCAAACTTCACACAGCTCGTGGTGATTTTAGGCGCTTGTGATACGATGTGTGGCCACATCTGCTCTGGAAACAGCCTGTCGCCTCCCATCGTGTATGTCATCGATGGACAAATGACTCGTGAGCAGCAATCCTACGGAACGTACACCTCAGCCCCACACACAGCTTCACTATGCGGCCACGCTGTAAGTCACTCAACACGCGTTCGTTGGTATCGTTCTGCATTGCAGACACCCAGACTCATCGCATTCCCACACATAACTACACTCATTCTGTAGTGCAACCACCTTCAAACTACTTGAAGCATACCTTTGTATACACTGCGATCAGCCTACCTTAATAGTAGACATGTTTTAAGAGGTTAAAAAAAAAATAAGGCCAGGTGTCGAATATGGTAGAAAATAATTGTGCTCGGAAAGAAATATACGCCCATGCTGTTAGCCAGTTCGGAATGAATAAATAAAATTGCACATTTTGGTGTTTAAATAATGAAAATAGAAGTATACTTTCGTCATTACATATCATTTTTATGATTACGAAACTAGTGAAAAATGCAGCATTTCTTCATCTTTGCAAACGAAATAAAAATGTGGGGAAGGCGAGTGTATTGTGCAAGTACTGGTTTTCAATCTGCCTAAATATGCAAGACTTTGAATACGTACTGATGTTCATGTGACTTGTCTGACAACAATAGGGGCTGCATTGAATTATAAATGTAGCAAAAAAATCCATACATCAAGCACCTAGTAATTTTGTTTCGAAGTTTTGATCACAATAAAGGGAAATAGGAGACGGGAGTGTTTGTAATGGAGAAGTTACATTTACCGCTTTGTTCGTGACCAAGAGTTAGAAACACAATTGGAAGGTGCATGGCTGTTTTTTTTTTTCGCAAAACTCTTAGAATTCATTGCACCCCATGCCCCTACAGTTGCTGTACAAGTCACATGACCAACTTCAGTGTGTATTCAAATTCTTGTCTATTTAAGAAGTGTGTATTCAAAATCTTGTCTGGGGGCCGCGGTGGCTCAGTGGTAGAGCGTTCACCTCTGGTGCTTAGGGTCCCGGGTTCGATCCCAGCCCCCGCCAAGTGAACTTTGTGGTGGACAAACACCGTGTGCGTGGGTTTTCTCGGGGTTCTCCCGTTTCCTCCCACTTTCTTCATTCCACCATTTCATTCATTTCTCATAATCACCGTCTCCTTTAGCCTAACCGGCATAACCGTGGGACGTAAAACTCAAAGATTTCATTTCATTTTCAAAATCTTGTCTATTTAAGAAGTATTGAAAATCAATACTTCTACAACACATTCGTTTTCTGGATTTTTATTAAATCTCGTTTCATCAAAGATGAAGATTTTTTTACTCATTGTGGAACCATACGAAACGAATTATGTTTCGATTTTCATGATTTAAACGCGAAAATGTGCGATTTCGTTCATTCTTTCCGAAAATGTCCAACAATATGTGTTTCTCAGTCATTTGGGTATCAGTCACTTTCTAACATATTCCACACGTTATAAACTTTTGGTAAGGACTGTAATATCAGCATGTTCTTTACAGATACATTTTATTGTGTAAATTTTATAAGAATCGGATGATGCATAACGGAAGTCTTAAGTGCGTTCCTATCAGTATATAATTTTGTTTAATACTATTCCACAGTTTTTACGAAATCCGCGTAATTATACAGTAGGAGTCTTCAGGAAAGTAAAATCAGTAAAAAAAATTTACAATTTTATCGCTACGAACAGGGGTAAAAGTGGATCTGAAAAGGTAAGGGGACGCATGACGTCACGCCCTTCTCCATGCCTATCTTCGTCCATTGATTTTTTTAGAAAGTGTAGGGACGCCATAGATATTATTTTGGAAGTAAGGGAACGGCGTCTATCCGCGTTCCTCCTCACTTTTTCTCCCCTGGCTACAAACAAGGGAAGAAAATTCACCTAATGTCCCTATTTGTGAACAACAACGGGGTACTAAATCTTACGGAAATTTCATACATTAGAATTGATTAGAATTGATGTTTCTATTCGAACGCCAGTCTCCTGAGAATGCACTACTCACACCATATTCTGCAGGTAATTTTTTAAATAATTTTATCTTGCACAATTTCCAAGGTACACTCGTGTCGAAAACTATTGTCGCATGTCTATAAATATGTTGTTGTAGGAATATAATTTGATAACGAATTCACCCGGTATTTCTTATAATGTTAGTATGTGTATAATCGGCAAAGATATGTATGTGGCAAATTTCATATCAAAAGAGAAGCAAATAAGAGCAATAACACGAAAATAAAACTTTCTTGTTCATTTAGCAGCATTTTGTTTTACTCATTTTAATTTTCGTATTTATAGTTCTTTTTCTACGAAATTTACCACAAATATACATTTTCCGATTATACACATAGTATCAGTATTAAAAGTACCCTGCAAAATCACTATTAAATTATATTCTTACAAGAAGAGAATTATAGATATGCGACAATCATTTTGGGCATGAGTGTACCTCTAACTTTGCTTGTATAGAAACGAAGTTTATTCTTTTTAGCATTTACTTTTTAAGTCAAGCACTCGAAACTAGAATTTACCGTAATATAGTTTGCACACAGACAAAACAAACATTTTTTCCCCTAAAAAAAAGGTCAAGTTCTACGAGTGACATTACGTATTCAAGGCAAGAGCAGCTCAGTTTTCCCGGTGCTCCTTGTTGACAATAGGCATTGCTGACTCTTTGTAACAGCGCCAGGATTAGACTCATTGACAGTCCACATGTACCCGTTTGACAAATTTATTGCTGATAAGAAATGTTTTAGTTTGTAGTTAAAGTATGAAAACAAAAATGGAACAAATGTCTTACAACCAAACAGTAGTCGACTGAAGTGGTTAGAAAGAATGAAGTGTGCTTAAAGTACTGTACTATGTACATAAGTCTATTGTTCATGAGGGTCGAAGAAAGACCGAGTTCACCAAAGTTGGCTTGGGACCCTCATAATTTGGATAAGTTTTCTTGGATCTTTGAATGTCTGACAACGAAACACATATGGCTAAACGCTTTCCTAAATTAATATAGAAATCAGCATTGCTGCTATTGTTGTTAACATATGTAAACTGCCTGAAGAAAGACCGAACTTTTTCTTTTTCCCTGCTATGAGAAACTGACCACTATGGAAACAGTGATTACTTGACTGGAAGTACTGTCTTTGGAGAAAGGGTTTCATATACCGTTTGAGTGAATTTCTGCACTTAGTTTGTTGTGGTAGAAGTTTCGATGTGAAATATGCGAAACACGAATGATGTCATGTTTAAATTCATAAATCGACGAAAATATTGTGCGTTCTGGCTTCAGACAGCTCATATAAAAATGTAACTCACATCAAGTGTGCGCTTTTGGCGGAATTCATCTGCCTTTTTAGGAGGTTCAGAACATGTAGAACATCAATTGCTAAGACTCAAACTATCGGGTTTATATTGTATACTGTTTGATTCGAATATTACGCTTAGCTGTTGTAATACTTCGTAAGGTCAAGGAGGCTACAAGTGATCAGAGAAAAAAATACAGTGTACTCACTTATTAAGCTTCCTGATGGTGGACTTAAGAGCAGTGAAGTCTGGTCTATCCGCTGGATCTTCGGACCAACATTTCTTCATCATTTGCACAACCTCTTCATCACAAGAATCTTCATCCACACTTGGCCGAAAGCCAGGTTTCTGTCCATTTTTAACATGTTCCACAATCTCTGTAAGGATACACAAATACAAATTTATTACAATAGGAAACGTCTTTAGTATTAGAAGTGGTAGTTATAGAGAAACTATGAAATTAAAAGCACGAGAAGAAGTAGAATTTGTGTTTCTTTCACAATGCTCGTCTGATATTCGTGGATAACCAGTGGCAAGTATGTCAAATATAAATCTATTATCGTGTTAAAATTATTAAAATATTTCTTTCAGCATTTATTATTTGAATACAAACTTCAAACAATAGGAAGTATTTTGAATAAATACATCTATTTTCCATTATGTTGAATATTACCTCAAGAAACCTTTCTACGGGTATTCATTTTAGCTGGTATTCATTATTATGATTTTTCTGTGCCACTATTCATTATCCAGATATTCTTTTCCAACAATTACTAGTAATTCGGATATTCTTTCCAACAATTTTTTGTTATATGTGTATTCTTTCCAGCAATTGTTCGTTACATGGATATTCTTTTCAGCAATTATTAGTAATTCGAATATCCTTTCAAGCAATTATTAGCTATTCCAATATTCTTTCCAGCAATTATTAACTATTCCAATATTCTTTCCAACAATTATTAGCTATTCGAATATTCTTTCCAGCATTTATTCGTTATTTGAATATTCTTTCCAGTAATTATTAGCTATTCTAATATTTTTCAGCAATTATTAGCTATTCAAATATTTTTTCAGCAATTATTAGTTAGTCGAATACTCTTTCCAGCAATTATTAATTAGTCGAATACTCTTTCCAGCAATTATTCGTTATTCTAATATTCTTTAAAGCAATTATTAGCTATTCGAATTTTCTTTCCACCAATTATTTATTATTCGAATATTCCTTCCAGCAATTATTAGCTATTCTAATATTCTTTCCAGCAATTATTATTTATTCGAAATTCTTTCCAGGAATTATTCGTTATTCGAATATTCTTTCCAGCAATTGTTCGTTATTCGAGTATTCTTTAAAGCAATTATTAGCTTTTAGAATATTCTTTTCAGCAATTATTCGTTTTTACTGTTCATGAATTATTTAAGTAACTATTCCTTACTTAGATTTATATTATTACAAATATTCGTGATATTAGTTTTTGAAGAATTTTCATAATTTGAACAAGTATTTTCTATTCAAACGAAGGGTCTGGTATTGGAATTTGGAGAAAATATTCGATAGTCAAGCATTTATATAAAAAAATATTTCGCCACTAGGATAATTATTCAAACAAGTACTCGTATCTTGAATTATTATTCGAACATTTATCGCAATTCGAATTATTATTCGAACCATTATTTGGTATACGAACAGTTATTCGTTGGCCTCTGCCTGCGCACATCATCACTGAACCGTTCTAAAATGTCCTGGTAAAACTGTTTCTTTACCATTTGACCACGTGATACAAATTTATGATTGATAATGCCTTTCCAATCATAAAACAAGACCAACTTAACCTTGATCTTTGACGGAATCATGCGTTCTTCTTTCTGGACAAGGAAACAAATGGATGAATTGAAAAGCAATTGAAATTCTGTGTAAATGTTTTGCCAAGATTGTAGCAAAATTTCACACACACACATGTTGTCCTCCCAAGGCCTTTCATTATCACTGGGGCCACGGTGGCTCAGTGGTAGAGCGTTCACCTCTCGTGCTTGGGGTCCCGGGTTCGATCCCAGCCCCCGCCAAGTGAACTTTGAAGTTTACAAACACCGTGTGCGTGGGTTTCCTCGGGGTTCTCCCGTTTCCTCCCACTTTCTTCATTCCACCATTTCATTCATTACTCATCATCATTGTCTCTTTTAGCCTAACTGGCATAACCGTGGAACGTAAAACTCAAAGATTTCATTTCATTTTTCATTATCACGATATCATTAATCCGACGAAGAGATTGTGCACGTGCTCACTTCAGCGGCTGTAGCTCGGCGACTAACGGTCATAGCTAAATGAGGTGAATGGCAGTTTGTTGTCTAAACCTACCACTAGGTGTGATCAGTAGCCGCAGCGATCTCCCTCTACCTATTGACGCACTATTTCAAAAGTTCGGTTTCTTTTTGAACACACCTCGTATTATTCTATGCCATGAAAATTCGTTTTCCTTGATATTCTTGAAAACTAAGCATAAGAATTTACCGTCAGCCATATCATTTTTTTTAAAAATTCGATATGATTTGTCGGTTGATGTGTCTCATCTTTGTACAGTAAGGGACACTTCTGGATGGTACACTTTTGCCGTAAATTTCGATATGGGTGTACCGTCCAGAAGTGTCCCTTACTGTACAAGCTTAACAAATGTTAAAGCTTAATTTTAAGGTATAACTCATTAACCATTGTATATTGTAATGAAAAGCTTCGTGAAGGCATACTTCAGTATCAGTGTTATGTTAATAAGTGACGTGATTATCGTGCAGTATCGTACATACAATTTAGAAAAAATAGTTTGAACCTATTCTGTCGAAAACTACGCATGACGATATGCACTCACCCATAGCATTTCTCAGATAAATGCAATCTATCGATTAATTCATGGTTTATGTACTGAGAGAAACTTATATGACATGCGTAAAAACGTAAGTTTCATGCGTAAATCCTGTAGTTTCTGGACTTAATGTACGACTATAGATAACATTCTACAACAAACGTAAATGAAAACGTATGTTTTATAATGCTTTCTGTGTAAGTGTTCCATCCAGGGCCATTACTTGTGGGGGCGGGGCAGGGAAGCTCCCCGCCGTTCGAAGGGACCCCATTTCAAGACAAAATTTTCTTACTCCATATACGATACGAACATGAAATTATAAATAAAGCATCAAACAGGTTCGCTATGTTACATAAACAAAACATCACACAAAAGGTAAATAAAATAAAAACGAGTCGTGGGCCCATTTCAGTAAAAGATGTCTACTATTAGGGGCCATAGAAATAATATTTATTCGTGTGGCTTTGAGATTTGTCAATATTGTCCCATTAATTAGGCGTACTAACGGCCCCGCAGACCTTGCCGTGCGGGATGGCCCAAAGTCTCCGGGCGGCCTATAAAGAGGAAGAGGAAGATGGAAAGAGGGAGTCCAAGAATTAGAAAAAAACTACTTTTTCTAGGGGGCTCAAATACGAGTATTAATGCTTCCCTCTCCAGAAAAATCTTAGTTACCGCGCTGGTTCCATCTATATGTACTTTCCGTATGCAAGAAAGAACTATAGGAGGTAAGAATTTCACATACAGAAGGACGTATATAATATATAGCTGGCTTATGTAATATACGGAAGATTGTTAGATGCTAGACATCCTGCAAAGGCATGATGTAGCATCTAAGTGGGAAAAGGGCAATCCGTAATGCTCCGCACCAATTTCCGTAGTAATTATTTGAATGCCGTATATTTGTATAATATATTGCTGTCCGGATAACGGATTTTTCTCAGAGGACAACGTTTTCTCCCGTTAAACGCCAATAATATTGTAGAGTTTCAACAAGTATTCGTAATTCACATTATTTCTCGAACAATTTTCGTTACTTGGATTAGTACAGCGTAATCCAAGCATAAACTAGTCCTATAACCTTTGATATCTTGGAAAGCCTTTGATGAAAACCACTTTGACTTTGGTATGAAAAGTCACACGTCTTTTCCAAAGCCGAAATAGGTAGAAGAACATGTAAATCGTCTCATTTTCCTTAAAATAAATAAATAAATAAATAAATATGTTTACATAAAATGTGGAAACAATGTTTTTATTTCTATATTCTACTTTTTTGTTTTAAATATGTGGTTCTAGCAGAATAAGAATGTTCAGCTATACTGTACACGAGTAATTTCTGCTTATCCGAAAATGTTCTTGTACGAGTAACAATTTGCAAAATATGCTTACTTTCGAATCGATTGGTATTGGTATTTAACATACCATAATAATGTCGAGGCCATATGTGATGTGGAATGGAATGAAATGAACTACTTTATTTTAAGTCCCACCGTTATGCCGTGCAGACTTGGGGAAAGGTGATGATGAGAAATGATTGATATGGTGGAATGAAGAAAGTGGAAAGAAACGGGAGAACCCCGAGGAAACTCAAGCACACGGTGTTCGTACATCACAAAGCTCACTTGGCGCGAGCTGGGATCAAACCAAGGACCCACGCACCAGAGGTAAACGCTCTACCAGAGAGCCACCGCGGCCCTTTATATGCTATATGAATTTACAGCTTAATGCGGTATAGAAATCATAGGTACACAGTGAGAAAAAATTGTATGTAGCATACGTAAAAATGTGTGTAACATGTGTAAATCCTGTACAGTTTGGACTTAACGTACAGCAAACGTATAGCTGAAAACGCAGGTTTTCTAATACTTTCCGTATAAATGTTCCTTCTATTCGTACTTTCCGTACGAAACAATGTAGGCGGTCAGGATCTCTCATACAAATGGACGTATATAACATATAGCTGACGAAGGTAACATATGTATATGTATGCAATATACGGAAGACTGGTAGATGTTAGAATATTGCAACAGCATGATGTAACACCTGAGGACAGTGCGTATGTAGCGTATAGATAATGTATGCTCTATACTGATTTCTGTAGTAAGGAAGACGATTCCGTATATTTGTACAATATACCGCTCTCCGGAGAACGGATTTTACTCAGTACACTTAGCGGGTGTCAAATCCAAGTCTCCGAAAATGAAGACGAAAGTGTTTATCTATAATAACTACGAGGTCCCGGTAATAGCAGGTAATAGCACAAAGCCTCGTATAGAAACCGGTTTTGGATTTGATTTCATAGGCAACTATATGAGCACGCAAAAGGGCAATTGCTAATCCTCCTTGGACATTCAAAAACATTTTACTTCGAAAAACAAAAAAAGAAAACTAACATGAATAAAATAACTATTTATTCACTTTAATACTCCTAGTTCAATAGTTCAATGTAAAATCTGCATTAGTTTGTACTGTCTGTGTCAGATTTTGAAAAAAGAACCATTACATTGTGCGTCTTTATATTTCTCGTTTATTTCTATTTCATGTATATTCTATATTGTAACAAGGTTTAATATACTTATTCTACAACAGTTCATACTTTTGTTGGATGTAATAGTTTCATATCCTATTTTAGTATAAAGGAGTTAAAGTTTGTAAACTAGCAACTTCTGCACCATAGTTCATTATATTTGATCGCACCCCTCCAGCTTGAACTCAACCATTTGGACTCTTATCATAAATAGAAGGTCCCGCCTCATATAGCTTCGATGCTGAATAGAGAAGTTAATCTCTAATTAACCAATCATTTAACCATGAGGAAGGATTTTCTCCAAATCTAACTGCAGTTCGATTACGAAACCAATTTATCTATTAATTTACAAATCAAGTTTTTTAATTTCTTTTAGATATGATACTCTATTTGTGGCGCTAGCGTATGCACCTTTGGTTTTGGATTGATTTTTTGAATGGGGCGACATTAATTTAAAGGTGTTACAGTGATTTGGATCGTACCTTACACTGTGGGTTCACGTCTCACGTAGTTTCGATCCTGAAAATGGCCACTAAATTTTAACAAACAACTACAAGTATCTAACAAACTCAGACATTCACCATCTGCAGACTCAGAACAAAGCATTCAAAAATGTAAACTGGAAACAACTCACAATTATAGGAAAATAATCACATAAATCCAAAAGATAACGACAGTGCAGGTATCATGAAAATGAAGAGGCATCGAGGGACAATTGGTAGACATTCAGCAAGAAGAAATGATGATAGTTACAAAACAGTAATCCTTGATTAGATGTCAAGGACAAGAAGTGACATGAGAAATGAAATTATACAAGATGGTATAATAAAATCAAGAAGTACTGGAATAACGTGTAAAACAATTGCCAAAAATAGAGAATTTTGGGGAAGGATTCGAGAGACATCTATTCACCAATAGACTGATAGTGGTTTACTATGTAAAATATAATTTGTTTTCAGAATACAATGAGGGGCTTTGAGTCACTCTATACTTTTCAATTCATCTTTGGCAATACCAGTACGTTTGGAATTACTGACGTTTTGATTAGTTAATTCTTTATTATACAAAGGGCACTAGGAAAGTTTTGCAATACGATCTTATTTCTTATACTTTTTCAATGTGCTTTCCATCACACATTACACATGTTTCCATTCTTCGAAACCAGTCGTCAAAGAAACTTTGTTATCTTTCAGCAGAGATTTGAGCATACTCATCTTCCCAAGCCCTTAGTGAGGCGTCATCGTTTGTAAAACGCCTTCCTTGCAGTCTGGCCATCGCATAAGGGAACAGCGTGAAGTCACAGGAAGCGAGGTGTGAACTGTAAGGAGGGTGCTTAACAGTTGTCCAAATACTCTGAGCAAACTTTTGAACTGTGCGCTGAAGCGTTATTGTGGTAAAGAACCCATGTTTCTATCCTTGAGTTTGTCCGTAACTGTTTGAGAGCTGTAAGACCTTTAGGCAGGCATTCCTCGGTATACAACTTTCTCGTGGCTGTTTTCTGTGTTTCTAAGACAACTTACTTGCTCGACAATTCCTCGCACACTAAAAAATACCGTCACCATTCTTTTCTTCATTGATGTGGACTTTCGAACAGCTGAGGGTCTCCTCGAACATCAACACTTTGTTTTGAACCTTGGTCGGGACGTCATAGTAATAGAGCTAAGTTTCTTCACCTGTCACAATACTGTTGTTCACAAGGAAGATTTTCCATTTTTATATTTTTTCAACATTTCACGGCACCATCAAATACAGTGGCCATCTGCTCTTCGATCAAATTATATGGTACCCAAGGGGGCAAATCTTTCTAACTTGAAGGTGATGGCGGAGAATTGCACGAACTGCTTGGGCATTAATGCCCAAGAATGTCTCTATTTGATGCTATTTAACCCGTCTATCTGTCTCAAGCATTTTTCTTACTGCAGCAAAGGTTTGTTTAGTCACAAATGAAGATGGCCGATCTGACTTTGGAGCGTTCTCAAGGCTGAAATTTCCTTTCTGAAACTCTAGGTACCACCTAAATATCATTGTATGATGAGGACAAACCTCTCCAAGCGCAGGAGACATTTTCTCTAAACACTGATCAACACTTAAACCACGTGCAAAATTGTAGCGCAAAATTGTCCGGTATTTAGTTTTTGACCATCAGGATATCTTTACCTCTTTTCCCTAACACAATTGAAAAATCAACTGACACTGAGAGAATGATTAGAGCTTCTACAGTGCAGGTTTAGACATGTCTAAATACGTGCTAAGTTGCAAACTCCTCTGATGATTTGGGGGGGGGGGCGGTGGCTCAGTGGTAGGGCGTTCACCTCCGGTGCTTGGGGTCCCTGGTTCGATCCTAGCTCGCGCCGTGTGGACTTTGTGGTGGACAAGCACCGTGCTCGTGGGTTTTCTCGGGGTTCTCCCGTTTCCTCCCACTTTCTTCATTCCACCATTTCACTCATCTCTCATCATCACCGTCTCCTTTAGCCTAACCGGCATAACCATGGGACGTGAAACAAAGATTTCATTTCATTTTTCCCTCTGATGATTTGTTCTGTTCTATTGCGAAACTTTCCTACTGCCCTTTGTACTTAATATCTAGTGTATTTACACGATAAATAGAATGATTTTGATGTTTTAGTTTCTTTTCAGTACCGAGAACCATGGCTCTATGAAAGTTGACCAATAGTATAATGTAGGATCTGAACCACATGAGCTCTCAACGAGAATCGAACCAAGTCCTCCGCGCTAACAATGTAGCCAGGAATGAGTTCTGTAAGATAAATGGAAAAATCAGGAATGATTATGACGATAGTAATCAATATGACACTATGTTATACAAATAAATCTTCCTTTGCAAGCAAAACTTTATCTTGCTTTCATCAACCAGTGTTTGAGACAGTGTACTAAGCAGACTGCAGCTTATAAAAATTGAGGAAGTAATATACAAGGTATAGCCAATGATACTATTCAAGAAGCACAGGAATGTGCACACTGTACAAAGCATTTCCTTAGTACATATCTCTATTCGGTTTGTAACATTTTTTCTCTAATTTTATGCCAGATTGTCCCGGCAACTAAACTGCTTTGGCTAAACTTTTGAAGTTTCCTAGGAGTTAGAAAACGTGTATTGATGACGTTGGAGAGCTCTTCTTCTATGGGTTTTGATCTACAGAAATACTACAGGATGAATTGAAGGGCAACGAATCTCACTAATACACTAGATGAAGGGAATAATAGGTAGTAGCGTAACGCAAAAATGTCGCCCCCCAGCAGGATTATTTTTGGGCTCCCCCTTCCCATGAACATTAACTTCCCACTATATTATGTGCTTGTAGAAGACAATGGTTAATAAGTCCATGGAATAAAATAAAATTACAATTAAAATTAATACTCACCGAAAAAGGCAAAAATTATTTCCCCTTAACCTTCGAGTGTTAAGATGATTTTTTACACTGATGTTAGTAGAATGAATGAAATTACACCCAGAGCATATTTTTCTTTTCTAAAGTAAATAATATTCAGAGAAATGGGTATTTCGTATTCAGCTCACTTTTTGCAGTCTATAGTTCTTGACATTTGCTTCGCGGTGGGCCCCCAAACCTTGCCGGCCTCCCCGCACTGCAGACCCTGCGGGCTCCTCAGTTACGCCACTGATAATAGGAATGTCTTTATTCATAATACAGTGTTGGTGTTTTGCAGATAGGCTATTGATAGAACTAAGTTTGGCTATTCGGGATATTTTTAAGCTTCAAAATTCTATTTAATGACTCATAATCTGTTGTTCATAAATGTTTTAAATAATCAAGATTATTATTCTGAAGCACGTGGTCCTTCCATGCGCAGGGCTCTGAGGCGTTGTTAAGGCCACTACTGAGCAGCTAAGTGAGGCCTTTAAGCCAATTAAACAAGGGTAGGGTGACTAGTTTCTTTCCCCCTGTGGTTCAAGAAGAGAGACTGAGCTCCCTCATGGCTAAACGGTTAGTGTTCGCGCTTTTGGCGTGGAAGACCAGTGTTCGATTCCCGGCGGGAGCTCAGATGGTTCGAATACCACGTTAAGCTATAGCTCCACGTCTCATATAGCCTCGCTGCTGAAAGGGACGTTAAACAAAAATTCATCACACAAAAAGATATGGAAAACTGCTGGAGCTGTGTAGTAACCACAAGCTGGAGTATAGGATTAGTGATAAAATGTATACGAGAACTGTGTAATTACGCATTCATTAAACAGGAAGTAGATTCTACATATCAATCAATATTCCTCAGATCTAAGTCTCTCTGATCTATCGATGGCTGCACGATGGCTGAGTGGGAGAACGTTTACATATAGTGTGTGGGGTCCTTGGTTCGATTCCAGGTCAAGTAAGTTTGTGGTGAACAACATCTTGTTTACGGATTATTTAGGGGTACTCCCGTTTTCTCCCACTTTCTCATTTCACCAATTTTTGCACTATCCTTCACTTACCTTAATCATCATCTTCCTTAGACTAAAGAACATAATCGTGGGAAGTTAGACTGAAATATTTAATTTCGTTTCTCTGATTTCCCACCATGTCAAGTAAATAGAAGCTTTGTAGAGGGTAGAAGTAAGTGCGGAGTTGGAATTTGAAATTTGTTCTTCGAAAGTGATGCAGAAATTGGGATGTCTTTTCAGCACCTAATCCTCCTTTTGTTCTTCTTCCAACATATCGTCTCTACCTTAAATCATTTATAAGTTCACCAAGAACGTAGCAGAGAAGCAAATATATAGGTTTCGTGCACTCGGTAAAATTACTATCGGAAACTAAATTCTGTAGGTGAGATGCTCGGCACCTACGCTTCATCTATTCGGTCTATCTTGTGTGCTCGAGGCACGCTCCTTGAAAATAATCGAGAAGACTAAAGCAGAGAATTCCTATACTTCTCACCCCCCTTCTACCTCTCACCCTTTTTCTCAAATTCCTCAAGGGATCTATCGGAGGGATTTTTTTATTGAAAGAGAGAGAAAAGGTCTCTGCAGAAATGCTCGGTCCTTTCACATCACTCTTCTAGGAAGAAAGAGCTCAGGCGAGACTCCACCCAAGCCTCTTGTGGAAAGAGTGCAGCGAAGACATAGAAATTAGACTGGGTCAAACGAGGAAGGAGGACTGAAGGGATTTTATGGCTCACTTCTCCCTGTTCCCCGTCCCTCCGATGTCCTCACCATACTACTACACCGTTTTGTAGAAATCGAACAATGATTCCATTGACCTTAGCCTGACTTTGAAAATAGACCCGGTTTGACCTCTTTTGACATCAAACGAGACGAAAGTAGTTCGTGCATTAGAGTACGTGAAACACTAAAAGCAAGAACAGATTAAAGTATCGATTAACGTTAATTAGACGTTACTTTTCCGTCCTTATCGTTTAGCTGAAGTACGTACACTAAAATGAAAAAAAAAAAAAAAAACTCTTGATGGGAAAATACGCTCTAGTTGAACGAATTGCAAGGTACTGTACTCTGGTTGTAAGTCGAAGACGAGATCCCCTGACTTGCTTTGATTTTCTCTGCAATTATTACATTGAATTATTATATTGAAATGTCTAGTAACTATGCGATAGCTTCTTCAACACAATGAAACTATCGCATAGAAACTATTATATATATATATATATATATATATATATATATATATATATATATATATATATATATATATATATATATATATATATATATATACAGGATGTTTCAAAACAATATCGACAACGTTTGGGAGATGATTCCTGAAACCGTGATAAGACAAAAAGTATCGACAAACCTGAGTTCACAGACGTTTCCTTTCGGAATTACAGCCTGCTAAAACATGAAAAAAGAACTTTAAACTCTATACATTGAACTCTAAATCAATACATTGAACATGATAAAAGCTTAAATATAATAAACTGTTTATATAGCAATGAAACATGAGCCGTGAAAATAATAAATACTGTTTAAATTACAATCGAAAGTCAGTCTTGGAAAGAAAAGAAAATAATTATGGTCATTTTTTTTTTACGACAAAGTATATTTCACTTATCTCATTATCCATACGACCTGAGCGTTTTCATTCAAAACACAAGGTTCAGAAAGAACAACGTACCTGAAGCAATCTCTCATAAAATTACATTAAGCACTCCAAAGCTATTTTAACAGTGTTTTGAAAGTGGAGAAAAAAGATAACAGGAATCTAAAGGAAATAAAATTTTGCTGTCATATTTATTTCATCCGAAAATCAATCATACTTTTACACAACACGTCTATAATAGTATTTATGGATAATGATCAGAAAGTTCCTCGTTTTTCTCAATATTCGTTGTTTCACTCAGCATACGCATCGAAACTAGTATTTATATATATATTATAAGGTTCCGCATGTCTACACGTCATGCAATAACCATGTGTGAACTACACATGTTAATAGTAAACAAAAACAAGAAGACGACGGTCCCGAAGAGGAGTCGCCCACCATCGCCAACAGTCGGAAGGACGAGGATCACCGAAAAAAGCCGATACTACAGGATAAAAGGGAGCTGCACGCCTCGACCAGCATCAATCTCCATCGGTTGATCAAACCACTTAAAGCCCTAACCCTTAAAGTCCTTAAAGCCACTACCCTACCCTCTCACGACGCTTGGTCAATAGAGAGACACCTAATCCTAAAGCCCTAAGACGCACAGTCATTGGGTTCCTTCTCTCTCGCACGACGCCCGGTTACCAAGGGAGACACCTAAATCACACAAAACTTAACCCCTCTCACGACGCCTGGTTAAAGAGAGTTACCTCACCTCAAAGCCCATGACGCTTGGTCATCGGATTCCTACCACACTCTAACCTAAGTACTTAAAGGAATCTATTATAACTAACTCTCTATGGCCTATGGAACCCGGAGGTTCAGTGCCGCGTTCACAAAAGCTCTCCACTGACTTCTATCCTTAGCTAATTGCATCCAGTTTCTACTTTGTATTCCTATCTCTGCGAGATCCATCTTAATATTGTCCTCCCATCTGCGCCTAGGTCTTCCTAATGGTCGTTTTCCTATGGGTCTACCAGTCAAGACTTTGAAAGCGTTTCTACTTTCTTCCATTCTAGCTACATGACCTGCCCACCTAAGCCTCCTAGACTTGACGACCCTAACAATGTTGGGTAAACCGTATAAACTATGTAGTTCCTCGTTATGAAGCTTCCGCCATTCCCCATTCTCGTTCCTCTTGGGTCCGAATATTCTAAAGGAATCTATTATTGTACATATTTCTGTATTAGAGGAACTTTTTATAATAAAAAGGTGATGGGAAAAGTCCAAATTCCGAGTACTATATTTGCTCTATCCAAGAAATTTTACATGGTAGATGCGTCGGCGTCTATTTACAGACATTAAAAGGACTTTCCTACGGGACGCTCTTTTCATTAAAGGAAAACGGACTTTTAGAAAGTACAGTGTATTAGTGTTAGTGTTACTGAAGCAGGATCATCTAAAGATAATATCCGTATTGTTATATGCATTCTCATTACTCTTAGCGGTAAATTGATTCGTTATAGGCTGGCAGGTATTTATGCTGACAACTAGGTCTGAAAAAAAAATACGTATAAAGAAGGTGATAATAATATGACAGAATCAGGCTCCCGTATATGTTAATATTCCTAATATAACTAGATATTCTGGTCACAGTACAGACGACCCGGATCGATTTTTTATGCTGTTCGATCATTTGGCTTTACTCCAGGCATGGACCCCCGAAAAGAAGAAAGACATTTTCCCAATGTATCTGCAGGACGTAGGTCTTGACTTTGTTTTACAATTACAAAATCAGAATCAATTTGACACCCTAAATTATGCTCAACTTAAAGCCAAATTAATCTCTTTGTCTCGCCCAAATTTACCAACGTATAAGGCGGAAATAGAAATTTTCCAAATACAACAAAACGAAAATGAGTCGGTCGATTCATATTTCTTAAGGAAATTAAGGGCCATTAGACAGCTAATGCCGGAGGAACAGAAAATCCATTTTCTTTCATTGGGGTTACAAAGAAATTTACTACAGAAGATATCGTTGGAACAGTCCAGCGCTGCAGGATTGACTTCATGAATGAGAAAAAGCTCAGGATCTCATGCAGAAGAGGAATTATGTGGATTTGTCACAGGTAATTCATTCTTTAATCGGCCAACCTAACCGCTCCCAACACTCCCTTTGTACGATTATCATAACCAAACGAATCATAATTCATATTTGCCAACCTATGTATATACAACAACCAACTTCTACTGTGCATCACACCCAACCTGTTCCTTGTTATTCGCAATCGTTACCTTCTGCACCTCCATCGCAGAATATCTTCCCTCCTCAGTCAACTTCCTCTCCACCTGAAGTTTCAAATCCGCACCCCCACCAAAGTCAAAACCCGCCCTCACAACCTCCCCACACGGACCTCACCAAACTGGCTAATCAAATGGCCGAGCTATCATTAATAGTGGCACAGAATGCCAAGAAATCCAATTCCAGACGTAATAACGGAGGAAGACATCGTCAGAATACCAATAAAGGAAATAACAGTGGTAGGAAAAAGAACAATTTTGTAAAAGGCGATAAAATTTCAGTATGCTCAATTTGTTATAAGAAGAACCACGGAGGATCCACGTGTTGGAATAATCCTAAAAATTCTAACCAGGGAAACGCATAACTGGGCTCGCGGGCCATACCAGAAAAGTCGGCGCGGGCCACACAGGAACCACCACAATCAAAACGTAATAACATTCAAGAAGAGCAGGCAACAGCGGAAACTTTTAAGGAAACGTACAACTTTTTCACCCAGACGACCTATAATGAACACCGAGAACATGTTAAGCTGGGAATAGAAAACAATGAACTATTGCTCAATATTAATGTAAATGCAAGCAATCTACCAGCTATAATAGAGACTGGGTCTAGTCTTAGTCTATGGTCAAGACGGGACGTACCTCCAAATTGCAAATTGATACCATTTCAGACTCGTATCAAGGGCATTGCTAGCAAAGTTCTAAATTTGAAGGAAGTAGCTTTAATTAAATTTAAAATTGGCACCACCACCTTCTCACATTACTTCCGCATCATAGATGCTGACTTTAATCCGATTGTTGGGAATGACATTCTCACAAGACTTTTCTCTCAAATAGACTTGGAGAATAAATCCATATCGTTATATAGAAAACCTAGGAAACCTAAGTTTCCAATGGGAAAAGAAGAATCGGAAGAAATTTCACAAGAAACTACTCACTCTTCGCACTTGCAAAGGAATACAAACGTCATCACAGCCAGTAAAGTTACGATTCCGGTGAAATCACATTTCTACTTCCTTGTATCGATTCAAAGAGTTACAATTCGTGACGCTGTATTTTATATTACTCCACTGCAATCATTATTAGACCGATACGGCTTACAGGCAATGACCATGAGAGTACCGAGTAATGACCTTACGTTACTAATTTCCAATCCTACGGCACGAATGATAACGCTAAATAAAGGTACACCAGTGGCGTATACAGAGGAGGACGTGGAAGAATTTTCACTTAGTATAGAAGAAGACGAGGGCCGCGGTGGCTCAGTGGTAGAGCTTTCACCTCTGGTGCTTGGGGTTCCGGGTTCGATCCCAGCCCCCGCCAAGTGAACTTTGGGGTGGACAAACACCGTGTGCGTGAGTTTTCTTGGGGATCTCCCGTTTCCTCCCACTTTCTTCATTCCATCATTTCATTCATTACTCATCATCACCGTTTCCTTTAGCCTTAGCGGCATAACCGTGGGACGTAAAACTCAAAGATTTCATTTCATTTTTCATTAGAAGAAAACGAAAAGAAAGCGTACCAATTGCGTGCTCAAGAAGAAATAGAGGAAAGAATCGAAACTAGTATATATATATATTCTGATGTCCTTGTATCTGTATATCTGCATCCGTTCATATCTCTAACTATCGATTCTTCGTGATTCAAAATGAAATGAAGTGACATTTGTCAGTTTAACGTCCCACGTTTGTGCCTTTAGACTAAGGGGGACGATGATTGAAGCAAGTGAATGAAGTTGGAACTGATGGTATGAGAAAGGGGGAGGAAACGAGAGTACTCCAAGAAAACCCACGGATACGATGTTGTCCACCACAAACTTACTTAGCCGGGGATCGAACCAGAGACCCCAAACACCAGAGGTAAATGCTCTACCACTGAGCTACCGTGCACCATCTTCCTGAATCATGACAAAAACAATCAAGAAAGTATTGGAGAATTAAATCTAGAAAATATTATTTGTACGACATCCATACTTGACTCATACATCCATGTCAAAGATTCGATTCATTCATTCAAGTAAATGATTCGTTCGTTCTAGAACTTAAAAGTACTACCTAGCACAAATCACTAAAACAAAAATAACATAAATAATAGTTTATAGAGATACTGTAGTTTTTCTTTTTCACTTTTTTTTAAAGCTTTCAGCTAATGATAGAGAAGATACATTTCATGAGTGACAACCAAAGGGAATCTTGTATGTATATATGTAGTCAATATGAGTTACATTTTCCGAGAAGTATTCTGGCGTTGAAATATAAATACGGGCGAACGTATTGAACAAACAATTCACTAAGAGACATGCCATAAAACAAATTGCAAATATAAATCTGAAACCCAGCATTGTATTTGTCACAAGTTCCTCTCCTATTATGCTCTGAAAAGTGACACACATATAGATTACAAAGTCAAGAAATGACAAAAAACAAAGGAAAGAGGAAAATATGCATAAAAGGTTTACATTGTCCGATTAAAACAAGCACATCGCAGTCTGCTGGTATTATACTTGATAGATTTAACGATACGGGTATGTTCTTGTTTAACAACGTTTATCGCAGCTCATACACACAAATAATAGAAGTTAAATGAAATATGACCAACATAAGATCAGAGTAATAGTACCGACGAATATTTATCTTTCACTGCAAGCGTAATTAATAATGCTTTCCAAGTGGCTTGATTCCTCATTTCTGCCATGTTTAACTAGTAAGTTTTCGTGCTCTATTGTGTTAGGTCTTCGAGTTTATTAGGACCGTATATCTCGTGTAAAGAGCTTTGAAACAGAAACTTGTACAGATAGTTATAAAAATAATGGAAACACTTGTGTGCTGCAATATGTAATCTTTGGGGGTTAGCAACACTGAGCAGTAGTTAATATTTGGTTTCTTTGGTTCTATTATTTCTTCTAAAGAAGTAGGAGGCTGCTAGTGATCATGTACACATTTGAGGTAACCAAGTGAATTCAGGTTCATTAATGATCAGATGTTAATCTCTAACAACATTTTCAATTTTGAGAATCATCAGCGTGAGCTTCAATACCTCTCCTGGCCTGTTCAATTTCTAGATTTTAAAATTCAAATCTACAACAGTGTTATTGATAAATCTACAGCATTGGTTTTCAACGCTTTTTCTAACCTAGCGCTCCCTTGTAAGCGTGATTGTCCTGAGCCCCCACGTCATCTTAACCAATTTCACTCAAGAACAAAATTATATATATATAGCGTTTTTTTTCTAAAAAAACTAAAGGTGTCGCCACGCTTTACCTCAGTTGATAATGGTTAAAAAGTTGCATATTTGCCGTGACCAGCTACCTGGCCAAATCTACCGAGGCAACACTGCTCGAGCCACCCTACAGTCCCGACTTGGCTCCCGCATACTTCTTTTTGTTTATCCGTTTGAAATCCCCCTAAAAGGACATAGTTACAGAACAATTGACGACGTAAAAGCAGACTGTAAAATAGCTTTAAACACATTTCCTGAAACAGACCTTCCAGAATGCCATCGCATTTTGGAAATCCCGCAGGGAAACGCAGGACAAAATTTGGAAGAATTTCAATATACACATATTATTATTATTATTATTATTATTATTATTATTATTATTATTATTATTATTATTATTATTATTATTATATAAATAATTTTTCCTACTTGTAGACTTGGTGACATATATATACATTGTAATATATATATATATATATATATATATATATATATATATATATATATATAAGAAGGGAATTTTCTTCATTCATATCATTCGGTTATATTAGCCATATTCTGCCATACAATTTTCCACGAAAAATGCAGTTTATTTATTTAATTATTTTCTTGTAACATACACTTGCCCTCTTCACTTTTCAAATGAAAGAGACCAACGTGCGTTTTTGCAACGATTTTATTAAAGCAATTTAAATCAATTTGTTATTATTATTTGAAAAAAGGTCTAAACATTTAATAATTTGTAAATTGCACAATGACTTTCGTCCACTAATACAGTAAGAAGAAAGTCTAAAAGATCATGAAATCTGAAATCTGTTTGTTTCAGCGCCCACTTTAGAAACGAGAACGAACCTCCGAGGCGCTTACGTACAGTTTGAAACCACTGACCTATAGTACAATCAGTTTTAGAGCAGCGAGTCTAACGTTGCTTTCTTTGTCCACCATGGATGGCGCAGCTGGGTACTGTCCTACATAAAGTATGATCAGCTATTCATGTAGAAAAGATTCACGAGTTATATATACTTCAATTCCAAGTAAAAGGTAGTCTACCGCAGTATTAATCTGATAAGTTGCAATTGGTTCAAATGTTTCAATTATTCTAATAACTACTGGTATCCGTATGCAAAAAATAAATAAATAAATAAATAAATAAAATAAAATAAATAAATAAATAAATAATATGGAAAGAAATTCTGTCAAATAATTCGCAAAATTCGTCGATGAATTTGCAGATTAGTAATATATAAAACGATAATTATGTCTATCGTGCTACGCGGTTGCGAAATATTGTCGCTTAGTTTTGAAGAAAGAACGAAGACTTCACAGTATTTGAAATTACATTGGTTGATAGAAAGTAGTTGCAACACAGTTTTAACTTCAGACGACTGTGTCTCAGCTCTACAAGAGTTAAGTGCCTGATAAGGATGTGCGAGACTATGAAGTGTGACGGCGAGTGGTAACGACTGTGTTCTATTCAGCCAAAAGCAGTAGTGCTATAAAAATAGAGGATGAAAGTGGAAACGCCATAACAATGTTTGAGAAAGATGAACAACGTATGTGAATCAAGATTGAAGTGGCACGGAAGGGAGGTACACAACAATGTTTTTAGGAACTTCGTGACGATTCTTTCACCAAAATGAATGGATCACTTCACCCGGAAGCACTACGACAGAAGACAAGCCATCATCCATACCATACAGCAGTGCTTGCGGGACATCGACGGAGATTGACGTACTGACGGTGTACGGCGCCTTCCAAACGTGTGTCAAAAAGTGATAGGGATGGGAGCCGATTACATTGCAGGAATGTTACAAGTGTCCGTTCTGTGCATAAAGCCGGAACGAATTATAATCATGTTACCATTACTTTTTATCGAACCCTTGTACAATTATGAGGTGAATAATCGAACTCAAAAGGACGAGGAAGGAGAATGACGAAAACATAAACTGCATAATTTATACAATTTAACTGACATTGTTAGGCTCAGTAAATCTAAAAGAGTCCGATGGATAGGTCATGTAGCCGAAATGGAACAAAATAGCAACGCTTTCAAACTTTGAGCTGCAAAACCAATTAAAAAAAACATTAGGAAGAACTAGGAGCAGATGGGAGGACAACATTAAGATGGATCTTGCAGAGATAGAAATACAAAGCAAACACTGGATCCAGTTGGCTAAGAACAGAAGTCAGTGGAGAACTTAAAGTGAGTGCGGCAATGAACCTTCAATTTCCATAAGCCTTAGTCAGTTACATGGCATGAAATAAGTCAGAAACAATACAATGTGGCCCAAAAGTAGGAATGCAGTACCGTACTGATCAGCTCATTGCATTTTATATCATTTCTTGTTTTTATCCATCAGATAAACTTAGTTTATTATTTGTTCTTAAAGCCTTTTTACTTATACCTTAAGCTCGAACAACCGAAGTAAATAAACTCGCAAACTAGAATGTTACACTTGATCAATGCAGGGGTCTATACCTACTTTTGGGCCACCCTGCATTATTCCATTTATTCATTTCAAAGAATCAGTTGACCACACAACTAGTACTATACTTGTTAAGAAAAAGAATCAATATTTTAACTATGAAAATGTAGTAATTTACTCAATTTCTTTTTCTATGAAATACACAACAGCACTAATTAGGATTGTTTCAAACTGTAATATTGTATCTTTTAATTACGATTATGTGGTGGTTCGATGCCCTTTCCCACCAGGATTAGAAGACAGAGACCTATGAAATGATAATCAGGGTCACCCGAACTAAACGATATAAATTTTTACCGAGAGAAGGTAACTAGGACTGTAAGACACCAAGATTTGGGTATTGGAAACTGATATCGATTAAAATGTCAATACCAGTGATGATTTCAGAACATTTTCCTCGGGGGAGGGGGGAATATTAATACATATGGAAGGGGGAGAGAGAAGAAAAGTACAAACCATAAATGTCCTACAGCAGTTCCCGCTATAATTCTTACTTAAGAAAGGGGCATAAATATTTATCGACTCTAGAAAATCCGACAAAATATGTGAAAAAGTATTAAAATGTTTACAGTTAAAGTTTATTAATAGAGAGCAAATTTTTAAATTTTAGAAAGTCGATATTCATATATATTTTAACTGACAGTTCAATGGGACAAGCACGCACGCACGCACGCACACACACACACAGCGAGAGAGAGAGAGAGAGAGAGACAGATAGACAGACACATTCTGGTAATCTACACTGAACATAAACGGGGACATGACGTACGGAAATTTTGATAATATATAAAGAACTTATACATTATTCTGATCATTTCTACAGCTTATAATTGTGTCTCATAGAAGTAGAAAAATCTGCACAATAGTTACAAACTTGCATATATTATAAATATCGTAATATATTAATAATAAATAAAATATTATTCTTAAACTTAAAAAGTTATTAAATTTAACACTATTCTTAAACTTTAAATTTCAGTATTTCCACTTTCTTTCTAACTGACAAAAACGCAATTAGAGGTAATAAATGGCTATCAATATGAAAAAGGTAATAATATTAACTGAAAAATCTACAGCATTGAAAATGTTTAATTACACTGAAAGTCAAGTGCCGAGCTAGATAACTGATAAAACGTTACGCACAAGTTATGTAAATGAAAATGGTTTATTTATTTTTTTTTACGTGAACATTCTTTATTCATTACAAAAGCAAATATTGTTAAAACCTCACCTTTAAACATTTGACATAAGTTGGAATTTTTTTTTTTTTTTGTCCGTAATTTCTTATATAATATGCAACATAATCAGCAGAAATTGCATGAGTTTGGTGAGAGGAGGGTGGTTACAGAAGGAAGATTTCTTCCAGTGCCTTTCCCGGTGGAAGCGTTCCTAGCATCGCTGCTACGTTCCCTCTTTGCACAGCCATACTTAATCTCTGTATAAGAAAGACTGAAGCTCGAGTGTCGCCTGTGTTGAGAGTTCTTCGGCGTTCAACTTCTTTAATAAAGTTTAGTCCTTCATGACCCCAGGACCCACAAGTTTCGATGGCGATGGTGACGAAGTGGTATTTGTCCAAGAGGTTCTTATATTTTCGTCTCTTTTCAGATTCTCTACGAGTTGCGACCATCCCAGCTTTTGTGGAAGAAGTAGGAAGATTAGAGGGGGCTAGAGTATCGGCACAAGTGAAATCCCATATTAAAGCCTTCCCTCGTTTCCATGGCACTAATGACATTCCATCAGGTCTCTTGCCGTCAGAACGACTACACCCCATTGGCTCTCTCACGGAAGGCGTTCCAGAAGAGATGAGGGCTCTCATGATGAGGTCATTAACATCGGAGTGGCGAGAGTGTCTGCCAGCACTGTGGAGACATGATAGGCCATGTATACCTTTCTTATCCACTAAACTTCCGCAAGCAAGGCACCGGTGTTGTTCGCAGACATCTGCTCCCAAACGTAACGCACAAGCGATTCTAAAACTTTCGTCGGGAAGATGCAGCCCTAGGGATGGAGATGGAATAGCCTGTACCCAGGAACCTGCTTCAGGGGATGAAGTAGCTAGAAGACGTGCCTTATCCTCAGGATTGGTGGAGGAGTGAAGAAGAGAAGAAAATCTGGAGTTTATAAGAGAAGCGTCCCATGAAGATTGTAAACTTCTCTTATCAAGATCAGGTAGAGCAAGTCCGCCGCACGATGTCCACTGGGAGATACAATCATTAATCTCAGCTTCAGAATCTTGATGAATATCCTGGCGAAGAAGAGAAGAGATCAATGGCATAGAGCTATGAATGGAAGAAAGGAAAGCTGGAGTGGCCAAATCAAGGGCTCGACGAATACCTAGACCTCCGTGATCCACTGGGAGAGATGCCTGTAGCCATGACCTATCCGTAAGAGAGCAGTTGAGAAGAGATTCTAGGCCTAGTTGGATGGTATTATCGTATTGATTTAGAAGATCTGTCTCGCGCCAGGATGGAGAACTACGAAGGAAATATAACAGTCTAGGTATTGCTAATGAGGCCCGCAAGAGATAGACAGCTGAGTGTGCAGAAATCTTAGATAGGCGAGTGAAAAAGAAATCTAATTTGGATATTTTGTCCAGTAACATGATGCGTCGAGTGTCAGTGTTTAGTGCTGCACCTAAAAGGGAGGCCCTGTCTGGTGATATAAGTTGAATTCCAGGTGCGACTTCGTTGAGGAGGGTATGCAGGGCGTTAGCTTGTTCGTTTGAGACTCCCAGGAAACCAACTTCACACTTACTGAAATTGAGATTTAATCCAATCTCGCGAGATTGATTATGAACCTTTGACAAAGCTTCCAGGACATCTTCCTTGTCTCCAGCTATAGTTCCATCGTCGACATACCAAATGTTTAACTCAGTATTGATGTTGCTGACAATAGATTGAAGTGTCAACGCAAATAAAGCAGGTCCTAGGGGGTCGCCTTGTTGAACACCTCGCTGGGAGAGGATAATGTCTTCACCAAAAAATAGGTGACTAGGCTGTGAATAGCACTGATGGATGAAAGCGTATATATAAGGGAAGTGCGTTTTTACAGCAGTAAGCATAGAGTCTCTGTTGATTTCGTTGAATGCATTCCGGAAATCAAGTTTCAAGAAAATTTTTTCTTGGTTGTGGGGATGAGAATAATATAGTCGGGCTACATGGGCTGCAACTTCTGAGCCATGTGGAATGCACACTCCCAACTGATGTGGTGACAAAAAGCTAGATAACGGTTCCCTAATTCTTTGACATATTATTTTAGCTGATAACCGTCTCCAAACGTTACCGACAGCGATGGGGCGTATATCGCCACATTTCTTCCTCAATGCTATAAGCGACGCTCCGAAAAATATTGGCCTGATTTCTTTAGGTACGTTTCCGGTGAGGATTATTTGAAGAAAATCACTGATAGTGTTCAACAGACGGTCTCTAAAGTCAATGTTTTGGTATAGTAGAAGATCCTTGAGGATGGAAGGCCGTAAACTGTCTATACCTCCTGCGGAGCCGGAAGGAAAGGATCGAAGAGCTCTCTGGACTTCCTTGAGAGAAACACTAGGGAGAGCTGGAGCATTTTCGATGAGTGCAGGAGGTGTGAAGGTGTGACTGTGTGTAGGATGTTTATTCCGTAAAGCTTCTAGCACTGTAGCATTCGGAAGCGCCAAAGTGTCATCAGATATGAGGAGTCTGACTGCTCCATGGACATCGCCGTCGGAAAGTTTGTTCTCTATACTCTTCGTATTGAAGGTTATTGCATCTGTTGATAGGCGAGGTTTGGAGGGTCGTTGGTGGCGATAAAGAAGAGCATCGCAGCGAGAATTAGTCCAACTAGTGATTCTTTGTTTCACCCATGTAGTGATATTGGACACTTTGTTAGTTCTTGTTGGTGAACAAAGAGTTACGTAGGGGAAGAAGAAGAGCTCCTTCCACGATTGCAGACTATTAGAAGATACAATATTCTGTAGAACTTGACAGAGGGATTCAGCCATTGCTGGTCTAGCTCCTCGAGGTACTCTACGTAGAATAGGAGTAATGGCTTTGAGTTTTCCGAGGAGCGTGTTGCATTCTTCAATTGACATCTCATTGGGACTATCAACGCAGTTGCGCAAGATAGAACTATGTGAAGAAGATGAGGAAATGGAAGTGAGAGTGAACGATGTAGGTTTGTCTTTAGTACTAGTACGATGGCACTTACTGTTGTGGATTGCTAGACCTCTTGCATTAAGTAACTGTTTGTTGCAATGGGAACACACGGAATCATGATAAATAGATGCATCGGCAGTATTTAAAATGTTAATGCCCGGGTCATCACTATCGTTCAGCGACACAGAGTGGTCCACATTTGTGGACGTTGCACTAGTATCGTGTCCGGTCGACATATTTAGCAAATGGTTGGTAAAGTAAAACAAACATTCATGTTTGAAATGATTTATTGTATAATTGTGTAAAAAAAAGCTTTGTTTAGTTTTCCAATCACGTACTCTATTTCAAATTATTATGAAGTGTAACAAGTTAGAGTATTCACATTTTTTATAATTATATCAGTCGAATGCGTCTGGATTTCTTCACAGCATATCTGTTGATAACCTCGTGAATAAAATCTGTAGGCTCAATGTCTCCTTCGATGTATACTTTTAAAACATGACTGAAGAGTATCTTGACCGATACGATTTCGCAATTTTGTCATGATTCTGTTCATAGTACTGAATGACCTTTCTACAGTAGCAGTAGAAACAGGGATACACAACACTCAGCCAGAGGTTTAAGAGCCTAGCAACCAATACCAGCTTTTAAAATAAAAGAAGCAACATCTGTTCCAGAATCTTCAAGTTTGCTGCGTGCAACATACTGTATTTAAAAGAACATACATCCCCAACGACAGCATGGACATAATTAATTCCAAATATAGTACAGAGTTATTCACATTCATTCTCACTGAGCTGTAAAAATGTATCAAAGTTGCGAAAATACGCATTTAGTTGAATCAATTTCATGACCTAATCATTGAATCTTTGACCTACTCCATTTTGACTAACAAAGAGATAATGATCACTATCTTTAAAAATAAAAATATTTACGTCGTAAAATGAGTTTATACATAGAATTCATGTCAATCAAAAGCAAAAATTTAACATTTTTAAAAAATGAAAGTAATTACTACTCCATTATTCTAGATTGTACACTGTGGCCCCGGGTAGCGTAATCGCTAACGCTCTCGCCTTTGGTGCGAGCGGTCCCGGGTTCGATTCCCGGTGGGGTCACTCGGTCAAAAAAGTGTAACAACTTTTTCAGGCCAGCCACCCTGAATGAGATTTTCCTGGGTTTTCTTCATTCACACCAGGCAAATGCCGGGGTGGTACCTAACTTATAAGTCCCAGGCCGCTTCCTTCCTTTCCCAATCCTTTCTTCCTCCTCTTTTTGCTCGGATTGTGTGGTCGCTGAGGGACATCATCCCTCAAATCATGAAGGACTAAATGGCCTTAGATGCCGAAAGCCCAGAAATCTAAATCCTAGATTGTACACTCAAATTGAGAATTATTCTACATTTGTTTCTCCGTATTTTGACACCGGCGATTTTCTGCCCTCGAAAATTTAGTTTTAATATTGTATCATGCAACCGGCGAAGAGACCCACGGGTAGTCGCGCACCCAGACATTTTTGTTGTGAGGCTTCCAAAGTTTGTGGAAGGTCTAATAATAGAAGACACTGTACTTATGTAATATCGAATAGGTGTTATACACGTATGTTAAGTACTGATACCTATATTCTTACAAGAAATTATGAAATTAGATTGTTTTCATCAGTAAAGAAATAGTACAGATGATGAATAAGGTCAAATCTGTGTTTATCTGCTAAAGAAGTATACGTAGTTTTATTAAGCAAGTGACATATGTATATAGAGTTACGAAGTTTGGGGGTGTCAAGACCCAGTGGTCTACCGTAGGTGCATCCCTGTCCACGGGGCTCCCTCCTCCTTGGCCCCACGAAGGCTAAAGCTGCCTCTGTTGGAGAATATCAAAATATGAACATATCGGTCAGTAAATATTTTGATGTCGAAATTTGAAAGTATCAATGGATGGATGATGTATCGAAATGTTGCACAGCAATAAGGGTAAGTACTCCTATATATAACAAGCTCCGCTCCCCAAATGTCTCCCCTCTTTACGAACCGATGTTTCCACAATTTGCAAGTTCTATATATTGCTGGTAAAAGCTTTTAGTTGGGGAAAACTGGTAATTGGCTTGTTCAAACGAAATTCCACTCCAGATTTTATCTTTCAACAACTTAGAAACAGAAATCCTCAAATTCTTGGTACTTATTAAAAGAATAAAGGAAAATATTTTCAACGGAATTTTAGTGGTTTTGTTCCTTTTTGCACTCGACTTTTTTCTATGGTAGTCTAGTTCGAATTCATTCCTTTTTTAGTCTAGAGATTTTTTGTGACGTAGTGGAAAGGAACTTCCTCATTTTGTATTTACAATAATAAAAAATAGATAGATAGATTTTTTTAAACATATTATGTCGTAAGCTCTATTTTCAAAATAAGTCCAAATTTCTTTCACTCCGACGTCTTACCCGTAATAATATTGTTCTAGTAATAACTAACTAACTCTATAGACTATGGAACCCGAATTTCAAAGACGCGTTCACAAAAGCTCTCCGTTGACTTCTGTCTTTAGCCAACTGTATCCAAATTTTTATTTCATATTCCTATTTCTGCAAGATCTATCCTTATATTGTTCTCTCATCTAAGCCTAGGTCTTCCTATGAACGTTTCCCGATTGGATTTCCAGTTAAAACTTTGAAAGCATTTCTACTTTATTCCGTTCTGACTGCATGACCACTTTAGCCTCCTAGACCTTGTTTTTAGTAAGAGTTCCTTTAAAATAATATTTACTTTTTTAAAACTTTCTTCTCTTTTTCACGTTATACAATACAATTCGTCTTTATCTTATTCAGAGTAAACACATCTCTCTAATTGGAATGGAAGTAAAAAAGGAAACGGAAATAGGAAGAAAGAAAGAAAGAAAGAAAGTGAACCGACTCTTCTTGACATCAAAGCATTACTGTAAGACATAATTTAAAAAAATGTGAGATAGGTCGAAGGAAATTAACTTAAAAGAGTTCCCCATCTTTGAGGAAAGAAATGTTACCGTAAAATGCGAAGCATGTATTAAGTGGGAAGTCTATTATATAAAGCTTTCGAAAAGTCATGTAACAATGGCGCAAATATTTCCTCATTTTTTAAATGACTTCTGTTGAAGTCGACATGTGGTAATATTTGAAGCAAAGAACTTCTAGTACAGTAACACACATGCATGATATGCGCATAGGAGGTAAAAAAAAAGTTTTCTGGAAGAGTAGATAAGGAATGAGTGTTAGGAAACCACCGTGGCATGTAATGAACATAGCACACCGACGGTTGTTATCGAGAATATATTGAAGGATATCAGTGCAGCAATGAAGAAATCCTCAGAAGTCCTTGCGCAGGATGTATAGTCAGAATGTACAGAACGTGCTGCTCTTAGGAAATCTTTATAAACGTTTACGTACAAACCAGAACCGTGCAGAAGTTAGTGCCAGGTGATTACCTCAAGAGTGATGAAAGTTGTCGGTAGTTCATGGAACATGCAAAGCTTGATGCGGATTAGCTGGACGACTGATTTTGGTCATACGAAGCTTGAATTGATCTCGAAGAGTATGTGAATTTAAACAATGCGTTTGTTTCCGACTGTATGACTCTCTCCTTCACACCCTAAAGATTAGTGTTATGATGTGCCATGCCTGTGACCAGGAATATTCAACAGGGTAGTGCAACTTCCCATACCATTCATATGACCAGCAGTATTCAACAGGGTAATGTAAACTCCCATACCATTCACGTGACAAGGAATATTTGGAATCGGCGTTTTCAGGGCACATCACTATAAGCTACTAGGCAATCCATCTCCCAACTTCACTCTAGACTCTCTCTCATGGGGATATCTGATGTTATCAGCTTGCACAGCTCATCTGCAAACTTTGCAAGAACTGTAGACCAACATTCAACGAACTGAGGAGAACTTAACGTGTGAGACGCTATAGAACGTGTTTAGGAATATGATCAGAAGGCTGCACATGTGTGAAGCAGTAAATGGCGGCCACTTTTAACATTTTTTTGATATTATTTCCATGGATTGTATGACTATGAACATCCTGTAGTTAACAACTTTATTTCAAACTGCTCTAGATAACTGATAATGAGCTGGGAGTCTGTTAATTAAGAAGGAAGTCGCAGTTCAGCAAATACACGGGATTAGATGGGCTTGCCCATGATAGTCTTCCAGAAGTTTAAGATCAGAGTGAGTATAGGCCAAGTATAGGAATAACGTATCAACAAAATACGTAACGGAGTACAGTAGTACATTGGAAGACGGAAAGAGGGCAAAAGATACAGACTGATATTGTTTTTATGCTCAGCAATGAATTTTTGTTTCGATTGTGTCGAAATGACCTTTAAAATTTAAGGATTTAATATAGAGTTAATAAGTAGTGATCATGTTGGCATGAACTCAGTGTGAAAATAGATAGTTCTCTTTTTATAGTTAAGTACACTCTTGCCATTTACGCATTTATATACTAACTAGTTGCAAATCAGTAACCAAGCTGTTCAAAGCAAACAAATGATTATTTATCGGATTTTCTAACTGTAACATTGTCTGAACTCAAATTTTCTGTGTGTGTTTAAATAACTAGATGGGTTGAAAGAAAAAGATTAACAACATTAAATTAGTTTTAAACACTTTATTCGGTAGTTTCTTATTGTCATTAAATTAGAATTGAGTGACTATTTGTAATGTAGGATTTCTAGCTTTGCATTTGTTGAAGGATTGGGTTCTACATAGAGAATAATTATCTTGTAACGTTTCAACCATATAGCAGAGGTCTGCACGGGATCGGGCCTACAAAGCATATATAACTTCGGGCCCGGGCCGGGCTCGGGCTGTAAATTTTTAAACGTACAACCCTATTTCTCAGGCCTTTTCGGGCCTGTTGGAGAACATTTAAAGCACAACTGCAAAATTAAACCTCTAATTGCTGTAAATAAACATTCAATTTTGCGTTAATTAGACTATTGTTTCTGTAATTCGGGCTTATTTCGGGCTCATTTGATTACCGTATTTACTCGCGTAATTTTCGCACTTTTTTAGACGAAAAAAGTTGTTTTGAAACAAGGGTGCGTAAATTATGCGAAAAAAAAATAGCCACATCACTGAACATCATCTAATTTTTCCCCAGTCAAAATAACACGAAAATACCGGTACACATTTTCTTTGTAGCAAGAATTGACAACAAACAACTAATTCTAAATTTGTAGAAAAATAACATTAAAAAATTGATTAAGAAGTCGTGTGGTTTCTTACCTTACAACAATGGCTTTGCTGCGTTGCGAATTGTTCATTAGCTTCCGTAATTGATTCCTGGAAAAATGCTGTTTCACAAAAAGTTTCCGCGTGCGCAAATTACGCGAGGAAAATAAAATATACAGAAAATGCCCTTCAAAATTGGGATGCGAAAATTATGCGAGGGCGTAAATTACGCGCGTATTTACGGTATCACATGAGCTCGGGCCTAAATGATAAAACATATTTCGGACTCGGGTCGGGACTCACATTGAAAATTCACGGCCCGGGCCGGACCGGGCTTGGGCTAAAAATTTCGGCCCGTGCAGGCTTCTACCATACAGTAACAAATCAAGTGGAAAGGTTTGTAAAGTGGCTATGACAGAGTATTACTGTATTACTGAACCCGCCATTTTGGATGGGTTCAACATAGGGAATTGAAACTTTTGGCAAAGCATTTCTCTTGCTGAGACGTTTCCAACGATATATTACTCGATTCCGTTTGCATTTAAAATTTTCAAGTTGACCCCACATACTCCTATATAGGAGTGTCTGGAGTAGACCTTCTATAGCTCAAAATTCAAGCCCGTTTTTGTGTTTTCTCATATTCGCAGTCGTTTCGAAGATACAGGGGGTTAAACGGACTTTATGTATACGAAATGTGAACCCCACCATTTTGGATGGATTCAAGACAGGGAATTGAAACTTTTGGCAAAGTATTTCTCTTGCCGACGATATATTACTCGATCTTTCCAACGATATATTACTCGACCCCATTTGCCATTTAAAATTTTCAAGTTGACCCCACGTATCCCTATATGGGGATGTCTGTCTTCATGTAAGCATAATGGAAGAAAGTAGAAACGCTTTCAAAGTTTTAACTGGAAGTCCATTCGGAAAACAACAATTAGGAAGATCTAGCTGCAGATGTGAGGACAATATGTATTAAGATAGATCTCGCAGTAATAGGAATATAAAGTAGAAGCTAGATCCAGTTGGCTAAGGATAGAAGTCAGTGGAGAGCTTTCATGAACGCACCATTGAACCTCTGAGTTCCATAGGCCATACAGTGTTAGTTATTTATAAACAAAACAGGCATTACTGCAAAATTACAGTATCATGAAAATCTGCACATGTTTACCGCAAGTTATATATAATACATTAAAAATGCAATAGTATTGCACTAGATGTTGTACTGTATTTGATATTTTACAATGTATATTCCTATCGTGAGGGTAGCTGGTTCGACCCCAGCCACGCAGGTTTGTAGTTGACGACATCATCTCCGTGGGGTTTTCAGTGGTTCTCCTGTGTTTTCCCACAATCACATCCCATTAATTCCTTTATAGTCATTCACCTCCAATAATTGTCAGTCTCCTTTAGTGGCGGATCTAGCCTGGAGCCACAGGGGCCTCACTCACTAGTTTCTGAGCGCAAAAATAATTGAATATATATATATAGTTTGGATTCTACCTGCCCGTCACCCAGTTTTTATGTTCTACATCCGCCACTGGTCTCCTTTAGCCTAAAATGCATAATTGAGAGACGTGAAACCGGAAATTAAATTTAATTTCATTTTTATAATGCATACACAGATACTGACTTTAAAATTTGTATGTACGGTTACTTATCTGATCTATTTTTGATGGCAATGTCCAATTCTCTCTTTTCTTTCTCTCGTTTTCGAAGACTAATCAATATATTAAAATGTTCTGAATGAAAATAATTTTGTGTTGATTGAGACGAAAATAGCAGATTTTGCTCCTACTGCTGACGGTTTCAAATATTGTTCATAGGTGACACGAGAATCGCTTCCTCCTTTGTAGCCTTCAGGAAAGGAAGGAATTCAGCAGAAAGCTTTGTCGTCCGCACATCTTAGCGGTTAACTTGCCACGTATTTGGGATGCATGAAACATTGCTTCTCCTCAACGTTCTTTCGCGACTCGTAGCGTTGACGTAGTTATTGGATTCTCGCTATTTTGATGCGGTAAACGAAACACATTTTAATGATTTTTTTTTATCCGCTAGAAGGTACTGGTATTTTCTGTCTTGTACTCAAGAACAGAAGGCATCATGAAGGGATTCTGAAAGATTTCCACTGTTGAGCCTATGAAATCCAACTGGCACCAGTGGTACCAAGTTGGAAAATTACAAAATTCCATCTCTAGACTCAAAAAGTTTATTTTTCTTTTGAATTTCCAACATTATACTCATTACAAGATGATAATAATAATAATAATAATAATAATAATAATAATAATAATAATAATAATAATAATAATAATAATAATAATAATAATAATAAATGTGAAATGACACTATTCAATCTTCCATGAATATAAAATAGCTTATGAATAAGTATTCCTTAATCGAAAACAGGTATTGTTTTTTGTCAGAAATGCAGTATCTTTATCACATCTTTGTGCCATTACCTCATCATGAGTTACATCATAATACGAAAACTTCGTTTTCCACACCACACATTTTGTGTGGAAAATTTTCTAGGTTGCTTGTTTCTCGTTTGATATTTCTTTCTTTCGTTTCTCGTCTGATATTTTTCTTTCATTCAGTCATTCGTATGTTCATTATTTTATTTTTACCAGACCAGAATTTTAGTTCTTTGGGGGTTGATTTTTGACTATCACACGCTTCACAAATCACTTCTTCTCTAGCATAAACTTTCAAGATTAAAAAAGTTCTGGTAAACATTTGAGAATTAATTCTAATTTTACGCTCTTTGATCACTCATTATATCAATTTTCGTTCCTATAGAATGTTATTGGCGTGGATGTCATTTATATGAAAAATCCCATGTATAGCGCCAATATCAAGGAAAATTATTTTTATCTCTTTCGGAAAAATTAGTCAGAATATCCCACAAAATAGGAATTTTCCACTGGTTGGCATCACTGACTGGCACAAAAACTGAAGCCAGACGATCATGAAAATCGCCGAGCATTTGCCGATTGGGTGCTTCCGAATCAAAGAGTGGACAACAATTTCATCAACGAAATAATACTCAGTGGTGGAGCGCACTTTTTGTTTGGGACTCAGAAAACCCTCGAGTAATTATGGAAAAGTCATTACATTCACAACGAGTGAGTGTGTGTTATGACATTTGGGCTGAGGGTGTATTTCTTGGAATATGGTGCCGGAAACGCATTAACAGGAACAGCGAACGATACTACAATATGTTAAGAGATTTTTTGCGGTTTGAATTGAATCGTATAAACGCTGAGGAAGTATGATTTCAACAAGACGGAAGTATGTTTTTTATGCATGCACTCAAAAGTTACCTTCTTTATGGGATACCCTGTATATGTATTTTTGAACTAATGAAAATTTTAGATGTTACTGAATTTTAACTATTTACTTTTCAATTTCTTTTTTTACATTGTACATTTTTATCCATGGATTCTAGATTTGGAAAATACATGAAATTGGTGAAAATCGAATTAATATAACCAAAACGTTGCAAAATCTAATATTGAGATATTATCTAACATCGAAGATAAGCTAATCTGATTTAATTTACTCTTTGATGAACTTTCAAAAAGTATATCTTTCAAAATCCTATTCGTGCATTAAATAGAACGTAGAACATAAAGCAAACAGTTACTGTATGCTAATTACATTTATACAACTAAACAGAAATGATTTGTACTACGAACCAATAGACAAATTCCCAGTTGTAATTTGTACTAATGTAATATATTTTATTAAAGGCGGGAAATGCGTACGGCATTTAATTTGTACAAAAATATATATAATTTGTTGCGTAAATGCCATAACATATTACTAGTAATTAGATTGCACGATTATTAATTAATATGTATATTTGGTATTCAGTGTCACGATATATTGGTTATGGTGAAATCAACAGCTAATTATTTAATTTGATATAGATCCTCAACTAGTAATTATAATTAAAAGGAACCGTACAAGAAATTAATTATAGAAATAGGTATTTCCAAACCATTGCATATATTAATCCCATAGCACTTACCTACATATACAAAAGCTAGTTCGCAAGGTAAACATAATAATACGTATCACAATATAGTGTAACGTGTTATATTCCATTTGCATATGACGCATAAATAACAAAAGTTAAGATAGTAAACATACATATTTCTAGTGTATAAATTAATCTACTGCATGTGCTCCGCTGTTTGTATCACGAATACTATCTCGTTGGCTCATATGTTCAAATACACTTTCATATTTAATAACATTTTTTGTATTTTATTTCTGTACTAAATCTAAATGATAGTAATTAGTTTTGCATTTGCAGAAATTACTTTGTAACAGTAGCATACACAAGAGGTTTCCGTGTTTTAACACATTCTTTAGCAAGATGTTGTGAAAGAAACAAACATATAAAGATATGTATACGAGAATCGCACGTGACCTGAAACAACATGCACTTAGGAACTTGAACCGCTACTCTTGATGTAATTCTTAATACGCTAATGCTCCGTAATGTAACAAATGTGAAAGAAAATATAGAACTGAAACCCAAATGGACAAGCTAAATGTATCACATGTGATACCTTTACTATTTGTATACGGATAATTCCATGACCTGTCAGTAGAATTAACCTAATTTAGTTCTCGAGTGCAAGAAGCCTATGGAAATTCTTTGCCCCTTTAGTTAGCCGATTTTGTTGTCGTATCTTTGCTTTTAACATTTAGGGAGAGAATGTTCTCATAAACTATTCTTCTAGTCGTTTTACTAAATTTCATGATTGACAACTTCAGAGGTAAGTTTGGGCAGATACAATGGAATTTTTGGGTAATTATCACAAAAAATGGTCAGCAATGTTGTCATATTTCCGTAGTGTTAGGGAATCATGAGCTATAAGTACACGGTGAGGTAAATAATGTTTGAACAAACAAGGAAATAATCCTTATCAGTTATGATAATTGTTAACGTTGACAGTTTCAGTAAATATTGGAAATGAAATATTTCAGTTTAACGTCCCACGATTATGCCCTTTAGGGTAAGAGAGATGATGTTTAAAGCAAGTGAATGATGATGGAAGAATTGGTGGAATGAGATATTGTGAGGAAACGGGAGCATCCCAAGGAAACCCACGGACAGCATGTTGTCAACCACTAACTTCCTTGGCCGGGAATTGAACTAGGAACCCCACGGGTCAGAGGTAAGCGCTCTACCACTGAGCTACCATGTTCCCCAGCAAATATTGGAGTTGGTAAGCATAGCAGGTTGTATCGATGTTGTATTATCATTTTATGCAGCTATTTACTACAATTATTCAGTAAAAATGAATTGGAAATTAAGTATTGTTGTGCTACAGTTTGGTTGGTGGGTGCGAATGAAATGCCTGTTTGATATGTTTTAGGAAACTAGCCTCACCAACATAATACAGGGATTTTAAGATCACGTGTCTAACGTCACAAACTTAGGAGCTACAAAATTTCAAAGCCCTAGTTGGTTTGGAAATGTGTAAAATGTTACGAAATAAAAAAAGAATAAATAAAACTTCTAGTTTAATATCCCACAGGATTGCTCTTTTTTGGAGCCGCGGTGGTAGAGCGTTCACCTCTGGTGCTTGGGGTCCCAGGTTCGATCCCAGCCCCCGCCAAGTGAACTTTGTTTCGGACAAACACCGTGTGCGTGGGTTTCCTCTGGATTCTCCCGTTTCCTCCCACTTTCTTCATTCCACCATTTCATTCACTACTCATCATCACCGTCTCCTTTAGCCTAACCGGCATAACCATGGGGCGTAAAGCTCAAAGATTTCATTTCACAGGATTGCTCTTTATTCTAAAAGAGATGGATCATTATTAAAAGTGAGAGATTGGGAAAGAATTGGGAGAATAGCAATGTGGAAGGGAATGGTAGTACCACGAGGAAACCCACGAACACGATATTGTGTACCACAAAATCATTTCCCTGGAATCAAACCAAGAATCCCTCACACCTGAAGTGAACGCTCTGCCACTGAGCTACTGTAATCCCTACTTAATATTCTAGCCACTTTTCTGAGTGTCAATACTAAATTTAATCAAATATGCAATTCCCTATACATAAGCTAGACGAACTGCATAGGTTTCAGAACTACCTGTTGCTGTGTCTAGTTTGGGCTATTGCCTATTCTTTATAACCCCCCCCCCTTTCAAGAAAATGCGGTATAATTTGATTCTTCTTGTTGAAAGAACAAAAAACGATCTCGTGGAGTAAGAGAATTTAGAAAAAGAAAGAAAACAACGAAAGATGCGAAATGAAGAACGGAAGAAAAGAAAGCCACAGGAAGGAACAAAATCAATATCCCTGAACAAAGTTAACAAGATCTCAGCTGCTGCCTCTCAAAGGATAGGCGTAGACAACATTTTAAAGTTGACCTAGAAATGTCTTTGAACTTAATATTCGATTACGTTTCTGTTATCTAGAGGAAACTAGATGAGTAATAGTTATTGGCCACCGTACTAGGTCATTTTTTGCTGGAAAGGGGGAGGGCGATTGGTTGTCACAATCTGAAGTTGCACAGAAATAATTTTGTTTGAGGGATTTAGGTAAAGCCAATTCTATAACCGTATTTGACAAGATGGCTAACTGTTTTAGGTTTGAGAGCTATTTTTCGTTTCAGAAATCACTGGCGGTCTACGTATCTGTTAACTGGCCCACTAAAGAAAACCATGAAACATTGACAATGATAGGCTGTAATGCTCCACTCTTCGCATTACAATTATTGGCTACCATTTTATGTGTGAAGATACCATTGTGTGTTTTGAAAATTTGTTAACATTAAGTTTATGCAGTTCATCATGTATTAGTTGTTCTGAAACACGCTGTATTTGTTGATTTTATTAAGTTATGTGCAACTTAGTACTTGGTCTGTATCATAATAATTATCATACACTCAAAACTCCATAAACACAAATCACAAAGTTTTACATTTGATTAGAACGTATTGTGCTAATGGAGCTGAAACCTAAAGTTCATACAGAACCTGAAAGGAAACGGAGAAAGAAGAGTGTTGCATTACACGATACAGATAGTATTTCACAGATCAAAGCGGACCACCTTTCACGACTACCGGTCGAGTACTAGACCGCGGACTACCTTTCACGATTTGCCCGTCAACCAGTAGATCGCGGCTTATCTTTCACGACTTACCTGTTGCTTAACAGATCGTGGGCTATCTTTCACGATTTTAGCAGTCAACTAATAGACGGCGGGCTACTTTTTCATAACTCCGTTCGACTAATAGACCGCGGGTTACCTTTCACGACTCTGGTAAACTAATAGACCGCGGTTATCCTTCACGACTCTGGCGACCGCGCCAAACTAATACCCTATGTCAGGTAGTTGACTTATCCTCTACCATTTTAACAATTTACTTCAAAATATAACAACTGTTATTTAGGACAGATGTCGGAATAGCTAGAAGAACGCGAATACCTTTCCCAGAACAAACATTTTCTTTGTTACAATCTTGTGATGGCCGAAGTGAATAATCAACTGAAAAATGCAGCCAGAAAAAGAAGTAGGCAACAAGAAGTTGAATACTGAAAAGTTGAAAAACGGGAAAGTAAGAAATCTTTCCGTTGAAGAACTCGAAGAAAATATTGAAACAAGGAAAGAATAGATGCAGGTAGTAACAGACGGTGGAATCATATTAAACTTTGCATACCGCAGGCTGCAGAAAAAGTAGTAGGTTACTTAGAAGAAAGCAGTTAAGAACCATCGGTTAGAGAACAGATGTTGCAGGAAATGAGAGATATACGGGTATAGAAACTGGTTAAGACTGAAGAGGGTGGAAAGATGTACACGAAATTAAACAGTGAGTTACGGACAGAGCAAGGGAAGAGTTTGACAAACGAAAATATGAGGACATAGAAGAATTAGAAAGAGTTGGGAAATATGATTAATTGTACTACAGGAAGGTGAAATCTATGTAACTCTGAAAGAAACAAGGAAGTATTACAATGGCAGTAGAAAATAAGAACGAGATGGTCAGCGAAAGAAGTGAACTCTTAAGAAATTAGAAAGAATATGTTGAAGACTGGTATTCGAGTTGAGATAGACCGCGCGGCCTGATGCTGCAGTGAAAAAAAAGAAAAAGTATGCAATGATGATAAATTGCATAATATTCCTCTTAATGAGTATGAAAAAGTTATATCCAACATTATATATGGATAGACAACCGAAATAGTTAATATACCAATTGAATTCATTAAGGATGTGGAAGACAAAGGACAAGAAAGAATTGTTTTGACTCTGTACTGAAATACATGAAACAGAAGAGTGGTCAAAAGATTTCCTGAAGACAATCATGATACTATTAGCTAAGAAATCGAACCCAGGGAGACGTGAGAACTACAGGACTATTAGTCTCATATTACATGCAGCAAAAATTATGCTTCGAGCACTGAACAGAAGGTTATTTGGAAGAACAAATGAAGAAGTTGAGGAGGAACACTTCGAGCTGAGGAGAGGTTCAATAGGTTCATTAAAGGTAATCGATGAAAACTTCATTAAAAAAGAGAAAAAGTTGTATGTTGTATTTATTGATCTAGAAAAGGCTTTTGACCGCGTGAACTGCAAATTATCATTGTGAGTTCTGTAGAAGGTTTGACTGGAATGGGATGATGGAAAACTCATAAGAAACATATATATGAATCAACAACTAAGTGTTGGAACAGGGAAAGGAATGACAAAGTAGAGTATAATTGAAAAGAGAAACTCGACAAGCATGTTTTATCTTCCCAACAAAATTTAATATCTATCTGGAAGAGAGGTGTGAAAAAGAGCCTACATAATGATGACGACGTTTCGGTAGGAAGTAGAATGATTAGATGTTTACGATTCACAGAAGATATGATGCTTGTTGGGGAATCTAAAAAGTAAATCAATAAGATGAGGAAGGGCTGTGAAGAATATGGGGTGAAAATACCTAGGTAAATGTAAGAAAGACAAAAATCATGGTGATTGGAATGAAGCGATCGGTCTCTAGTATAAAGTAGGAGGGAAGAAAAGAGCAGGTGACAAGTTTTCAATACGTGGGTAGTATTATTAGTGAGGATATGAAGTGCGAACGGGAAATAAAAGCAATGACAGGAATGGCGAAAGAACCATTTAGGAGGAAGAAAAGTCTATTTTGTGGGTTATGGAATAAATATTTGGGTAAAAGACTCATAAAATGTTTTGTATGAAGCATTGTACTGTATGGGGCAGAAACATTGATATTTCAGAAAAGTGATGAAAAAAGGCTGGAATCTTTCGAAATGTGAGTATGGAGAAGAATGGAAAGAACTAAGTGGGTCGTGCGAATAGCGAATGAGAGGGTGTTTGAAATGCCGAGGGAGAAAAAAAACAATTTTAGATATCATTAAAAGGAGGAAGAGAAATTGGTTGATATATTGGGTAAGAAGGAATTGTATCATGAAGGACGTGCTAGAGTGTATGATGGTAGTAAAGAGAGGGAGGGAGGAAAGGAATCTACAATTGATGGACGATATCAAAAGAGAGAAGTCGTACGTGAAGACAGAAGGGTTAAATGGAGAACATGGAGCATGGAAGCTTCTGAGTTGCAGCAAGTGGCCTGCTAGTAATAGCAGAATACTTATGATAGTGATGGTAACAGAGAGAAAAGTTGAGTCAGTTATATATTACTGTGTAATGTTGCGCACGAGAACTCTTCCGATAGAAACAAATTCATTTTTCGAGACGAGAGTTAGATTTATGACAAATTTTCGGAACGAAATAACCTCAACTTTTATTTCGTGTGCTCCATTCCAGCAACACTTATTCGATACATACGTATTTGAAACAATAGTCCTCATTATTGGAATGAAATAGTCTTTCTGTATTACGTCTTACGTGCATGCAATGTGGATTAAAGGAGAGGAGTGATAAATGATAGTGAATGATTATGAAAAAATTGATAGAACAAGAATGCGGGAGGAAACTTGAAAACTCGAAGAAAATCCATGGACATGATGTACGCCACACGACCTAGGGTTAAACTAGAAACCTCTCACTCTAAAGTTGAGTACTCTATCATTAAGACACCGCGCTCCCCGAGTCATCTTTGTTGTTGTTGTTCATGCTCACTTAAGGGTCCGGGCTCGCAATCTTCAATCAGACTCACACTCATTTGTGCTTACGCTACTAACCTTAATAAAGTTAATGAAGTAGTGTCTTCATTTTCAATGGTTTTCAAACAGTAGACTTTAAAGTACGCTTTACAAGTATGCTAGTTGTGACTTTTCAATGTATATTTTTCTAACTTCTCTTGAAAAGCTTAAGGTATGGTATATACCTAGTATCCACGAGAGAAATACGAAATAATACAGTAATTCTCGTAATACCAAGATCGTTAACATACTATGAAACGCCAAGATCGTACCATTTTTACCCATTTACTAAGGTATACTATTTTCGTAATAAATATGTGTTTTCTTCTTTTGTAAACATTACTGAGATTCACACTTGCCTAGGACTAGCTACTCTCCCGTTCAATAAGGGCTTCGGTTCGCTATCTTCAATAGGACTCACACTCGATTGTGCTCTCCCTAGTAGCAAGAAAGTTTTCTGCCCGTTGGCCCGTGCTTGGCTTTGGGGGTTTCTTTACTTGTACTTGAAACGCATGCTTTCATACAATTTGCCTTTTGTTGTACATGCAAATGATGCTTTAAACCCTTCGCAGAGCGTCATAGCATCACTGGTCATTCACTAGCTATTGACTTGACTTGTAAATCGCTTGCGTTAAGCTTCAACGGGACACTGAATGCAAAGTTGCCCCATTTAACTTCATTACTGGAATCCAGCTTGCAGCATGCATGCACGTTTTCCAATCAAGCTGAATGCAAGCTTGGCCGATTTACAATCCAAGTTCATAACAAGCGGTTTGCTCGTTGTATCTGCTACTAGGGCTCTATTCCTAGCTTGAATGAAGGTTATGCTCAAAAAAGGTGTAGCCTCTCCATCCTCATTGAGACTTGCACTCGCTTGTGCTCAGTAAGTGTTTGGAGTCGATATGCTCCATGGTACTCACACTGACCTGTGCTTGCGCTCACAAACCTCAATTAAATTCATGCTCACTTAAGGGCTTGGGCTCGATATCCTCACTGAGGCTTACATTTGATCGTGCTTGCTCTCATTAAGTGTTCAAACTCGCTATCCCAATGAGGCTCGCATCGCTTGTGCTTGTGCTCACTAGCCTAAATAAAGTTCACGGTTACTAAGGGTTTGGGCTCGTTATCCTCGATGAGGCTCTCATCCTCTTACTTGTACTCTGTAGCCTCAAAAGTTCATGCTCACTTAAGGGCCGGGCTCGCTATCCTCAATGATACACTCATTTGTGTTTGCGCTTACTAGCTTTAATAATGTTCACATAAAAGCTCGGGCTCGCTATCCTCAATGAAACTCATTTATTTGTGCTTGTGCTCACTAGCTCAATAAAGTTCATGCTCACTTAGGGGCCCTGGCTCGCTATCCTCAATGATACACTCATTTGTGTTTGCGCTCGCTAGCCTTAATAATGTTCCCATAAAAGCTTGGGCTCGCTATCCTCAATGAAACTCATTCACTTGTGCTTGCGCTCACTAGCATCAATAAAGTTCGTGCTCATATATGGCCTCGAAGTCGATATCTCAATGAGTCTCACACTCACTTGTGCTTGCGCTCACTAGCTTCAATAAAATTCATGCTCACTTAAGGTATCGGGTTCGCTATTCTCAGTGAGATTCGCACTCGATTGTGTTCGCTCTCACTAGCCTCACTGAGGTTTGTAGCTCATTAACATCTATGGGGACTACACTCGCTCGGACTCGGGTTCTCTAACTACTTAAAGGATTTGTGGCCATATGCGCTTGCAATCGTTTATTGACCTTTGGACCAATCGATTTTAGAGCCGAGTTTGAGAGTTTACCCTTAGAGTTATCAAATATAAAAGTTTAACCCTTTCAAGACCTTAGTAAGAACTGTAGGCAAGGAGAATTTCTTTCGATCTTATTAGGTTAAAGCTGATACGTACATTCCAAAGATCGTTATCGTAAGTTGATCACTTCAGTAGTTAACTAGTTATGGTCCAGAACAAATATGTCCCTCTGGTCAATAAGGGATTTTTGTTTATAACAAATATACATAAGCAGATCTACCTAGGATATGTGATTTTTCCATTTAACGTTTTATTCTTCTTCATAACATTAGCAATTGTAACGTTTATATGCTAATAGTAGCGTTACTTCGTAAACCTAAGTAACTGGGGATAGATATACAAAATCAGAGACTGATTACCAAACTATTATAGAACAATTTGTATTTATATTCCACCTCATTTATGTAATTCTTACACCTTTAGCATCCTACACACGAAAAATGAAACAATTTAATTGTTTAAGGATATTTTAAGGAAGTAGAACACACATTCTCTTGTGAAGGGATTAAGCAATAGTTGGTTAGAAAGTAGTGCAGGATATGCACTTGCAAAAAGAAGAAAAACATAATAATGGTTACTTTATTATTTCGCGTAATTTCTGATGGTTTATATGAAGTACTAAGTTAATTTTATGGCGGTTATAGTGGTTGATAAGCTAATGAAGAAAGAAGTTTGTAAAGATTGAAATAATTTTATCTGTGTGGTCCTAACAGAATATGTGGATGGAATGATTTTGCTTGGCTGGGCCAGCATCTAAAGGAAACGGAAATATTCAGTTCTTGTTTATATCACCAGTAAAAATAAATTACGACTGCGGAGGTGCATATATGTAGACTAAAAGTCAGGAAGCATGTGGCAAGCCATCGGATATTTGCTATCAGTAGCATCTGAGTAATTCACTTGAGGAACTTCCGTTCATCATCGAAGAAATCTTAAATTGCAATGGTTAATTCCGGCAAATATTTGCTTCTCTACACTAGTTCGAATTTCAAATATCTGATCTTTGATAACCATGTTTTACACTGTAACATTTTTGTTCTTTTAAAGTAACAATTTATATAACATCTAGTTTATTGTACTATGATATGCACATACGTAAGTAATTTATTTTTCTTGACAAATCGAACAACTCATCAAATATACTAACATAAAATGTACACTTTAAAGTGGTAAATAATAAATAATAATAAATAATGGTAATGGTTGTTAATAGATCTTTATTTACGACAATCATCTGAGTACTTGAAACATTTTAACATGTTTGAAAAAAGTGAAAATTATAATATATTCGTATTCTAATCAATTTAATCATTCTTTTTCTAAGACAACATTCTTACGTTCCTTTCAATCAATAAGGTATTTACAACATGTTGTTTGAGGATTTATAAGAAAGGCCTGAAACAGTTAAAGGAAGCAGACCACTATTTGAAATAATTTTACTGAAGAACGTGTGTCGAAAACATTTCGAAAACCTTCAGCTAGCCTATATTTTTAATTATACGAGACCATACGATAATCTTTCAGTTTGCCTTAGTATTACTTATGGGATAGAAATTGAATTTATTTCCAAGATAATATTTCTTCTAACAAACTATTTTAGTAGTTCTGACACTGGCAGCTGAAGTGTAATTTATTTTTGTATCAGTGTGGTGCTGGGTAGAGGAAGAGGGTTAAATGAGTCAAACTTTACTTACTCACAAATACACGGACGGAGGTCCAAAACCTTTATACTTTATCTTTCTACAAATTTCTCAGTTTCGCCAACTTTTCTGTCTCGACCATTTGGGCAACTGGCCCCCCCTCACTCTCCTCGAATTATTTTCCTGATCTTGACATTTACTCCATTTTGACAATTTACAAGGGCAGGGTGAAAAGTTCTCGGTCTGAGTATGTAAGAATGTGGATTTCAGTTCAAAAATGAATTGATTTTTCGACATAATCTCCCTTAACTTCAATACACTTGGTCCAGCGTTTCTCCAGCATCAGTATTCCTTCCCGGAAATAAGAGTCTGGAAAGTTGTGAAAATAGTCATCCACGACCCTCTCAACTTGTTCATTCGATGCGAAGCGCTTCCCAGAAAGAACTTGCTTCAAGTTTGGAAACAGATAGAAGTCCGATGGTTCCAAACCAGGAGAACATTGAGGATGGCCGAGCAAATCGTACCGCAAATCTCGCAGTTTCCTAATCGCTAACTCACCCTTGTGCACAAGTGCGTTGTCCTAGTGAAAGATGCTTTTCTTCTTCAAGCCAGGCCTCTTCTTGCGAATTTTGGCATCCAGCTGGTCAAGAAGGTTGGAGTAATATTCGACTGTAATTGTTCTACTTTTTGCAAGGCAATCAATTTACAGGATCTCTTTCGCATTCTAAAACGCACTGGCCATGATCTTTCCGGCCGATACGATCGTCTTCGCTTTCTTCGGCTCTGCACCACCATGTTCCACCCACTGCTTGACCTGCTGTTTCATTTCTGGCGTAAAGTGGTGAACACATGTCTCACCCATTGTCACAATCGTCGCACAAAATCGGTCGGATCCCTTTTGAATCGGTCCAAAGATTGCTGCGGAAGTCGTTTTCGCATTTGCTTTCGGTCGGCAGTCAGCAAATGTGGCACCCATCTTGCGCAGAGCTTTCGCATCCCTAGTTCTTAGTGCAAGATATTTCACACCCGTCCCTCCGATATACCCACACTTTCAGCTATCTCACTCACCTTCACTCGCCTGTTGTCCAACACGATATCATGCACTTTTTCAATTGTTTCCGGTGTGGTTGCGGCCTTCCTGCACGTGGGTCATCCTAGAGAAATGTGCGACCACGTTTAAATTCAGCTGTCCACTTTTTAATGGTTGACATTGAAGGAGAGTGTCCCCGTAAACTTTTGTCAACTTCGGATGAATTTCCGTAGGGGTTAATCCATCCAAAATGAAAAATTTTATTACCGCACGATATTCAAGTTTATCCATTTTCACAACTAACACGCAAGACGTCTAACTGCAACAATGCCTGCATACAAACTACTTGAGAGAACAAATTGACACTTGTTCTACGAACAACTGAAAAGCGCCCCCAGGCAAAAACAATAACATTTTGCTGACTGGAGTGCCATCTCTCGGTCAGACCGAGAACTTTTCACCCCGCCCTCGTATACCATTCTCGACTATGGTATTCTCCTTTCCTGATGATAACTCAATTATATACAAATGTTAAAACTTGACACAAATTGACATTTTGATCGGCCACTTTATTAAATGAAAATTCGTTTTCACTTTTTTTCAATAATATAATTAATAAATTTAATAATTCTGATTTACACATTTTTAGCACACAGACATGAGATATCCGACGCATTTATTGACAATACCGATAACGGTGATGAAGACAAGCCAAGACTATTTTACATGGCCATCATTTTCTAATCTGGCTCAATGTTCCCAACCTGGAACATTATAAAATCCCACCTTGAGAGGCAAAAAAGTCCCGTTTCGCCTCTCAATTTCCCCCGTTATACTAGTTATAAATATGATACAACATACAAAATTAAACGTCTTGTGTGTTACTCACTTTTCACAATATCTGAATAAATTACCCTTAAATTTCGATCGTCTATCTTTGTAAAATAATTCGCGAATAAATGTTTGTTTCTTAATCAAAAACAAGTATACTTTGTTATCAGAAATGCAGTGTCTACTTTTACCAAGAATGTCATGAGCTTCTGCTGAGAGTAATTATACTATAAAGAGCTTCGTTGTTCACATATTTTGTGAAGAAGCCTTGTCATGGAAGTTGATTGTTTAAAAAAAAATGTTTGGTATTTTACTTTCTTCTTTCGTTCGATTTGTTTGTTTGTTTGTGTTTGTTTTCTCTTTGCTTTCTTAAATACCAGAGCACCAAATCATGTTCGCGGCACTTAGTTTTAGAGCAAAGCACACGGTAACTCATTTTACAAACCACTTCTCTACCAGCATGCACTTTCCCGTCAGCAAAGGAAATATTTCGTGAACGACAGCATTGGACAAATACATTGACTAAGTTTGAATTAGTGATGCTAAGCTGTGGAAAAATCCCATTTCGTCGGGTTTGTTACATTTCTTTTGGGAAGGATAAAGGGAATATACGAGGGTCCTTTCGAAATTAATGCCTCCTATTTTTTGTGTTGACTTTGTATATCCGTGCCAGATGTCGTTGGTGTAGTGCAAATGCTTGAACTTTCCTCTCTTATTTGCAGCTGGTCCCATTGTTCTGCGGTAGTTGGCGCCAGCATAGGTGTGTTCCAAAATGGAACCTGATATGGAAGTGCGTATAAAACGATGATGTGTGATTGAAATCCTCACTACTGAAGGAATTGTGCCGATTGAAATCCATCGGCGTTTGGTAAAGGTTTATAGAGACGATACAATAGACGAGAGCAATGTGAGGGGATGGATACGGCATTTTCAAGGTGGTGAAGAGGGTGTTCATGACAAGCCACGGCCCGGTCGACCCTGAACAGCTGTCATCCCTCGTAATGAAGACCGCCTTGATTAACTCATCCATACTGATCGCCGGATAACGACCAGAGAATTGTGTACAAAGCTGAATGTCAGCTGTAATGCCTTGGAAAAATGCTGGAACATCTTGGTTATCGCAAAGTCTGTGCAAGATGGGTGCCGCGGATGCTTACAGAAGATCACAAAACTCAGCGAATGGAAATTTGTCGGGATCTTCTGGATCAATACGAAGACGAATGTGACAATTTTCTGGATAGCATCGTCACCGGAGATGAGACGTGGTGCCATCAATAAGAGCCGGAACCAAAGGATAGTAAATGGAATGACGATTTTTACAAGCGCGGCATGTAGTCTGTTGTTCATCGTTGGCAAAAGTGCATACTGAATGGTGAGAGCTATGTGGAAAAATAAGTCTATAGCTGAAATATTGCTATGATTAGCTGTTGTTATTTATGTATCTCCATTAGTTTCCATGAAAAAATGAGGCATTACCTTCGGAACGACTCTCGTATATATATATATATATATATATATATATATATATATATATATATATATATATATATATATATACTGCATGTTTTGTATATCCAACATATATAAAAATCCATGTCAGCGAAATTTTCTACTGACGAAAACTAGACATAGTGAATCACCAATAACTACGAAATTATTATTGATAAACCAATTCTATGACCAATACAGTAAGTTGACTTGGCATTATCATTATATTTATAATTGCATTTCATTGTTTATTATGATTAGGATCAAATCATATAACATCTTTATACTGATATTTTATATATTTTGATTTTCAAATATAGCACGAGAGAATTATTTCTTTTGGTAAGTATTGGATTTAGAAGTAAATAGACACTTTTAACAACAGGTTCAGCGAACTTGAAAAGTTTCAACAACCAGTTTAGGCAAACTGACTACCGTATTTGTCAATAATAAATAGTGACTTGAAAACAGACATTTTAATTTGTACTAGTTTTCATAACATTTGTTCATATTAACCTCAGTTTTCAGAGAAAATATAAGTACAGTAACGTTCAGAAAGATTTTATGTTAGGTGTAGAAGTATTGCCATTAGAAGTTTCTGACAATATTTTACTGTGGTATAGTATGTTTCATTTTATGTACTGCTTATAGCGTAAACTTTCCACAGTAGACATAAAACTCCAGAAGTTGTCAGAAAACCGAAGGTTCGTAAATTACAACTAGGTTATAGTACAGAGTTACGTGAAGCAATCAAAGAAATAAATATTTATGTTTTGAATGGTACGGATGAGAATGAACATGAGTGAGTTTTTTATTATTAAAGATCAACGATATGTGATTGTCAGTGATATATCCCTATGATCTGTTTCAGGTAAGATACCCTTACTAGAGAAAAACTTAGAGTTGTCTCCCCTCACAGCTATATACTGGGTTCTTAATGAATGGATTATCATTTAGTGTTGGAGGAGTTTCCTTTAAAACAGAGATTTTTTTTTACGTACGGTCACTACTAATCTATTTTCTTTTTTCCATCTGATGTTTTATCTGACAGATTTGATAGTCGGATGAAAGGATCTCAATTTGTTTTGAACTCAAGTTTTTATAGGTGATTTAAGATATTGTAGCATGTTTTTGTGGTTGCCATGGGATCACTTTTGGGATGATATTGATAATGATATTTATGATGGATCGTGAGAAATATTTATGCACTGTCTAGACTTCTTCCTATTTTACTAGGCAAGAATTTACATTTTTTAATGTTTTGAGAGTCATTTATTTTTTAAACTTGGACATAATAGAAATGTTTAATAGACTTTTAAAAAGAAGATTTTCAATTCAATTTGTTCATATACTACCCATCTAGGTATATATATATATATATATATATATATATATATATATATATATATATATATATATATATATATATATATATATATATATTGTGGGTGTATTCATGCAGAACTTCGAAATTGGTGAAGCGATTTTAACGAATCTTCTTTTGTTTGAAACAGTATATGTACACTCATGTCCAAAATAATTGTCGCATATCTATAACTGTTTTCTTGTAAGAATATAATTTGATAAAGATTTTGCAGGGTACATTTAATACTTATATTATGTGTATAAACGGGAATTGTATATTTGTGGTAAATTTCATAGGAAAAGAATTATAAATACGAAAATTAGAATGAGTAAAACAAAATGTTGCTAAATGGCCAAGAAAATTTTATTTTCATTTTAATGTTCTTATTTACCGCTCTTTTGACACGAAAGTTGCCACATATCTGTCTTT